>NW_026893871.1:0-311496 GCF_032452875.1 Bos javanicus
TTTTCATGCATTGGAGGAGGACATGGCACCCACTCCAGTGTTCTTTGTTTAGAGAACCCCAGGGACTGCGGGGTTTTGTGGCTGCCGTCCATGGGGGTCACACAGACTGACACGACTGAAACGACTTCGCAGCAGCAGCAGCAGTGCATAGATATCAAAAGGGTTTAGAACAGTCAGGTAGGATCACACAAGTCACCGTGAAGCCATACTTCTCCACTTAGCCAAAGCTCACAAAAGATTTCTGTTCTAGGTCAACCTAGAAGAGATCACGGAAGAGGTAAAGAAACTTAAAATCCATTAGCAAAGGCAGTTCAACCTCTCAAGAAACCTTGTGCTAGGCACAACACTCTTTTCTGGGGTCCACTTTCCCTCCAACCTCCTTATCCCATTCTGTACCCATTCCTTTGCTTCTCCCATCCTGAAACTGCCACCTGGAGGAAAGAACGACGTCGTTTGCCTTCAGAAAATGCGATTTCATGCCACATACCTTCTTTTAATACCAAGTCATACATTTCCCTTCAGCAACCAAGAACTGACTTTTATATTGGCATTCGACAGATTGGTGAACATACCTATCAGTGATAGTAGCGCCCCTCCCCCCCCGCACGCACGCACGCACACACACACACACACACACACACACACACACACCCAATATCAGAACCAAACCAAACAAAAAAAATTGCTTTCTTACGTTTCACATGTCAGGATGGTGCCAGACACTATTATTGGATAGTCAAAAATCTCTTTTGTTTCTGTGTAAAAGGGAGGTCCTTTCAAGGCGTGAATGTTTCAGAACTTGAATTTATTTGGAAATGACCCAGCTCTTCAGTACACTGTCGTCACTTAGTTTAGCACAGGATAGAAACTCGGTAACCAAAACACCTGGAGAAACGATTGTATGTTCAGTTCAGTTCAGTGGCTCAGTCGTGTCTGACTCTTTGGGACCCCGTGGCCTGCAGGACGCTGGGCTTCCGTGTCCATCACCAACTCCAGGGGCTTGCTCAAACTCATGTCCATCGAATCAGTGATGCCATCCAACCATCTTAGCCTCTGTCGTCCCCTTCTCCTCTGCCTTCAATCAAGACTCATAGGCAGATATTTTCGAGTGTAATTAGTGTTCATAGTTTATCTAAAAGCTCATATCACATTTAATTTTTCGTTTTGTTCCTGTTCTTTGAGGTACTTTCTTGTTGACAAGCTTGTGACAGATAGAACGATATAGCAATTTTTACCTTAGAACAAACCGAGGCACTATGAACATTTTGTGCTTCATGGTGATGACTCTTAGACATGTCTACAGTAGAGGAGCAAAACAAAACTACTAGATATTTCATATTGACTAGTTCCCAGTTCACGGGACTCTGACATTCCCTGAGGTCAAAGTTTTCTTGTATTGGAAGCAGTTGGGGTTGCAAGGGCTGCCTTGTCTTGAGACCATTGAAATAAGAACTCAGAACTTGAGCACTATTATCAAAAATCACAAGGCTCACACTGACACATACATCAATCCAGACAGACAAGACAAGACATCTTCCAGTTTTCCGCCTGAGATGGAAAAGATTTCTTTGAGCCGTTTTTTCTGGGGAGTGGGGGTGGGGCTGGCGGCCAGGCAG
Organism: Bos javanicus; assembly: GCF_032452875.1. Taxonomy (NCBI): domain Eukaryota; kingdom Metazoa; phylum Chordata; class Mammalia; order Artiodactyla; family Bovidae; genus Bos; species Bos javanicus. The sequence continues at coordinate 1,617 of NW_026893871.1, forward strand.
GCTTTGGGAAGGAGCTCTTGGTTTGAATTGCATATGAGAAGAACCTGCTTTCCGAGTTCCAAGGAATCAAGTTTCCTTGGAAACCAACTTTGTCCGGTTCTATAGAATATCATGGCCCTCCTAGGTCAGGTCATCTTTCCTTTCCGTAGCCCTCGTTGGAACCCTGAATTCTACACAGCTTGGATTGCCTCTGTGGGCTGGATGGATTGTCCTCCCGTTTCACCGGGCGGCGGGAGCGAGGTCCCAGAGGCTCTCCTGGAACCGGGCGGGGGGGCGGGGCTCACCGGGAGCCCGTGGTGAAGGTGGGCCGCGCACCGGGAGCGCGCCCGGCGGGGCGAAGCCGGGCGGCGCGGGTCGGGAATCGGGTCGGGCGGGGATGGGGGGCGGTCCCAGTTGTGCTCCGGGGATCCCCACTGCGGCTGGGAAGGCACCGGGAGCATGGCAGGGGCGGGGCGGCGCGGGGCGGGGGTCGGCTCCTGGCGGGGGTGGGGGAGGGCTTCCCCGTTGTCCTCTCGGGGGTCGCCGTGGCGGCTGGGAACGCCCATTGCGTGCGCTCCTGGGTCCCCAAGGCTCGGCATCCAGTGGGCGCGGCGGAGGGGTGCGGACCACAGGTCAGGGAACTGGGACTGCGTGGAGCAGGGAACCACGTAGTCCGCCCTCTGTTGGCACAACCGGGCGGTCGCAGAAACGCCTCGCCTTTGGGCTCAAGGCCTTGACCGCTCCACCCCTTTGCTGAAAGGTCAGAGCCGCGCGGTTTTCCCAAGCAGCCTAGTGTCCGCTGCAAGTCCAAGGGCCAGAACCCTGAACTCTGGCCGGCTGGCCCAGCCCTGCTTCTGGCACTTTGGAGGCCAGCGGGCCCTTGACCACCTGCTGGGATGGGAAAGGGAAGGGTCCACGAATTGCACCCTAGAAACTTAGTAGGGTGCATGGGTTTCAAAACCCGGTGGCCGCCCAGGCAGAAAACAAGGGAGGAGGGCACCCTGCTGCCCTTTCATGGCAGCATCTGTGGCTGTCCTGCTGAGGGGGCCTTTCCATGGGGACCGTGTGCAGGACAAGTTTAGTGTTTTGGAACCGAATAATTAGAACGTGTAAAAATTTTAAATGATGTGGTGGTTTGATTCAAACAAAACAAAACAAAACAAAACAAAAAACCAAGCTCCAAGTTTTTTGCAAATTTAGGTCTTAATATTGAAGGCCTGTTTTCCTTCCACTGTGGCACTGTACGAAGAAATGTGCGGGTTTTTTTTTGTTGTTGTTTTTTAATTTGTTTTTTGTTTTTCTTTTTTTAAGAAAAGATTCCGAAAAATGAGGGAAACAGGAAGCCCAGAGGTGCCCCTGTAGTTTGGCGAAGGCCTTAGGAGGTCACTTGGAAATGCTGCTGGCTGTGAGGGGGAGGGGGCAGATGTGCACAGAGCTGTGCAGGCTTGTCCTTTGCATGGATGTTCTTTGTAGAAATCCACCTCGGAGCCATCTCCTGATGTGTAAGAATTTCCCAGACAAACCTTGAGCTAAGCAATGCGTTTTTTCCTTAGGAAATGTTGGTCTTCAGCGATGTTCAAAGCCTGTGTATTTCCGCTAGACTCTGGCTTCAGGTCGGTTCCCCCAAAAGGCTCAGAAGCGACCTGAACCAAACAGTAAGTTTTCCTCCTACCTTGTTCTCCTCATCTATGTTAACAGTATACTTTAAGAGTATCCTGGCACATACATGTACTGCCTCACCCCTAACCTCAGTCATGTGTTCCAAGAACTTCTGTCCGTTTATTTATTTGTTTTGGGTTACATTGAATTCGTTTTGACTATGCTGGGTCTTTGCTGCTCCCTGGAAGTTGCTAGGACCTCTGGACTGCAGTCTCCCATCTCTTGCTGACCTCTTGTTGACCTCTGCAGAATCCTGGTTGGTGGGAGCTGTTAGTTCCTTGTTCCTTACCCGGACCTCCTGTGGTAAGTGTTTTCTCTCCTCTGCGGCCTGGTAAGGGTGGGTGGTCATTGGCATCCCAAAGGTGGCTAGAAGTCAATGATTTAGGCAGGCTTGTGAATAGATATGGGAGAAGGCAATGGCACCCCACTCCAGTACTCTTGCCTGGAAAATCTCATGGACGGAAGAGCCTGGTAGGCTGCAGTCCATGGGGTCGCTCAGAGTCGGGCACGACTGAGCGACTTCACTTTCACATTTCACTTTCATGCATTGGAGGAGGACATGGCAACCCACTCCAGTGTTCTTGCCTAGAGAACCCCAGGGACTGCGGGGCCTGGTGGGCTGCCGTCCATGGGGTCACACAGACTCGGACACGACTGAAACGACTTAGCAGCAGCAGCAGCAGCAGTGCATAGATATCAAAAGGGTTTAGAACAGTCAGGTAGGATCACACAAGTCACCGTGAAGCCATACTTCTCCACTTAGCCAAAGCTCACAAAAGATTTCTGTTCTAGGTCAACCTAGAAGAGATCACGGAAGAGGTAAAGAAACTTAAAATCCATTAGCAAAGGCAGTTCAACCTCTCAAGAAACCTTGTGCTAGGCACAACACTCTTTTCTGGGGTCCACTTTCCCTCCAACCTCCTTATCCCATTCTGTACCCATTCCTTTGCTTCTCCCATCCTGAAACTGCCACCTGGAGGAAAGAACGACGTCGTTTGCCTTCAGAAAATGCGATTTCATGCCACATACCTTCTTTTAATACCAAGTCATACATTTCCTTCAGCAACCAAGAACTGACTTTTATATTGGCATTCGACAGATTGGTGAACATACCTATCAGTGATAGTAGCGCCCCTCCCCCCCGCACGCACGCACGCACACACACACACACACACACACACACACACACACCCAATATCAGAACCAAACAAAACAAAAAAAATTGCTTTCTTACGTTTCACATGTCAGGATGGTGCCAGACACTATTATTGGATAGTCAAAAATCTCTTTTGTTTCTGTGTAAAAGGGAGGTCCTTTCAAGGCGTGAATGTTTCAGAACTTGAATTTATTTGGAAATGACCCAGCTCTTCAGTACACTGTCGTCACTTAGTTTAGCACAGGATAGAAACTCGGGTAACCAAAACACCTGGAGAAACGATTGTATGTTCAGTTCAGTTCAGTGGCTCAGTCGTGTCTGACTCTTTGGGACCCCGTGGCCTGCAGGACGCTGGGCTTCCGTGTCCATCACCAACTCCAGGGGCTTGCTCAAACTCATGTCCATCGAATCAGTGATGCCATCCAACCATCTTAGCCTCTGTCGTCCCCTTCTCCTCTGCCTTCAATCAAGACTCATAGGCAGATATTTTCGAGTGTAATTAGTGTTCATAGTTTATCTAAAAGCTCATATCACATTTAATTTTTCGTTTTGTTCCTGTTCTTTCGAGGTACTTTCTTGTTGACAAGCTTGTGACAGATAGAACGATATAGCAATTTTTACCTTAGAACAAACCGAGGCACTATGAACATTTTGTGCTTCATGGTGATGACTCTTAGACATGTCTACAGTAGAGGAGCAAAAACAAAACTACTAGATATTTCATATTGACTAGTTCCCAGTTCACGGGACTCTGACATTCCCTGAGGTCAAAGTTTTCTTGTATTGGAAGCAGTTGGGGTTGCAAGGGCTGCCTTGTCTTGAGACCATTGAAATAAGAACTCAGAACTTGAGCACTATTATCAAAAATCACAAGGCTCACACTGACACATACATCAATCCAGACAGACAAGACAAGACATCTTCCAGTTTTCCGCCTGAGATGGAAAAGATTTCTTTGAGCCGTTTTTCTGGGGAGTGGGGGTGGGGCTGGCGGCCAGGCAGGCTTTGGGAAGGAGCTCTTGGTTTGGAATTGCATATGAGAAGAACCTGCTTTCCGAGTTCCAAGGAATCAAGTTTCCTTGGAAACCAACTTTGTCCGGTTCTATAGAATATCATGGCCCTCCTAGGTCAGGTCATCTTTCCTTTCCGTAGCCCTCGTTGGAACCCTGAATTCTACACAGCTTGGATTGCCTCTGTGGGCTGGATGGATTGTCCTCCCGTTTCACCGGGCGGCGGGAGCGAGGTCCCAGAGGCTCTCCTGGAACCGGGCGTGGGGCGGGGCTCACCGGGAGCCCGTGGTGAAGGTGGGCCGCGCACCGGGAGCGCGCCCGGGGCGGGGCGGCCGGGCGGCGCGGGTCGGGAATCGGGTCGTGGCGGGGATGGGGGGCGGTCCCAGTTGTGCTCCGGGGATCCCCACTGCGGCTGGGAAGGCACCGGGAGCATGGCAGGGGCGGGGCGGCGCGGGGCGGGGGTCGGCTCCTGGCGGGGGTGGGGGAGGGCTTCCCCGTTGTCCTCTCGGGGGTCGCCGTGGCGGCTGGGAACGCCCATTGCGTGCGCTCCTGGGTCCCCAAGGCTCGGCATCCAGTGGGCGCGGCGGAGGGGTGCGGACCACAGGTCAGGGAACTGGGACTGCGTGGAGCAGGGAACCACGTAGTCCGCCCTCTGTTGGCACAACCGGGCGGTCGCAGAAACGCCTCGCCTTTGGGCTCAAGGCCTTGACCGCTCCACCCCTTTGCTGAAAGGTCAGAGCCGCGCGGTTTTCCCAAGCAGCCTAGTGTCCGCTGCAAGTCCAAGGGCCAGAACCCTGAACTCTGGCCGGCTGGCCCAGCCCTGCTTCTGGCACTTTGGAGGCCAGCGGGCCCTTGACCACCTGCTGGGATGGGAAAGGGAAGGGTCCACGAATTGCACCCTAGAAACTTAGTAGGGTGCATGGGTTTCAAAACCCGGTGGCCGCCCAGGCAGAAAACAAGGGAGGAGGGCACCCTGCTGCCCTTTCATGGCAGCATCTGTGGCTGTCCTGCTGAGGGGGCCTTTCCATGGGGACCGTGTGCAGGACAAGTTTAGTGTTTTGGAACCGAATAATTAGAACGTGTAAAAATTTTAAATGATGTGGTGGTTTGATTCAAACAAAACAAAACAAAACAAAACAAAAAACCAAGCTCCAAGTTTTTTGCAAATTTAGGTCTTAATATTGAAGGCCTGTTTTCCTTCCACTGTGGCACTGTACGAAGAAATGTGCGGGTTTTTTTTTTTGTTGTTGTTTTTTAATTTGTTTTTTGTTTTTCTTTTTTTAAGAAAAGATTCCGAAAATGAGGGAAACAGGAAGCCCAGAGGTGCCCCTGTAGTTTGGCGAAGGCCTTAGGAGGTCACTTGGAAATGCTGCTGGCTGTGAGGGGGAGGGGGCAGATGTGCACAGAGCTGTGCAGGCTTGTCCTTTGCATGGATGTTCTTTGTAGAAATCCACCTCGGAGCCATCTCCTGATGTGTAAGAATTTCCCAGACAAACCTTGAGCTAAGCAATGCGTTTTTTCCTTAGGAAATGTTGGTCTTCAGCGATGTTCAAAGCCTGTGTATTTCCGCTAGACTCTGGCTTCAGGTCGGTTCCCCCAAAAGGCTCAGAAGCGACCTGAACCAAACAGTAAGTTTTCCTCCTACCTTGTTCTCCTCATCTATGTTAACAGTATACTTTAAGAGTATCCTGGCACATACATGTACTGCCTCACCCCTAACCTCAGTCATGTGTTCCAAGAACTTCTGTCCGTTTATTTATTTGTTTTGGGTTACATTGAATTCGTTTTGACTATGCTGGGTCTTTGCTGCTCCCTGGAAGTTGCTAGGACCTCTGGACTGCAGTCTCCCATCTCTTGCTGACCTCTTGTTGACCTCTGCAGAATCCTGGTTGGTGGGAGCTTGTTAGTTCCTTGTTCCTTACCCGGACCTCCTGTGGTAAGTGTTTTCTCTCCTCTGCGGCCTGGTAAGGGTGGGTGGTCATTGGCATCCCAAAGGTGGCTAGAAGTCAATGATTTAGGCAGGCTTGTGAATAGATATGGGAGAAGGCAATGGCACCCCACCAGTACTCTTGCCTGGAAAATCTCATGGACGGAAGAGCCTGGTAGGCTGCAGTCCATGGGGTCGCTCAGAGTCGGGCACGACTGAGCGACTTCACTTTCACATTTCACTTTCATGCATTGGAGGAGGACATGGCAACCCACTCCAGTGTTCTTGCCTAGAGAACCCCAGGGACTGCGGGGCCTGGTGGGCTGCCGTCCATGGGGTCACACAGACTCGGACACGACTGAAACGACTTCGCAGCAGCAGCAGCAGCAGTGCATAGATATCAAAAGGGTTTAGAACAGTCAGGTAGGATCACACAAGTCACCGTGAAGCCATACTTCTCCACTTAGCCAAAGCTCACAAAAGATTTCTGTTCTAGGTCAACCTAGAAGAGATCACGGAAGAGGTAAAGAAACTTAAAATCCATTAGCAAAGGCAGTTCAACCTCTCAAGAAACCTTGTGCTAGGCACAACACTCTTTTCTGGGGGTCCACTTTCCCTCCAACCTCCTTATCCCATTCTGTACCCATTCCTTTGCTTCTCCCATCCTGAAACTGCCACCTGGAGGAAAGAACGACGTCGTTTGCCTTCAGAAAATGCGATTTCATGCCACATACCTTCTTTTAATACCAAGTCATACATTTCCCTTCAGCAACCAAGAACTGACTTTTATATTGGCATTCGACAGATTGGTGAACATACCTATCAGTGATAGTAGCGCCCCTCCCCCCCGCCCGCACGCACACACACACACACACACACACACACACACCCCCAATATCAGAACCAAACAAAACAAAAAAAATTGCTTTCTTACGTTTCACATGTCAGGATGGTGCCAGACACTATTATTGGATAGTCAAAAATCTCTTTTGTTTCTGTGTAAAAGGGAGGTCCTTTCAAGGCGTGAATGTTTCAGAACTTGAATTTATTTGGAAATGACCCAGCTCTTCAGTACACTGTCGTCACTTAGTTTAGCACAGGATAGAAACTCGGGTAACCAAAACACCTGGAGAAACGATTGTATGTTCAGTTCAGTTCAGTGGCTCAGTCGTGTCTGACTCTTTGGGACCCCGTGGCCTGCAGGACGCTGGGCTTCCGTGTCCATCACCAACTCCAGGGGCTTGCTCAAACTCATGTCCATCGAATCAGTGATGCCATCCAACCATCTTAGCCTCTGTCGTCCCCTTCTCCTCTGCCTTCAATCAAGACTCATAGGCAGATATTTTCGAGTGTAATTAGTGTTCATAGTTTATCTAAAAGCTCATATCACATTTAATTTTTCGTTTTGTTCCTGTTCTTTCGAGGTACTTTCTTGTTGACAAGCTTGTGACAGATAGAACGATATAGCAATTTTTACCTTAGAACAAACCGAGGCACTATGAACATTTTGTGCTTCATGGTGATGACTCTTAGACATGTCTACAGTAGAGGAGCAAAAACAAAACTACTAGATATTTCATATTGACTAGTTCCCAGTTCACGGGACTCTGACATTCCCTGAGGTCAAAGTTTTCTTGTATTGGAAGCAGTTGGGGTTGCAAGGGCTGCCTTGTCTTGAGACCATTGAAATAAGAACTCAGAACTTGAGCACTATTATCAAAAATCACAAGGCTCACACTGACACATACATCAATCCAGACAGACAAGACAAGACATCTTCCAGTTTTCCGCCTGAGATGGAAAAGATTTCTTTGAGCCGTTTTTTCTGGGGAGTGGGGGGTGGGGCTGGCGGCCAGGCAGGCTTTGGGAAGGAGCTCTTGGTTTGGAATTGCATATGAGAAGAACCTGCTTTCCGAGTTCCAAGGAATCAAGTTTCCTTGGAAACCAACTTTGTCCGGTTCTATAGAATATCATGGCCCTCCTAGGTCAGGTCATCTTTCCTTTCCGTAGCCCTCGTTGGAACCCTGAATTCTACACAGCTTGGATTGCCTCTGTGGGCTGGATGGATTGTCCTCCCGTTTCACCGGGCGGCGGGAGCGAGGTCCCAGAGGCTCTCCTGGAACCGGGCGTGGGGGCGGGGCTCACCGGGAGCCCGTGGTGAAGGTGGGCCGCGCACCGGGAGCGCGCGCGGGGCGGCCGGGCGGCGCGGGTCGGGAATCGGGTCGTGGCGGGGATGGGGGCGGTCCCAGTTGTGCTCCGGGGATCCCCACTGCGGCTGGGAAGGCACCGGGAGCATGGCAGGGGCGGGGCGGCGCGGGGCGGGGGTCGGCTCCTGGCGGGGGTGGGGGAGGGCTTCCCCGTTGTCCTCTCGGGGGTCGCCGTGGCGGCTGGGAACGCCCATTGCGTGCGCTCCTGGGTCCCCAAGGGTCGGCATCCAGTGGGCGCGGCGGAGGGGTGCGGACCACAGGTCAGGGAACTGGGACTGCGTGGAGCAGGGAACCACGTAGTCCGCCCTCTGTTGGCACAACCGGGCGGTCGCAGAAACGCCTCGCCTTTGGGCTCAAGGCCTTGACCGCTCCACCCCTTTGCTGAAAGGTCAGAGCCGCGCGGTTTTCCCAAGCAGCCTAGTGTCCGCTGCAAGTCCAAGGGCCAGAACCCTGAACTCTGGCCGGCTGGCCCAGCCCTGCTTCTGGCACTTTGGAGGCCAGCGGGCCCTTGACCACCTGCTGGGATGGGAAAGGGAAGGGTCCACGAATTGCACCCTAGAAACTTAGTAGGGTGCATGGGTTTCAAAACCCGGTGGCCGCCCAGGCAGAAAACAAGGGAGGAGGGCACCCTGCTGCCCTTTCATGGCAGCATCTGTGGCTGTCCTGCTGAGGGGGCCTTTCCATGGGGACCGTGTGCAGGACAAGTTTAGTGTTTTGGAACCGAATAATTAGAACGTGTAAAAATTTTAAATGATGTGGTGGTTTGATTCAAACAAAACAAAACAAAACAAAACAAAAAACCAAGCTCCAAGTTTTTTGCAAATTTAGGTCTTAATATTGAAGGCCTGTTTTCCTTCCACTGTGGCACTGTACGAAGAAATGTGCGGGTTTTTTTTTTGTTGTTGTTGTTTTTTAATTTGTTTTTTGTTTTTCTTTTTTTAAGAAAAGATTCCGAAAAATGAGGGAAACAGGAAGCCCAGAGGTGCCCCTGTAGTTTGGCGAAGGCCTTAGGAGGTCACTTGGAAATGCTGCTGGCTGTGAGGGGGGGAGGGGGCAGATGTGCACAGAGCTGTGCAGGCTTGTCCTTTGCATGGATGTTCTTTGTAGAAATCCACCTCGGAGCCATCTCCTGATGTGTAAGAATTTCCCAGACAAACCTTGAGCTAAGCAATGCGTTTTTTCCTTAGGAAATGTTGGTCTTCAGCGATGTTCAAAGCCTGTGTATTTCCGCTAGACTCTGGCTTCAGGTCGGTTCCCCCAAAAGGCTCAGAAGCGACCTGAACCAAACAGTAAGTTTTCCTCCTACCTTGTTCTCCTCATCTATGTTAACAGTATACTTTAAGAGTATCCTGGCACATACATGTACTGCCTCACCCCTAACCTCAGTCATGTGTTCCAAGAACTTCTGTCCGTTTATTTATTTGTTTTGGGTTACATTGAATTCGTTTTGACTATGCTGGGTCTTTGCTGCTCCCTGGAAGTTGCTAGGACCTCTGGACTGCAGTCTCCCATCTCTTGCTGACCTCTTGTTGACCTCTGCAGAATCCTGGTTGGTGGGAGCTTGTTAGTTCCTTGTTCCTTACCCGGACCTCCTGTGGTAAGTGTTTTCTCTCCTCTGCGGCCTGGTAAGGGTGGGTGGTCATTGGCATCCCAAAGGTGGCTAGAAGTCAATGATTTAGGCAGGCTTGTGAATAGATATGGGAGAAGGCAATGGCACCCCACTCCAGTACTCTTGCCTGGAAAATCTCATGGACGGAAGAGCCTGGTAGGCTGCAGTCCATGGGGTCGCTCAGAGTCGGGCACGACTGAGCGACTTCACTTTCACATTTCACTTTCATGCATTGGAGGAGGACATGGCAACCCACTCCAGTGTTCTTGCCTAGAGAACCCCAGGGACTGCGGGGCCTGGTGGGCTGCCGTCCATGGGGTCACACAGACTCGGACACGACTGAAACGACTTCGCAGCAGCAGCAGCAGCAGTGCATAGATATCAAAAGGGTTTAGAACAGTCAGGTAGGATCACACAAGTCACCGTGAAGCCATACTTCTCCACTTAGCCAAAGCTCACAAAAGATTTCTGTTCTAGGTCAACCTAGAAGAGATCACGGAAGAGGTAAAGAAACTTAAAATCCATTAGCAAAGGCAGTTCAACCTCTCAAGAAACCTTGTGCTAGGCACAACACTCTTTTCTGGGGGTCCACTTTCCCTCCAACCTCCTTATCCCATTCTGTACCCATTCCTTTGCTTCTCCCATCCTGAAACTGCCACCTGGAAGAAAGAACGACGTCGTTTGCCTTCAGAAAATGCGATTTCATGCCACATACCTTCTTTTAATACCAAGTCATACATTTCCCTTCAGCAACCAAGAACTGACTTTTATATTGGCATTCGACAGATTGGTGAACATACCTATCAGTGATAGTAGCGCCCCTCCCCCCCCCGCCCGCACGCACACACACACACACACACACACACACACACACACACAGAACCAAACAAAACAAAAAAAATTGCTTTCTTACGTTTCACATGTCAGGATGGTGCCAGACACTATTATTGGATAGTCAAAAATCTCTTTTGTTTCTGTGTAAAAGGGAGGTCCTTTCAAGGCGTGAATGTTTCAGAACTTGAATTTATTTGGAAATGACCCAGCTCTTCAGTACACTGTCGTCACTTAGTTTAGCACAGGATAGAAACTCGGGTAACCAAAACACCTGGAGAAACGATTGTATGTTCAGTTCAGTTCAGTGGCTCAGTCGTGTCTGACTCTTTGGGACCCCGTGGCCTGCAGGACGCTGGGCTTCCGTGTCCATCACCAACTCCAGGGGCTTGCTCAAACTCATGTCCATCGAATCAGTGATGCCATCCAACCATCTTAGCCTCTGTCGTCCCCTTCTCCTCTGCCTTCAATCAAGACTCATAGGCAGATATTTTCGAGTGTAATTAGTGTTCATAGTTTATGTAAAAGCTCATATCACATTTAATTTTTCGTTTTGTTCCTGTTCTTTCGAGGTACTTTCTTGTTGACAAGCTTGTGACAGATAGAACGATATAGCAATTTTTACCTTAGAACAAACCGAGGCACTATGAACATTTTGTGCTTCATGGTGATGACTCTTAGACATGTCTACAGTAGAGGAGCAAAAACAAAACTACTAGATATTTCATATTGACTAGTTCCCAGTTCACGGGACTCTGACATTCCCTGAGGTCAAAGTTTTCTTGTATTGGAAGCAGTTGGGGTTGCAAGGGCTGCCTTGTCTTGAGACCATTGAAATAAGAACTCAGAACTTGAGCACTATTATCAAAAATCACAAGGCTCACACTGACACATACATCAATCCAGACAGACAAGACAAGACATCTTCCAGTTTTCCGCCTGAGATGGAAAAGATTTCTTTGAGCCGTTTTTTCTGGGGAGTGGGGGGTGGGGCTGGCGGCCAGGCAGGCTTTGGGAAGGAGCTCTTGGTTTGGAATTGCATATGAGAAGAACCTGCTTTCCGAGTTCCAAGGAATCAAGTTTCCTTGGAAACCAACTTTGTCCGGTTCTATAGAATATCATGGCCCTCCTAGGTCAGGTCATCTTTCCTTTCCGTAGCCCTCGTTGGAACCCTGAATTCTACACAGCTTGGATTGCCTCTGTGGGCTGGATGGATTGTCCTCCCGTTTCACCGGGCGGCGGGAGCGAGGTCCCAGAGGCTCTCCTGGAACCGGGCGTGGGGGCGGGGCTCACCGGGAGCCCGTGGTGAAGGTGGGCCGCGCACCGGGAGCGCGCCCGGGGCGGGGCGAAGCCGGGCGGCGCGGGTCGGGAATCGGGTCGTGGCGGGGATGGGGGGCGGTCCCAGTTGTGCTCCGGGGATCCCCACTGCGGCTGGGAAGGCACCGGGAGCATGGCAGGGGCGGGGCGGCGCGGGGCGGGGGTCGGCTCCTGGCGGGGGTGGGGGAGGGCTTCCCCGTTGTCCTCTCGGGGGTCGCCGTGGCGGCTGGGAACGCCCATTGCGTGCGCTCCTGGGTCCCCAAGGCTCGGCATCCAGTGGGCGCGGCGGAGGGGTGCGGACCACAGGTCAGGGAACTGGGACTGCGTGGAGCAGGGAACCACGTAGTCCGCCCTCTGTTGGCACAACCGGGCGGTCGCAGAAACGCCTCGCCTTTGGGCTCAAGGCCTTGACCGCTCCACCCCTTTGCTGAAAGGTCAGAGCCGCGCGGTTTTCCCAAGCAGCCTAGTGTCCGCTGCAAGTCCAAGGGCCAGAACCCTGAACTCTGGCCGGCTGGCCCAGCCCTGCTTCTGGCACTTTGGAGGCCAGCGGGCCCTTGACCACCTGCTGGGATGGGAAAGGGAAGGGTCCACGAATTGCACCCTAGAAACTTAGTAGGGTGCATGGGTTTCAAAACCCGGTGGCCGCCCAGGCAGAAAACAAGGGAGGAGGGCACCCTGCTGCCCTTTCATGGCAGCATCTGTGGCTGTCCTGCTGAGGGGGCCTTTCCATGGGGACCGTGTGCAGGACAAGTTTAGTGTTTTGGAACCGAATAATTAGAACGTGTAAAAATTTTAAATGATGTGGTGGTTTGATTCAAACAAAACAAAACAAAACAAAACAAAACAAAAAACCAAGCTCCAAGTTTTTTGCAAATTTAGGTCTTAATATTGAAGGCCTGTTTTCCTTCCACTGTGGCACTGTACGAAGAAATGTGCGGGTTTTTTGTTGTTGTTGTTGTTTTTTAATTTGTTTTTTGTTTTTCTTTTTTTAAGAAAAGATTCCGAAAAATGAGGGAAACAGGAAGCCCAGAGGTGCCCCTGTAGTTTGGCGAAGGCCTTAGGAGGTCACTTGGAAATGCTGCTGGCTGTGAGGGGGGGAGGGGGCAGATGTGCACAGAGCTGTGCAGGCTTGTCCTTTGCATGGATGTTCTTTGTAGAAATCCACCTCGGAGCCATCTCCTGATGTGTAAGAATTTCCCAGACAAACCTTGAGCTAAGCAATGCGTTTTTTCCTTAGGAAATGTTGGTCTTCAGCGATGTTCAAAGCCTGTGTATTTCCGCTAGACTCTGGCTTCAGGTCGGTTCCCCCAAAAGGCTCAGAAGCGACCTGAACCAAACAGTAAGTTTTCCTCCTACCTTGTTCTCCTCATCTATGTTAACAGTATACTTTAAGAGTATCCTGGCACATACATGTACTGCCTCACCCCTAACCTCAGTCATGTGTTCCAAGAACTTCTGTCCGTTTATTTATTTGTTTTGGGTAACATTGAATTCGTTTTGACTATGCTGGGTCTTTGCTGCTCCCTGGAAGTTGCTAGGACCTCTGGACTGCAGTCTCCCATCTCTTGCTGACCTCTTGTTGACCTCTGCAGAATCCTGGTTGGTGGGAGCTTGTTAGTTCCTTGTTCCTTACCCGGACCTCCTGTGGTAAGTGTTTTCTCTCCTCTGTGGCCTGGTAAGTGTGGGTGGTCATTGGCATCCCAAAGGTGGCTAGAAGTCAATGATTTAGGCAGGCTTGTGAATAGATATGGGAGAAGGCAATGGCACCCCACTCCAGTACTCTTGCCTGGAAAATCTCATGGACGGAAGAGCCTGGTAGGCTGCAGTCCGTGGGGTCGCTCAGAGTCGGGCACGACTGAGCGACTTCACTTTCACATTTCACTTTCATGCATTGGAGGAGGACATGGCAACCCACTCCAGTGTTCTTGCCTAGAGAACCCCAGGGACTGCGGGGCCTGGTGGGCTGCCGTCCATGGGGTCACACAGACTCGGACACGACTGAAACGACTTCGCAGCAGCAGCAGCAGCAGCAGCAGCAGCAGCAGTGCATAGATATCAAAAGGGTTTAGAACAGTCAGGTAGGATCACACAAGTCACCGTGAAGCCATACTTCTCCACTTAGCCAAAGCTCACAAAAGATTTCTGTTCTAGGTCAACCTAGAAGAGATCACGGAAGAGGTAAAGAAACTTAAAATCCATTAGCAAAGGCAGTTCAACCTCTCAAGAAACCTTGTGCTAGGCACAACACTCTTTTCTGGGGGTCCACTTTCCCTACAACCTCCTTATCCCATTCTGTACCCATTCCTTTGCTTCTCCCATCCTGAAACTGCCACCTGGAAGAAAGAACGACGTCGTTTTCCTTCAGAAAATGCGATTTCATGCCACATACCTTCTTTTAATACCAAGTCATACATTTCCCTTCAGCAACCAAGAACTGACTTTTATATTGGCATTCGACAGATTGGTGAACATACCTATCAGTGATAGTAGCGCCCCTCCCCTCCCCCGCACGCACGCACGCACGCACACACACCCACACACACACACCCCCAAGATCAGAACCAAACCAAACAAAAAAAATTGCTTTCTTACGTTTCACATGTCAGGATGGTGCCAGACACTATTATTGGATAGTCAAAAATCTCTTTTGTTTCTGTGTAAAAGGGAGGTCCTTTCAAGGCGTGAATGTTTCAGAACATGAATTTATTTGGAAATGACCCAGCTCTTCAGTACACTGTCGTCACTTAGTTTAGCACAGGATAGAAACTCGGGTAACCAAAACACCTGGAGAAACGATTGTATGTTCAGTTCAGTTCAGTGGCTCAGTCGTGTCTGACTCTTTGGGACCCCGTGGCCTGCAGGACGCTGGGCTTCCGTGTCCATCACCAACTCCAGGGGCTTGCTCAAACTCATGTCCATCGAATCAGTGATGCCATCCAACCATCTTAGCCTCTGTCGTCCCCTTCTCCTCTGCCTTCAATCAAGACTCTCATAGGCAGATATTTTCGAGTGTAATTAGTGTTCATAGTTTATGTAAAAGCTCATATCACATTTAATTTTTCGTTTTGTTCCTGTTCTTTCGAGGTACTTTCTTGTTGACAAGCTTGTGACAGATAGAACGATATAGCAATTTTTACCTTAGAACAAACCGAGGCACTATGAACATTTTGTGCTTCATGGTGATGACTCTTAGATATGTCTACAGTAGAGGAGCAAAAACAAAACTACTAGATATTTCATATTGACTAGTTCCCAATTCACGGGACTCTGACATTCCCTGAGGTCAAAGTTTTCTTGTATTGGAAGCAGTTGGGTTTGCAAGGGCTGCCTTGTCTTGAGACCATTGAAATAAGAACTCAGAACTTGAGCACTATTATCAAAAATCACAAGGCTCACACTGACACATACATCAATCCAGACAGACAAGACAAGACATCTTCCAGTTTTCTGCCTGAGATGGAAAAGATTTCTTTGAGCCGTTTTTTTCTGGGGAGGGGGGTGGGGCTGGCGGCCAGGCAGGCTTTGGGAAGGAGCTCATGGTTTGGAATTGCATATGAAAAGAACCAGCTTTCCGGGTTCCAAGGAATCAAGTTTCCTTGGAAACCAACTTTGTCCGGTTCTGTAGAATATCATGGCCCTCCTAGGTCAGGTCATCTTTCCTTTCCGTAGTCCTCGTTGGATCCCTGAATTCTAGACAGCTTGTATTGCCTCTGTGGGCTGGATGGATTGTCCTCCCGTTTCACCGGGCGGCGGGAGCGAGGTCCCAGAGGCTCTCCTGGAACCGGGCGTGGGGGCGGGGCTCACCGGGAGCCCGTGGTGAAGGTGGGCCGCGCACCGGGAGCGCGCCCGGGGCGGGGCGAAGCCGGGCGGCGCGGGTCGGGAATCGGGTCGTGGCGGGGATGGGGGGCGGTCCCAGTTGTGCTCCGGGGATCCCCACTGCGGCTGGGGTGGGGGAGGGCTTCCCCGTTGTCCTCTCGGGGGTCGCCGTGGCGGCTGGGAACGCCCATTGCGTGCGCTCCTGGGTCCCCAAGGCTCGGCATCCAGTGGGCGCGGCGGAGGGGTGCGGACCACAGGTCAGGGAACTGGGACTGCGTGGAGCAAGGAACCACGTAGTCCGCCCTCTGTTGGCACAACCTGGCGGTCGCAGAAAGGCCTCGCCTTTGGGCTCAAGGCCTTGACCGCTCCACCCCTTTGCTGAAAGGTCAGAGCCGCGCGGTTTTCCCAAGCAGCCTAGTGTCCGCTGCAAGTCCAAGGGCCAGAACCCTGAACTCTGGCCGGCTGGCCCAGCCCTGCTTCTGGCACTTTGGAGGCCAGCGAGCCCTTGACCACCTGCTGGGATGGGAAAGGGAAGGGTCCACGAATTGCACCCTAGAAACTTAGTAGGGTGCATGGGTTTCAAAACCCGGTGGCCGCCCAGGCAGAAAACAAGGGAGGAGGGCACCCTGCTGCCCTTTCATGGCAGCATCTGTGGCTGTCCTGCTGAGGGGGCCTTTCCATGGGGACCGTGTGCAGTACAAGTTTGGTGTTTTGGAACCGAATAATTAGAACGTGTAAAAATTTTCAATGATGTGGTGGTTTGATTCAAACAAAACAAAACAAAAAACCAAGCTCCAAGTGTTTTGCAAATTTAGGTCTTAATATTGAAGGTCTGTTTTCCTTCCACTGTGGCATTCTACGAAGAAGTGTGCGGGGTTTTGTTTTTTTTTTAACTTGTTTTTTGTTTTTCTTTTTTTTAAGAAAAGATTCTGAAAAATGAGGGAAACAGGAAGCCCAGAGGTGCCCCTGTAGTTTGGCGAAGGCCTTAGGAGGTCACTTGGAAATGCTGCTGGCTGTGAGGGGGGGAGGGGGCAGATGTGCACAGAGCTGTGCAGGCTTGTCCTTTGCATGGATGTTCTTTGTAGAAATCCACCTCGGAGCCATCTCCTGATGTGTAAGAATTTCCCAGACAAACCTTGAGCTAAGCAATGCGTTTTTTCCTTAGGAAATGTTGGTCTTCAGCGATGTTCAAAGCCTGTGTATTTCCGCTAGACTCTGGCTTCAGGTCGGTTCCCCCAAAAGGCTCAGAAGCGACCTGAACCAAACAGTAAGTTTTCCTCCTACCTTGTTCTCCTCATCTATGTTAAGAGTATACTTTAAGAGTGTCCTGGCACATACATGTACTGCCTCACCCCTAACCTCAGTCATGTGTTCCAAGAACTTCTGTCCGTTTATTTATTTGTTTTTGGTAACATTGAATTCGTTTTGACTATGCTGGGTCGTTGCTGCTCGCTGGAAGTTGCTAGGACCTCTGGACTGCAGTCTCCCATCTCTTGCTGACCTCTTGTTGACCTCTGCAGAATCCTGGTTGGTGGGAGCTTGTTAGTTCCTTGTTCCTTACCCGGACCTCCTGTGGTAAGTGTTTTCTCTCCTCTGTGGCCTGGTAAGGCTGGGTGGTCATTGGCATCCCAAAGGTGGCTAGAAGTCAATGATTTAGGCAGGCTTGTGAATAGATATGGGAGAAGGCAATGGCACCCCACTCCAGTACTCTTGCCTGGAAAATCTCATGGACGGAAGAGCCTGGTAGGCTGCAGTCCGTGGGGCCGCTCAGAGTCGGGCACGACTGAGCGACTTCACTTTCACATTTCACTTTCATGCATTGGAGGAGGACATGGCAACCCACTCCAGTGTTCTTGCCTAGAGAACCCCAGGGACTGCGGGGCCTGGTGGGCTGCCGTCCATGGGGTCACACAGACTCGGACACGACTGAAACGACTTCGCAGCAGCAGCAGCAGCAGTGCATAGATATCAAAAGGGTTTAGAACAGTCAGGTAGGATCACACAAGTCACCGTGAAGCAATACTTCTCCACTTAGCCAAAGCTCACAAAAGATTTCTGTTCTAGGTCAACCTAGAAGAGATCACGGAAGAGGTAAATAAACTTAAAATCCATTAGCAAAGGCAGTTCAACCTCTCAAGAAACCTTGTGCTAGGCACAACACTCTTTTCTGGGGGTCCACTTTCCCTACAACCTCCTTATCCCATTCTGTACCCATTCCTTTGCTTCTCCCATCCTCAAACTGCCACCTGGAAGAAAGAAAAACGTCGTTTTCCTTCAGAAAATGCGATTTCATGCCACATACCTTCTTTTAATACCAAGTCATACATTTCCCTTCAGCAACCAAGAACTGACTTTTATATTGGCATTCGACAGATTGGTGAACATACCTATCAGTGATAGTAGCGCCCCTCCCCTCCCCCGCACGCACGCACGCACACACACACACACACACACACACACCCCCAAGATCAGAACAAAACCAAACAAAAAAAATTGCTTTCTTACGTTTCACATATCAGGATGGTGCCAGACACTATTATTGGATAGTCAAAAATCTCTTTTGTTTCTGTGTAAAAGGGAGGTCCTTTCAAGGCGTGAATGTTTCAGAACTTTAATTTATTTGGAAATGACCCAGCTCTTCAGTACACGGTCGTCACTTAGTTTAGCACAGGATAGAAACTCGGGTAACCAAAACACCTGGAGAAACGATTGTATGTTCAGTTCAGTTCAGTGGCTCAGTCGTGTCTGACTCTTTGGGACCCCGTGGCCTGCAGGACGCTGGGCTTCCGTGTCCATCACCAACTCCAGGGGCTTGCTCAAACTCATGTCCATCGAATCAGTGATGCCATCCAACCATCTTAGCCTCTGTCGTCCCCTTCTCCTCTGCCTTCAATCAAGACTCTCATAGGCAGATATTTTCGAGTGTAATTAGTGTTCATAGTTTATGTAAAAGCTCATATCACATTTAATTTTTCGTTTTGTTCCTGTTCTTTCGAGGTACTTTCTTGTTGACAAGCTTGTGACAGATAGAACGATATAGCAATTTTTACCTTAGAACAAACCGAGGCACTATGAACATTTTGTGCTTCATGTTGATGACTCTTAGACATGTCTACAGTAGAGGAGCAAAAACAAAACTACTAGATATTTCATATTGACTAGTTCCCAGTTCACGGGACTCTGACATTCCCTGAGGTCAAAGATTTCTTGTATTGGAAGCAGTTGGGTTTGCAAGGGCTGCCTTGTCTTGAGACCATTGAAATCAGAACTCAGAACTTGAGCACTATTATCAAAAATCACAAGGCTCACACTGACACAGACATCAATCCAGACAAGACAAGACATCTTCCAGTTTTCCGCCTGAGATGGAAAAGATTTCTTTGAGCCGTTTTTTCTGGGGAGTGGGGGGTGGGGCTGGCGGCCAGGCAGGCTTTGGGAAGGAGCTCATGGTTTGGAATTGCATATGAAAAGAACCAGCTTTCCGGGTTCCAAGGAATCAAGTTTCCTTGGAAACCAACTTTGTCCGGTTCTGTAGAATATCATGGCCCTCCTAGGTCAGGTCATCTTTCCTTTCCGTAGTCCTCGTTGGATCCCTGAATTCTAGACAGCTTGGATTGCCTCTGTGGGCTGGATGGATTGTCCTCCAGTTTCACCGGGCGGCGGGAGCGAGGTCCCAGAGGCTCTCCTGGAACCGGGCGTGGGGGCGGGGCTCACCGGGAGCCCGTGGTGAAGGTGGGCCGCGCACCGGGAGCGCGCCCAGGGCGGGGCGAAGCCGGGCGGCGCGGGTCGGGAATCGGGTCGTGGCGGGGATGGGGGGCGGTCCCAGTTGTGCTCCGGGGATCCCCACTGCGGCTGGGAAGGCACCGGGAGCATGGCAGGGGCGGGGCGGCGCGGGGCGGGGGTCGGCTCCTGGCGGGGGTGGGGGAGGGCTTCCCCGTTGTCCTCTCGGGGGTCGCCGTGGCGGCTGGGAACGCCCATTGCGTGCGCTCCTGGGTCCCCAAGGGTCGGCATCCAGTGGGCGCGGCGGAGGAGTGCGGACCACAGGTCAGGGAACTGGGACTGCGTGGAGCAGGGAACCACGTAGTCCGCCCTCTGTTGGCACAACCTGGCGGTCGCAGAAAGGCCTCGCCTTTGGGCTCAAGGCCTTGACCGCTCCACCCCTTTGCTGAAAGGTCAGAGCCGCGCGGTTTTCCCAAGCAGCCTAGTGCCCGCTGCAAGTCCAAGGGCCAGAACCCTGAACTCTGGCCGGCTGGCCCAGCCCTGCTTCTGGCACTTTGGAGGCCAGCGGGCCCTTGACCACCTGCTGGGATGGGAAAGGGAAGGGTCCACGAATTGCACCCTAGAAACTTAGTAGGGTGCATGGGTTTCAAAACCCGGTGGCCGCCCAGGCAGAAAACAAGGGAGGAGGGCACCCTGCTGCCCTTTCATGGCAGCATCTGTGGCTGTCCTGCTGAGGGGGCCTTTCCATGGGGACCGTGTGCAGTACAAGTTTGGTGTTTTGGAACCGAATAATTAGAACGTGTAAAAATTTTCAATGATGTGGTGGTTTGATTCAAACAAAACAAAACAAAAAACCAAGCTCCAAGTTTTTGCAAATTTAGGTCTTAATATTGAAGGCCTGTTTTCCTTCCACTGTGGCATTGTACGAAGAAATGTGCGGGTTTGTTTTTTTTTTTAATTTGTTTTTTGTTTTTCTTTTTTTTTTTTTAGAAAAGATTCCGAAAAATGAGGGAAACAGGAAACCCAGAGGTGCCCCTGTAGTTTGGCGAAGGCCTTAGGAGGTCACTTGGAAATGCTGCTGGCTGTGAGGGGGGGAGGGGGCAGATGTGCACAGAGCTGTGCAGGCTTGTCCTTTGCATGGATGTTCTTTATAGAAATCCACCTCGGAGCCATCTCCTGATGTGTAAGAATTTCCCAGACAAACTTTGAGCTATGCATTGAATTTTTTCCTTAGGAAATGTTGGTCTTCAGCGATGTTCAAAGCCTGTGTATTTCCGCTAGACTCTGGCTTCAGGTCGGTTCCCCCAAAAGGCTCAGAAGCGACCTGAACCAAACAGTAAGTTTTCCTCTTACCTTGTTCTCCTCATCTATGTTAAGGAAATGACATATTTGCCTGGAAATCTGCCTTTCTTCAAGATTCATGTCAATCATTTTTTAGCCCGGGATGACTCACCTGCTGCCCATGTTATCTCAATGCATGTCGTGGGTGAGGGGGTCTGGTGTCATGCTCTGAGACACTGCCGTTGTTTCCTTAGCAGACTGCTAGTGGCTGCATCACATCCGGCTAAAGACCCGCAGGGGGTACTCTTACTGCCCCCACCCCCACCCCGCCCCAAGTCTATGTCAGCAGCTTTCTCGATCTCTTTTATCCTTTCATAACACTTGATGACACAAAAGCTCTGAGCGATCAAGTCATACCGAATCTTCATTTCAGATTGAAGATGCATTCCATGGTATTGCCATCTTAAGTCTTTCCATCGCTTTGGAATATCTGTCCATGTATTCAGGATCTTTTTCAGCCACGGTGTAGAATTTCCAGTGTGCCAGTCTTGCATCCTCGTGACATCCGTGGCAAAGCATTTGATTCATGTTGACAGTATTGAAAGGGAATTTTTTTTTAAATTCCTTTTCAGATTATTATCTGCTAGTGTATACAAGTAAAACTGTGTAATCATTCATTTTTATCACTTTGGACAGCTTGAGAGTTGTCTTTCCTTTCTTTGCTTTCTCGTACTTTAAGAGTATCCTGGCACATACATGTACTGCCTCACCCCTAACCTCAGTCATGTGTTCCAAGAACTTCTGTCCGTTTATTTATTTGTTTTGGGTAACATTGAATTCGTTTTG
Organism: Bos javanicus; assembly: GCF_032452875.1. NCBI lineage: Eukaryota > Metazoa > Chordata > Mammalia > Artiodactyla > Bovidae > Bos > Bos javanicus. The sequence goes on from NW_026893871.1 coordinate 22,975, forward strand.
ACTATGCTGGGTCTTTGCTGCTCGCTGGAAGTTGCTAGGACCTCTGGACTGCAGTCTCCCATCTCTTGCTGACCTCTTGTTGACCTCTGCAGAATCCTGGTTGGTGGGAGCTTGTTAGTTCCTTGTTCCTTACCCGGACCTCCTGTGGTAAGTGTTTTCTCTCCTCTGTGGCCTGGTAAGGGTGGGTGGTCATTGGCATCCCAAAGGTGGCTAGAAGTCAATGATTTAGGCAGGCTTGTGAATAGATATGGGAGAAGGCAATGGCACCCCACTCCAGTACTCTTGCCTGGAAAATCTCATGGACGGAAGAGCCTGGTAGGCTGCAGTCCATGGGGCCGCTCAGAGTCAGGCACGACTGAGCGACTTCACTTTCACATTTCACTTTCATGCATTGGAGGAGGACATGGCAACCCACTCCAGTGTTCTTGCCTGGAGAACCCCAGGCACTGCGGGGCCTGGTGGGCTGCCGTCCATGGGGTCACACAGACTCGGACACGACTGAAACAACTTCACAGCAGCAGCAGCAGCAGCAGCAGCAGTGCATAGATAACAAAAGGGTTTAGAACAGTCAGGTAGGATCACACAAGTCACCGTGAAGCAATACTTCTCCACTTAGCCAAAGCTAACAAAAGATTTCTGTTCTAGGTCAACCTAGAAGAGATCACGGAAGAGGTAAAGAAACTTAAAATCCATTAGCAAAGGCAGTTCAACCTCTCAAGAAACCTTGTGCTAGGCACAACACTCTTTTCTGGGGGTCCACTTTCCCTCCAACCTCCTTATCCCATTCTGTACCCATTCCTTTGCTTCTCCCATCCTGAAACTGCCACCTGGAAGAAAGAACGACGTCGTTTTCCTTCAGAAAATGCGATTTCATGCCACATACCTTCTTTTAATACCAAGTCATACATTACCCTTCAGCAACCAAGAACTGACTTTTATATTGGCATTCGACAAATTGGTGAACATACCTATCAGTGATAGTAGCGCCCCTCCCCTCCCCCGCACGCACGCCCGCACACACGCACACACACACACACACAAACACACACACACACACCCAAGATCAGAACCAAACCAAACAAAAAAAATTGCTTTCTTACGTTTCACATGTCAGGATGGTGCCAGACACTATTATTGAATAGTCAAAAATCTCTTTTGTTTCTGTGTAAAAGGGAGGTCCTTTCAAGGCGTGAATGTTTCAGAACTTGAATTTATTTGGAAATGACCCAGCTCTTCAGTACACTGTCGTCACTTAGTTTAGCACAGGATAGAAACTCGGGTAACCAAAACACCTGGAGAAACGATTGTAAGTTCAGTTCCGTTCAGTGGCTCAGTCGTGTCTGACACTTTGGGACCCCGAGGCCTGCAGGACGCCGGGCTTCCGTGTCCATCACCAACTCCAGGGGCTTGCTCAAACTCATGTCCATCGAATCACTGATGCCATCCAACCATCTTATCCTCTGTCGTCCCCTTCTCATCTGCCTTCAATCAAGACTCTCATAGGCAGATATTTTCGAGTGTAATTAGTGTTAATAGTTCATCTAAAAGCTTATATCACATTTAAATTTTCGTTTTGTTCCTGTTTTTTCGAGGTCGTTCTCGGATTGAGGCAGGAAACCCTGGCTTCCCTGGACTTGTGCAGGTGACCTCAGGGGGCTTCTTATGGTGGCTCTGAGAAGTCAGGGAAACTCGAGGTGGGAGGGGCCTCTCGGCACTCCACTGGGTTTGGTGCATTGGAAGAGGGCCTCATCTCCAGGTGAGGCAGGAACCTCAGGGTTCCTCTGATTTCAGACTCTGATCCCAGGGTCCCTGCAGACTGGGAACAGGAGAGTCAGGCCTCGTCTTGGGTTATGGCATGGAACTCCGCTTATCTCTCGAGGTGTCCCCGGGGAGAGAGGCCACTTGTCGAGCTGTATTTGGAACCTGGGGGTTTTTCCTGGACGATACATGGGCGAGTGACTGCCCCTTCGTGTTGACTTCATTCACAGGGTGGGGTTCGGAGAGGTGTCCGGGCATCGGGTTTTTATCAAGAGGGGACCGGGAAATCGGGGTCCTTCACAATGTGGAAGCACCCACGAGGCTACGTCTGGAATGTCGTCGTGAGACCGGCCTCATACTGAGGTGCGACCGGAAGGTCGGGAAGCACTTCCAGACAAAGCAGCGGAGTCGACCCTCCTGTCGAGATCAGGAGGGTAGAAGGGGCTCAGAGGAAGTGGTGCCGGAAAACCTCCGTGTTCCTCTCCAGGGAGACCGGGATGTCGGGGAACTTTGTGGGTCGCATCAAGGGTGCCAAGTACCGTTTCGACCTCCAATACCTAACGTGGGACTTCTCCTGAGACACTGTAGCGGGAAAGGGCTTCATCTTGCGATGACGGGGGAACCACGTGGATTTTCTCGAGTTGCAGCGGGATTCTCGAGTTACGATGGGGAACTCAGGATGCCTCTTGTGTTGGCCCAGGGAAGTCCAATCTTCCATTCGAGTTGCGAAGGAAAGCTGGGGATTGCTCTCGAGTGACTGCAGGGCCAATAGACCTCATCTAGGCTTGTGTCCAGAAGCCAATCTTCCTTCCGGGGCGAAAGGGATCTCGGGGTTGCATTCCAGATGCACCCGGGGAGACAGGCATCCATCTCGAGTGGAAGCAAAGAACCCCGCTCTGCTCTCGAGTCGCGACGGGTATCTCTTGGAGCTCACTGGGTGGACTAAAGGGAGTCAAGCCTCCTGAGGCTTTTGGAGAGAGGTCGCGAGATTGGTCTCTAGGCCATGCAGGAGACGAAGGCCCTCATCTCGCGATGACGGGGGAGTCTTGGGGTTGTTCTCGAGCGGCGGCCCCAGTGTGCGCTTTCTCGCGAGGTACGATGGCGAGGTCAGTGAGCCTCTTGTGGGGCGCCAGGGAAGTCGGGTCTCCATGCGAGTGGCGAGGGCGAGCGCGTCATTGCTCTCGAGCCATGGTAGGGTGCCGGGGACCAGCCCCGGCTGATCCAGGGTATTCGAAGGAGAGACGGCGTAGGCGAAGATCAGGAAACCACTGCTTAATTAAATGTTAATTAAGGATATAAAGAGTAATAGAATGAGGATAGCTCAGTGAGGAAATTCAGTGGCGAAAAGAGGCTGAATAATTCAGCCAGAAGGTAAGAGAAAGAACGACATGGTGAGACCAAGTTTCGGTGAACAAGGCCCGCACTTTATTTTTCAAAGTAGTTTTTATACCTTAAGTTATGCATAGAGGATAATGGGGGAAGGGGTAGAGTCTTGCAGCAAACCAGGCTTTCTTCCTGCAAACTTATCATATGCAAAAGCTTAGGTGATTTGCATCATCTTCTGGCCCGGAGGCCTGTTAACATTTTAAGACCTTTTCTTCAGAAAACTTATTTTTCTCTAAAGGTGGTTGGTCAGGAGCCACCCTCCAAAAAAGCATTAGATAAAGTTGCATTCCTGCAGAGCAAAGGTGTGGTGGGCTATAACAAGAAAAAGAATTAACTCAAGAGTCCCAGGTTACAAACATTAAAGCTACTACTTACACCAATTATATTAATCAATACACTGCCAGGGACACAGCAGGTAAGGGATATGGAAACTTAGCAGCAAACAATGGCCCAACAAGTGAAAAACCATTCACCAATACAATTTCTAATCAATCTTGTAACTACTCAAAAGAATCTGTGTTTAGACAGTTTAGAACATCTCCTGCCTCTCACAGTTGGGAGGCTCTGAACAATCACATGTGGCCGGAAAAACCTATTCAGGCAGGCTAGAGGATTTCCAAAGGAGTTTGTAGGTTAAACACTCTCACACCCAGGAATTATTAACTGGAACTGTAAGCTAACTCTTTTTCAGAGAGAGGTAGTGGGGCAGAGCCCCCCGTAAAGTCAGAGGTTTAGGTGAAAGCACAAGCAGAAAGTAGGCAGACTCTGGTTTTGGGGGTATATGCTCGAGAATTTCCAGGGGGACTCCTGAAGCTCGATCCCGCCTTTGCGTATGCCGAGCCTCCTTCCTCATGATCTTTGTCATGGGCGGAGATCCTCACTGGCTCCCAGCAGTGATAGAATTCCAGTGGAGCTATTCCAGATCCTGAAAGATGATGCTGTGGAAAGTGTTGCACTCAATATGCAATATGCAATATGCAATATGCACTCAATATGCAATATGCCGGCTCACGGCAGTAGGGGAATCTGGCCTCGAGACGTGTTGAAGAAGGTCTCTGGAGGTCTTTCTCGGGTTGAGGCAGGACACCCTGTGGTCCCTCGACTTGTGCAGGTGACCTCCGGGGGCTTCTCATGGTGGCTCTGAGAAGTCAGGGAAACTGGAGGTGGGAGGGGCCTCTCGGCACACCACTGGGTGTGGTGCATTGGAAGAGGGCCTCATCTCCAGTTGAGGCAGGAACCTCAGGGTTCCTCGGAATGTGGACGCACCCACGAGGCCACGTCTGGAATGTCGTCGTGAGACCGGCCTCATCCTGAGGTGCGACCGGAAGGTCGGGAACCCCTTCCAAACAAAGCAGCGGAGTCGACCCCCTGTCCAGATCAGGAGGGAAGAAGGGGCTCAGAGGACGTGGTGCCAGAAAACCTCGGTGTTCCTCTTGAGGGAGACCGGGATGTCGGGGAACTTTGTGGGTCGCATGAAGGGTGACAAGTACCGTTTCGACCTCCAATAACTAACGTGGGACTTCTCCTGAGACACTGTAGCGGGAAAGGGCTTCATCTTGCGATGAAGGGGTAACCACGTGGATTTTCTCGAGTTGCAGCGGGATTCTCGAGTTATGACGGGGAATTCAGGATGCCTCTTGTGTTGGCCCAGGGAAGTCCAATCTTCCATTCGAGTTGCGAAGGAAAGCTGGGGATTGCTCTCGAGTGACTGCAGGGCCAATAGAACTCATCTAGGCTTGTGTCCAGAAGCCAATGTTCGTCTCCAGGGGCGAAAGGGATCTCGGGGTTGCATTCCAGACGCACCCGGGGAGACAGGCATCCATCTCGAGTGGAAGCAAAGAACCCCGCTCTGCTTTTGAGTCGCGACGGGTATCTCTTGGAGTTCACTCGGTGGACTAAAGGGAGTCAAGCCTCCTGAGGCGTTTGGAGAGATGTCGAGAGACTGGTCTCTAGGCCATATAGAAGAGGAAGGCCCTCAAGTCGCGATGACGGGGGAGGCTCGGGGTTGTTCTCGAGCGGCGGCCCCAGTGTGCGGTTTCTCGCGAGGTACGACGGCGAGGTAGTGAGCCTCTCGTGGGGCGGCAAGGAAGTCGGGTCTCCATGCGAATGGCGAGGGGGAGCGCGTCTTTACTCTCAAGTCATAGTAGGGGAATCTGGCCTCGAGACGTGTTGAAGAAGGTCTCTCGAGGTCTTTCTCGGGTTGAGGCAGGACACCCTGGGGTCCCTCGACTTGTGCAGGTGACCTCACGGGGCTTCTCATGGTGGCTCTGAGAAGTCAGGGAAACTGGAGGTGGGAGGGGCCTCTCGGCACTCTACTGGGTTTGGTGCATTGGAAGAGGGCCTCATCTCCAGTTGAGGCAGGAACCTCAGGGTTCCTCTGACTTCAGACTCCGACCGCAAGGTCCCTGCAGACTTGGGACAGGAGAGTCAGGCCTCGTCTTGGGTTGAGGCATGGAACTCCGCTTGCCTCTCGAGGTGTTCCCGGGGAGACAGGCCACTTGTCGAGCGGTATTTGGAACCTGGGGGTCTTTTCCCGACGATGCACGGGCGAGTCACTGCCCCTTCGTGTTGACTTCATTCACAGGGTGGAGTTCGAAGAGGTGTCCGGGCATCGGGTTCTTATCAAGAGGGGACCGGGAAATCGGGGTCCTTCGGAATGTGGAACCACCCACGAGGCCACGTCTGGAATGTCGTCGTGAGACCGGCCTCATCCTGAGGTGCGACCGGAAGGCCGGGAACCCCTTCCAGACAAAGCAGGGGAGTCGACCCTCCTGTCCAGATCAGGAGGGTAGAAGAGGCTCAGAGGAAGTGTTGCCGGAAAACTTCGGTGTTCCTCTCGAGGGAGACCGGGATGTCGGGGCACTTTGTGGGTCGCATCAAGGGTGACAAGTACCGTTTCGAACTCCAATTCCTAAAGTGGGACTTCTCCTGAGACGCTGTAGCGGCACAGGGCTACATCTTGCGATGACGGGGGAACCACGCGGTTTTTCTCGAGGTGTAGCAGGATTCTCGAATTACGACGGGGAATTCAGGATCCCTCTTGTGTAGGCCCAGGGAAGTCCAATCTTCCATTCGAGTTGCGAAGGAAAGCTGGGGATTTCTCTCGAGTGCCTGCAGGGCCAATCGACCTCATCTAGGCTTGTGTCCAGAAGCCAGTGTTCCTCTCCAGGGGCGACAGGGATCTCGGGGTTGCATTCCAGACACACCCGGGGAGACAGGCATTCATCTCGAGTGGAAGCAAAGAAGCCCGCTCTGCTCTCGAGTCGCGACGGGTATCTCTTGGAGCTCACTGGGTGGACTAAAGGGAGTCAAGCCTCCTGAGGCGTTTGGAGAGAGGTCGCGAGATTGGTCTCTAGGCCATGCAGGAGACGAAGGCCCTCATCTCGCGATGACGGGGGAGTCTTGGGATTGTTCTCGAGCGGCGGCCCCAGTGTGCGCTTTCTCACGAGGTACGACGGCGAGGTCAGTGAGCCTCTCGTGGGGCACCAGGGAAGTCGGGTCTCCATGCGAGTGGCGAGGGCGAGCGCGTCATTGCTCTCGAGCCATGGTAGGGTGCCGGGGACCAGCCCCGGCTGATCCAGGGTATTCGAAGGAGAGACGGCGTAGGCGAAGATCAGGAAACCACTGCTTAATTAAATGTTAATTAAGGATATAAAGAGTAATAGAATGAGGATAGCTCAGTGAGGAAATTCAGTGGCGAAAAGAGGCTGAATAATTCAGCCAGAAGGTAAGAGAAAGAACGACATGGTGAGACCAAGTTTCGGTGAACAAGGCCCGCACTTTATTTTTCAAAGTAGTTTTTATACCTTAAGTTATGCATAGAGGATAAGGGGGGAAGGGGTCGAGTCTTGCAGCAAACCAGGCTTTCTTCCTGCAAACTTATCATATGCAAAAGCTTAGGTGATTTGCATCATCTTCTGGCCCGGAGGCCTGTTAACATTTTAAGACCTTTTCTTCAGAAAACTTATTTTTCTCTAAAGGTGGTTGGTCAGGAGCCACCCTCCAAAAAAGCAATAGATAAAGTTGCATTCCTACAGAGCAAAGGTGTGGTGGGCTATAACAAGAAAAAGAATTAACTCAAGGGTCCCAGGTTACAAACATTAAAGCTACTACTTACACCAATTATATTAATCAATACACTGCCAGGGACACAGCAGGTAAGGGATATGGAAACTTAGCAGCAAACAATGGCCCAACAAGTGAAAAACCATTCACCAATACAATTTCTAATCAATCTTGTAACTACTGAAAAGAATCTGTGTTTAGACAGTTTAGAACATCTCCTGCCTCTCACAGTTGGGAGGCTCTGAACAATCACATGTGGCCGGAAAAACCTATTCAGGCAGGATAGAGGATTTCCAAAGGAGTTTGTAGGGTAAACACTGTCACACCCAGGAATTATTAACTGGGACTGTAAGCTAACTCTTTTTTCAGAGAGAGGTAGTGGGGGAGAGCCCCCGTAAAGTCAGAGGTTTAGGTGAAAGCACAAGCAGAAAGTAGGCAGACTCTGGTTTTGGCGGTATATGCTCGAGAATTTCCAGGGGGACTCCTGAAGCTCGATCCCGCCTTTGCGTATGCCGAGCCTCCTTCCTCATGACCTTTGTCATGGGCGGAGTTCCTCACTGGCTCCCAGCAGTGATAGAATTCCAGTGGAGCTATTCCAGATCCTGAAAGATGATGCTGTGGAAAGTGCTGCACTCAATATGCAATATGCAATATGCACTCAATATGCAATATGCCGGCTCACGGCAGTAGGGGAATCTGGCCTCGAGACGTGTTGAAGAAGGTCTCTCGAGGTCTTTCTCGGGTTGAGGCAGGACACCCTGGGGTCCCTCGACTTGTGCAGGTGACCTCAGGGGGCTTCTCATGGTGGCTCTGAGAAGTCAGGGAAACTGGAGGTGGGAGGGGCCTCTCGGCACTCCACTGGGTTTGGTGCATTGGAAGAGGGCCTCATCTCCAGTTGAGGCAGGAACCTCAGGGTTCCTCTGACTTCAGACTCCGACCGCAAGGTCCCTGCAGACTTGGGACAGGAGAGTCAGGCCTCGTCTTGGGTTGAGGCAGGGAACTCCGCTTGCCTCTCGAGGTGTTCCCGGGGAGACAGGCCACTTGTCGAGCGGTATTTGGAACCTGGGGGTCTTTTCCCGACGATGCACGGGCGAGTCACTGCCCCTTCGTGTTGACTTCATTCACAGGGTGGAGTTCGAAGAGGTGTCCGGGCATCAGGTTCTTATCAAGAGGGGACCGGGAAATCGGGGTCCTTCGGAATGTGGAACCACCCACGAGGCCACGTCTGGAATGTCGTCGTGAGACCAGCCTCATCCTGAGGTGCGACCGGAAGGTCGGGAACCCCTTCCAGACAAAGCAGCGGAGTCGACCCTCCTGTCGAGATCAGGAGGGTAGAAGGGGCTCAGAGGAAGTGGTGCCGGAAAACCTCCGTGTTCCTCTCCAGGGAGACCGGGATGTCGGGGCACTTTGTGGGTCGCATCAAGGGTGCCAAGTACCGTTTCGACCTCCAATACCTAACGTGGGACTTCTCCTGAGACACTGTAGCGGGAAAGGGCTTCATCTTGCGATGACGGGGGAACCACGTGGATTTTCTCGAGTTGCAGCGGGATTCTCGAGTTACGATGGGGAACTCAGGATGCCTCTTGTGTTGGCCCAGGGAAGTCCAATCTTCCATTCGAGTTGCGAAGGAAAGCTGGGGATTGCTCTCGAGTGACTGCAGGGCCAATAGACCTCATCTAGGCTTGTGTCCAGAAGCCAATCTTCCTTCCGGGGCGAAAGGGATCTCGGGGTTGCATTCCAGACGCACCCGGGGAGACAGGCATCCATCTCGAGTGGAAGCAAAGAACCCCGCTCTGCTCTCGAGTCGCGACGGGTAACTCTTGGAGCTCACTGGGTGGACTAAAGGGAGTCAAGCCTCCTGAGGCTTTTGGAGAGAGGTCGCGAGATTGGTCTCTAGGCCATGCAGGAGACGAAGGCCCTCATCTCGCGATGACGGGGGAGTCTTGGGGTTGTTCTCGAGCGGCGGCCCCAGTGTGCGCTTTCTCGCGAGGTACGATGGCGAGGTCAGTGAGCCTCTCGTGGGGCGCCAGGGAAGTCGGGTCTCCATGCGAGTGGCGAGGGCGAGCGCGTCATTGCTCTCGAGCCATGGTAGGGTGCCGGGGACCAGCCCCGGCTGATCCAGGGTATTCGAAGGAGAGACGGCGTAGGCGAAGATCAGGAAACCACTGCTTAATTAAATGTTAATTAAGGATATAAAGAGTAATAGAATGAGGATAGCTCAGTGAGGAAATTCAGTGGCGAAAAGAGGCTGAATAATTCAGCCAGAAGGTAAGAGAAAGAACGACATGGTGAGACCAAGTTTCGGTGAACAAGGCCCGCACTTTATTTTTCAAAGTAGTTTTTATACCTTAAGTTATGCATAGAGGATAATGGGGGAAGGGGTAGAGTCTTGCAGCAAACCAGGCTTTCTTCCTGCAAACTTATCATATGCAAATCTTAGGTGATTTGCATCATCTTCTGGCCCGGAGGCCTGTTAACATTTTAAGACCTTTTCTTCAGAAAGCTTATTTTTCTCTAAAGGTGGTTGGTCAGGAGCCACCCTCCAAAAAAGCATTAGATAAAGTTGCATTCCTACAGAGCAAAGGTGTGGTGGGCTATAACAAGAAAAATAATTAACTCAAGGGTCCCAGGTTACAAACATTAAAGCTACTACTTACACCAATTATATTAATCAATACACTGCCAGGGACACAGCAGGTAAGGGATATGGAAACTTAGCAGCAAACAATGGCCCAACAAGTGAAAAACCATTCACCAATACAATTTCTAATCAATCTTGTAACTACTCAAAAGAATCTGTGTTTAGACAGTTTAGAACATCTCCTGCCTCTCACAGTTGGGAGGCTCTGAACAATCACATGTGGCCGGAAAAACCTATTCAGGCAGGCTAGAGGATTTCCAAAGGAGTTTGTAGGTTAAACACTGTCACACCCAGGAATTATTAACTGGAACTGTAAGCTAACTCTTTTTCCAGAGAGAGGTAGTGGGGGAGAGCCCCCCGTAAAGTCAGAGGTTTAGGTGAAAGCACAAGCAGAAAGTAGGCAGACTCTGGTTTTGGGGGTATATGCTCGAGAATTTCCAGGGGGACTCCTGAAGCTCGATCCCGCCTTTGCGTATGCCGAGCCTCCTTCCTCATGACCTTTGTCATGGGCGGAGTTCCTCACTGGCTCCCAGCAGTGATAGAATTCCAGTGGAGCTATTCCAGATCCTGAAAGATGATGCTGTGGAAAGTGCTGCACTCAATATGCAACATGCAATATGCAATATGCACTCAATATGCAATATGCCGGCTCACGGCAGTAGGGGAATCTGGCCTCGAGACGTGTTGAAGAAGGTCTCTCGAGGTCTTTCTCGGGTTGAGGCAGGACACCCTGGGGTCCCTCGACTTGTGCAGGTGACCTCAGGGGGCTTCTCATGGTGGCTCTGAGAAGTCAGGGAAACTGGAGGTGGGAGGGGCCTCTCGGCACTCCACTGGGTTTGGAGCATTGGAAGAGGGCCTCATCTCCAGTTGAGGCAGGAACCTCAGGGTTCCTCTGACTTCAGACTCCGACCGCAAGGTCCCTGCAGACTTGGGACAGGAGAGTCAGGCCTCGTCTTGGGTTGAGGCATGGAACTCCGCTTGCCTCTCGAGATGTTCCCGGGGAGACAGGCCACTTGTCGAGCGGTATTTGGAACCTGGGGATCTTTTCCCGACGATGCACGGGCGAGTCACTGCCCCTTCGTGTTGACTTCAGTCACAGGGTGGAGTTCGAAGAGGTGTCCGGGCATCGGGTTCTTATCAAGAGGGGACCGGGAAATCGGGGTCCTTCGGAATGTGGAACCACCCACGAGGCCACGTCTGGAATGTCGTCGTGAGACCGGCCTCATCCTGAGGTGCGACCGGAAGGTCGGGAACCCCTTCCAGACAAAGCAGGGGAGTCGACCCTCCTGTCCAGATCAGGAGGGTAGAAGAGGCTCAGAGGAAGTGTTGCCGGAAAACTTCGGTGTTCCTCTCGAGGGAGACCGGGATGTCGGTGCACTTTGTGGGTCGCATCAAGGGTGACAAGTACCGATTCGAACTCCAATTCCTAAAGTGGGACTTCACCTGAGACGCTGTAGCGGCACAGGGCAACATTTTGCGATGACGGGGGAACCACGTGGTTTATCTCGAGGTGTAGCAGGATTCTCGAATTACGACGGGGAATTCAGGATGCCTCTTGTGTAGGCCCAGGGAAGTCCAATCTTCCATTCGAGTTGCGAAGAAAGCTGGGGATTGCTCTCGAGTGACTGCAGGGCCAATAGACCTCATCTAGGCTTGTGTCCAGAAGCCAGTGTTCCTCTCCAGGGGCGACAGGGATTTCGGGGTTGCATTCCAGACACACCCGGGGAGACAGGCATTCATCTCGAGTGGAAGCAAAGAACCCCGCTCTGCTCTCGAGTCGCGACGGGTATCTCTTGGAGCTCACTGGGTGGACTAAAGGGAGTCAAGCCTCCTGAGGCTTTTGGAGAGAGGTCGCGAGATTGGTCTCTAGGCCATGCAGGAGACGAAGGCCCTCATCTCGCGATGACGGGGGAGTCTTGGGGTTGTTCTCGAGCGGCGGCCCCAGTGTGCGCTTTCTCACGAGGTACGACGGCGAGGTCAGTGAGCCTCTCGTGGGGCGCCAGGGAAGTCGGGCCTCCATGCGAGTGGCGAGGGCGAGCGCGTCATTGCTCTCGAGCCATGGTATAGTCTTGCAGCAAACCAGGCTTTCTTCCTGCAAACTTATCATATGCAAATCTTAGGTGATTTGCATCATCTTCTGGCCCGGAGGCCTGTTAACATTTTAAGACCTTTTCTTCAGAAAACTTATTTTTCTCTAAAGGTGGTTGGTCAGGAGCCACCCTCCAAAAAAGCATTAGATAAAGTTGCATTCCTACAGAGCAAAGGTGTGGTGGGCTATAACAAGAAAAATAATTAACTCAAGGGTCCCAGGTTACAAACATTAAAGCTACTACTTACACCAATTATATTAATCAATACACTGCCAGGGACACAGCAGGTAAGGGATATGGAAACTTAGCAGCAAACAATGGCCCAACAAGTGAAAAACCATTCACCAATACAATTTCTAATCAATCTTGTAACTACTCAAAAGAATCTGTGTTTAGACAGTTTAGAACATCTCCTGCCTCTCACAGTTGGGAGGCTCTGAACAATCACATGTGGCCGGAAAAACCTATTCAGGCAGGCTAGAGGATTTCCAAAGGAGTTTGTAGGTTAAACACTGTCACACCCAGGAATTATTAACTGGAACTGTAAGCTAACTCTTTTTCCAGAGAGAGGTAGTGGGGGAGAGCCCCCCGTAAAGTCAGAGGTTTAGGTGAAAGCACAAGCAGAAAGTAGGCAGACTCTGGTTTTGGGGGTATATGCTCGAGAATTTCCAGGGGGACTCCTGAAGCTCGATCCCGCCTTTGCGTATGCCGAGCCTCCTTCCTCATGACCTTTGTCATGGGCGGAGTTCCTCACTGGCTCCCAGCAGTGATAGAATTCCAGTGGAGCTATTCCAGATCCTGAAAGATGATGCTGTGGAAAGTGCTGCACTCAATATGCAATATGCACTCAATATGCAATATGCCGGATCACGGCAGTAGGGGAATCTGGCCTCGAGACGTGTTGAAGAAGGTCTCTCGAGGTCTTTCTCGGGTTGAGGCAGGACACCCTGGGGTCCCTCGACTTGTGCAGGTGACCTCAGGGGGCTTCTCATGGTGGCTCTGAGAAGTCAGGGAAACTGGAGGTGGGAGGGGCCTCTCGGCACTCCACTGGGTTTGGTGCATTGGAAGAGGGCCTCATCTCCAGTTGAGGCAGGAACCTCAGGGTTCCTCTGACTTCAGACTCCGACCGCAAGGTCCCTGCAGACTTGGGACAGGAGAGTCAGGCCTCGTCTTGGGTTGAGGCATGGAACTCCGCTTGCCTCTCGAGGTGTTCCCGGGGAGACAGGCCACTTGTCGAGCGGTATTTGGAACCTGGGGGTCTTTTCCCGACGATGCACGGGCGAGTCACTGCCCCTTCGTGTTGACTTCATTCACAGGGTGGAGTTCGAAGAGGTGTCCGGGCATCGGGTTTTTATCAAGAGGGGACCGGGAAATCGGGGTCCTTCGGAATGTGGAACCACCCACGAGGCCACGTCTGGAATGTCGTCGTGAGACCGGCCTCATCCTGAGGTGCGACCGGAAGGTCGGGAACCCCTTCCAGACAAAGCAGGGGAGTCGACCCTCCTGTCCAGATCAGGAGGGTAGAAGGGGCTCAGAGGAAGTGGTGCGGGAAAACCTCGGTGTTCCTCTTGAGGGAGACCGGGATGTCGGGGCACTTTGTGGGTCGCATCAAGGGTGCCAAGTACCGTTTCGACGTCCAATACCTAACGTGGGACTTCTCCTGAGACACTGTAGCGGGAAAGGGCTTCATCTTGCGATGACGGGGGAACCACGTGGATTTTCTCGAGTTGCAGCGGGATTCTCGAGTTACGTCGGGGAATTCAGGATGCCTCTTGTGTTGGCCCAGGGAAGTCCAATCTTCCATTCGAGTTGCGAAGGAAAGCTGGGGATTGCTCTCGAGTGACTGCAGGGCCAATAGACCTCATCTAGGCTTGTGTCCAGAAGCCAATGTTCCTCTCCAGGGGCGAAAGGGATCTCGGGGTTGCATTCCAGACGCACCTGGGGAGACAGGCATCCATCTCGAGTGGAAGCAAAGAACCCCGCTCTGCTCTCGAGTCGCGACGGGTATCTCTTGGAGCTCACTGGGTGGACTAAAGGGAGTCAAGCCTCCTGAGGCTTTTGGAGAGAGGTCGCGAGATTGGTCTCTAGGCCATGCAGGAGACGAAGGCCCTCATCTCGCGATGACGGGGGAGTCTTGGGGTTGTTCTCGAGCGGCGGCCCCAGTGTGCGCTTTCTCACGAGGTACGACGGCGAGGTCAGTGAGCCTCTCGTGGGGCGCCAGGGAAGTCGGGTCTCCATGCGAGTGGCGAGGGCGAGCGCGTCATTGCTCTTGAGCCATGGTAGGGTGCCGGGGACCAGCCCCGGCAGATCCAGGGTATTCGAAGGAGAGACAGCGTAGGCGAAGATCAGGAATCCACTGCTTAATTAAATGTTAATTAAGGATATAAAGAGTAATAGAATGAGGATAGCTCAGTGAGGAAATTCAGTGGCGAAAAGAGGCTGAATAATTCAGCCAGAAGGTAAGAGAAAGAACGACATGGTGAGACCAAGTTTCGGTGAACAAGGCCCGCACTTTATTTTTCAAAGTAGTTTTTATACCTTAAGTTATGCATAGAGGATAATGGGGGAAGCGGTAGAGTCTTGCAGCAAACCAGGCTTTCTTCCTGCAAACTTATCATATGCAAAAGCTTAGGTGATTTGCATCATCTTCTGGCCCGGAGGCCTGTTAACATTTTAAGACCTTTTCTTCAGAAAACTTATTTTTCTCTAAAGGTGGTTGGTCAGGAGCCACCCTCCAAAAAGCATTAGATAAAGTTGCATTCCTACAGAGCAAAGGTGTGGTGGGCTATAACAAGAAAAAGAATTAACTCAAGGGTCCCAGGTTACAAACATTAAAGCTACTACTTACACCAATTATATTAATCAATACACTGCCAGGGACACAGCAGGTAAGGGATATGGAAACTTAGCAGCAAACAATGGCCCAACAAGTGAAAAACCATTCACCAATACAATTTCTAATCAATCTTGTAACTACTCAAAAGAATCTGTGTTTAGACAGTTTAGAACATCTCCTGCCTCTCACAGTTGGGAGGCTCTGAACAATCACATGTGGCCGGAAAAACCTATTCAGGCAGGCTAGAGGATTTCCAAAGGAGTTTGTAGGTTAAACACTGTCACACCCAGGAATTATTAACTGGAACTGTAAGCTAACTCTTTTTCAGAGAGAGGTAGTGGGGGAGAGCCCCCCGTAAAGTCAGAGGTTTAGGTGAAAGCACAAGCAGAAAGTAGGCAGACTCTGGTTTTGGGGGTATATGCTCGAGAATTTCCAGGGGGACTCCTGAAGCTCGATCCCGCCTTTGCGTATGCCGAGCCTCCTTCCTCATGACCTTTGTCATGGGCGGAGTTCCTCACTGGCTCCCAGCAGTGATAGAATTCCAGTGGAGCTATTCCAGATCCTGAATGATGATGCTGTGGAAAGTGCTGCACTCAATATGCAATATGCAATATGCACTCAATATGCAATATGCCGGCTCACGGCAGTAGGGGAATCTGGCCTCGAGACGTGTTGAAGAAGGTCTCTCGAGGTCTTTCTCGGGTTGAGGCAGGACACCCTGGGGTCCCTCGACTTGTGCAGGTGACCTCAGGGGGCTTCTCATGGTGGCTCTGAGAAGTCAGGGAAACTGGAGGTGGGAGGGGCCTCTGGGCACTCCACTGGGTTTGGTGCATTGGAAGAGGGCCTCATCTCCAGTTGAGGCAGGAACCTCAGGGTTCCTCTGACCTCAGACTCCGACCGCAAGGTCCCTGCAGACTTGGGACAGGAGAGTCAGGCCTCGTCTTGGGTTGAGGCATGGAACTCCGCTTGCCTCTCGAGGTGTTCCCGGGGAGACAGGCCACTTGTCGAGCGGTATTTGGAACCTGGGGGTCTTTTCCCGACGATGCACGGGCGAGTCACTGCCCCTTCGTGTTGACTTCATTCACAGGGTGGAGTTCGAAGAGGTGTCCGGGCATCGGGTTCTTATCAAGAGGGGACCGGGAAATCGGGGTCCTTCGGAATGTGGAACCACCCACGAGGCCACGTCTGGAATGTCGTCGTGAGACCGGCCTCATCCTGAGGTGCGACCGGAAGGTCGGGAACCCCTTCCAGACAAAGCAGGGGAGTCGACCCTCCTGTCCAGATCAGGAGGGTAGAAGAGGCTCAGAGGAAGTGTTGCCGGAAAACTTCGGTGTTCCTCTCGAGGGAGACCGGGATGTCGGTGCACTTTGTGGGGCGCATCAAGGGTGACAAGTACCGATTCGAACTCCAATTCCTAAAGTGGGACTTCACCTGAGACGCTGTAGCGGCACAGGGCAACATTTTGCGATGACGGGGGAACCACGTGGTTTTTCTCGAGGTGTAGCAGGATTCTCGAATTACGACGGGGAATTCAGGATGCCTCTTGTGTAGGCCCAGGGAAGTCCAATCTTCCATTCGAGTTTTGAAGGAAAGCTGGGGATTGCTCTCGAGTGACTGCAGGGCCAATAGACCTCATCTAGGCTTGTGTCCAGAAGCCAGTGTTACTCTCCAGGGGCGACAGGGATTTCGGGGTTGCATTCCAGACACACCCGGGGAGACAGGCATTCATCTCGAGTGGAAGCAAAGAACCCCGCTCTGCTCTCGAGTCGCGACGGGTATCTCTTGGAGCTCACTGGGTGGACTAAAGGGAGTCAAGCCTCCTGAGGCTTTTGGAGAGAGGTCGCGAGATTGGTCTCTAGGCCATGCAGGAGACGAAGGCCCTCATCTCGCGATGACGGGGGAGTCTTGGGGTTGTTCTCGAGCGGCGGCCCCAGTGTGCGCTTTCTCACGAGGTACGACGGCGAGGTCAGTGAGCCTCTCGTGGGGCGCCAGGGAAGTCGGGCCCCCATGCGAGTGGCGAGGGCGAGCGCGTCATTGCTCTCGAGCCATGGTAGCGTGCCGGGGACCAGCCCCGGCTGATCCAGGGTATTCGAAGGAGAGACGGCGTAGGCGAAGATCAGGAAACCACTGCTTAATTAAATGTTAATTAAGGATATAAAGAGTAATAGAATGAGGATAGCTCAGTGAGGAAATTCAGTGGCGAAAAGAGGCTGAATAATTCAGCCAGAAGGTAAGAGAAAGAACGACATGGTGAGACCAAGTTTCGGTGAACAAGGCCCGCACTTTATTTTTCAAAGTAGTTTTTATACCTTAAGTTATGCATAGAGGATAATGGGGGAAGGGGTAGAGTCTTGCAGCAAACCAGGCTTTCTTCCTGCAAACTTATCATATGCAAATCTTAGGTGATTTGCATCATCTTCTGGCCCGGAGGCCTGTTAACATTTTAAGACCTTTTCTTCAGAAAACTTATTTTTCTCTAAAGGTGGTTGGTCAGGAGCCACCCTCCAAAAAAGCATTAGATAAAGTTGCATTCCTACAGAGCAAAGGTGTGGTGGGCTATAACAAGAAAAAGAATTAACTCAAGGGTCCCAGGTTACAAACATTAAAGCTACTACTTACACCAATTATATTAATCAATACACTGCCAGGGACACAGCAGGTAAGGGATATGAAAACTTAGCAGCAAACAATGGCCCAACAAGTGAAAAACCATTCACCAATACAATTTCTAATCAATCTTGTAACTACTCAAAAGAATCTGTGTTTAGACAGTTTAGAACATCTCCTGCCTCTCACAGTTGGGAGGCTCTGAACAATCACATGTGGCCGGAAAAACCTATTCAGGCAGGCTAGAGGATTTCCAAAGGAGTTTGTAGGTTAAACACTGTCACACCCAGGAATTATTAACTGGAACTGTAAGCTAACTCTTTTTCCAGAGAGAGGTAGTGGGGGAGAGCCCCCCGTAAAGTCAGAGGTTTAGGTGAAAGCACAAGCAGAAAGTAGGCAGACTCTGGTTTTGGGGGTATATGCTCGAGAATTTCCAGGGGGACTCCTGAAGCTCGATCCCGCCTTTGCGTATGCCGAGCCTCCTTCCTCATGACCTTTGTCATGGGCGGAGTTCCTCACTGGCTCCCAGCAGTGATAGAATTCCAGTGGAGCTATTCCAGATCCTGAAAGATGATGCTGTGGAAAGTGCTGCACTCAATATGCAATATGCAATATGCACTCAATATGCAATATGCCGGCTCACGGCAGTAGGGGAATCTGGCCTCGAGACGTGTTGAAGAAGGTCTCTCGAGGTCTTTCTCGGGTTGAGGCAGGACACCCTGGGGTCCCTCGACTTGTGCAGGTGACCTCAGGGGGCTTCTCATGGTGGCTCTGAGAAGTCAGGGAAACTGGAGGTGGGAGGGGCCTCTCGGCACTCCACTGGGTTTGGAGCATTGGAAGAGGGCCTCATCTCCAGTTGAGGCAGGAACCTCAGGGTTCCTCTGACTTCAGACTCCGACCGCAAGGTCCCTGCAGACTTGGGACAGGAGAGTCAGGCCTCGTCTTGGGTTGAGGCATGGAACTCCGCTTGCCTCTCGAGGTGTTCCCGGGGAGACAGGCCACTTGTCGAGCGGTATTTGGAACCTGGGGGTCTTTTCCCGACGATGCACGGGCGAGTCACTGCCCCTTCGTGTTGACTTCATTCACAGGGTGGAGTTCGAAGAGGTGTCCGGGCATCGGGTTCTTATCAAGAGGGGACCGGGAAATCGGGGTCCTTCGGAATGTGGAACCACCCACGAGGCCACGTCTTGAATGTCGTCGTGAGACAGCCTCATCCTGAGGTGCGACCGGAAGGTCGGGAACCCCTTCCAGACAAAGCAGGGGAGTCGACCGTCCTGTCCAGATCAGGAGGTTAGAATGGGCTCAGAGGAAGTGGTGCGGGAAAACCTCGGTGTTCCTCTTGAGGGAGACCGGGATGTCGGGGAACTTTGTGGGTCGCATCAAGGGTGCCAAGTACCGTTTCGACCTCCAATACCTAATGTGGGACTTCTCCTGAGACACTGTAGCGGGAAAGGGCTTCATCTTGCGATGACGGGGGAACCACGTGGATTTTCTCGAGTTGCAGCGGGATTCTCGAGTTACGACGGGGAATTCAGGATGCCTCTTGTGTTGGCCCAGGGAAGTTCAATCTTCCATTCGAGTTGCGAAGGAAAGCTGGGGATTGCTCTCGAGTGACTGCAGGGCCAATAGACCTCATCTAGGCTTGTGTCTAGAAGCCAATGTTCCTCTCCAGGGGCGAAAGGGATCTCGGGGTTGCATTCCAGACGCACCCGGGGAGACAGGCATCCATCTCGAGTGGGAGCAAAGAACCCCTCTCTGCTCTTGAGTCACGACGGGTATCTCTTGGAGCTCACTGGGTGGACTAAAGGGAGTCAAGCCTCCTGAGGCGTTTGGAGAGAGGTCGGGACTGGTCTCTAGGCCATACAGGAGACGAAGGCCCTCAAGTCGCGATGACGGGGAGGCTCGGGGTTGTTCTCGAGCGGCGGCCCCAGTGTGCGGTTTCTCGCGAGGTACGACGGCGAGGTCAGTGAGCCTCTCGTGGGGCGGCAAGGAAGTCAGGTCTCCATGCGAATGGCGAGGGGGAGCGCGTCTTTACTCTCAAGTCATAGTAGGGGAATCTGGCCTCGAGACGTGTTGAAGAAGGTCTCTCGAGGTCTTTCTCGGGTTGAGGCAGGACACCCTGGGGTCCCTCGACTTGTGCAGGTGACTTCAGGGGGCTTCTCATGGTGGCTCTGAGAAGTCAGGGAAACTGGAGTTGGGAGGGGCCTCTCGGCACTCCACTGGGTTTGGTGCATTGGAAGAGGGCCTCATCTCCAGTTGAGGCAGGAACCTCAGGGTTCCTCTGACTTCAGACTCCGACCGCAAGGTCCCTGCAGACTTGGGACAGGAGAGTCAGGCCTCGTCTTGGGTTGAGGCATGGAACTCCGCTTGCCTCTCGAGGTGTTCCCGGGGAGACAGGCCACTTGTCGAGCGGTATTTGGAACCTGGGGGTCTTTTCCCGACGATGCACGGGCGAGTCACTGCCCCTTCGTGTTGACTTCATTCACAGGGTGGAGTTCGAAGAGGTGTCCGGGCATCGGGTTCTTATCAAGAGGGGACCGGGAAATCGGGGTCCTTCGGAATGTGGAACCACCCACGAGGCCACGTCTGGAATGTCGTCGTGAGACCGGCCTCATCCTGAGGTGCGACCGGAAGGTCGGGAACCCCTTCCAGACAAAGCAGGGGAGTCGACCCTCCTGTCCAGATCAGGAGGGTAGAAGGGGCTCAGAGGAAGTGGTGCGGGAAAACCTCGGTGTTCCTCTTGAGGGAGACCGGGATGTCGGGGCACTTTGTGGGTCGCATCAAGGGTGCCAAGTACCGTTTCGACCTCCAATACCTAACGTGGGACTTCTCCTGAGACACTGTAGCGGGAAAGGGCTTCATCTTGCGATGACGGGGGAACCACGTGGATTTTCTCGAGTTGCAGCGGGATTCTCGAGTTACGACGGGGAATTCAGGATGCCTCTTGTGTTGGCCCAGGGAAGTCCAATCTTCCATTCGAGTTGCGAAGGAAAGCTGGGGATTGCTCTCGAGTGACTGCAGGGCCAATAGACCTCATCTAGGCTTGTGTCCAGAAGCCAATGTTCCTCTCCAGGGGAGAAAGGTATCTCGGGGTTGCATTTTAGACGCACCCGGGGAGACAGGCATCCATCTCGAGTGGGAGCAAAGAACCCCGCTCTGCTCTTGAGTCGCGACGGGTATCTCTTGGAGCTCACTGGGTGGACTAAAGGGAGTCAAGCCTCCTGAGGCGTTTGGAGAGAGGTCGAGAGACTGGTCTCTAGGCCATACAGGAGACGAAGGCCCTCAAGTCGCGATGACGGGGGAGGCTTGGGGTTGTTCTCGAGCGGCGGCCCCAGTGTGCGGTTTCTCGCGAGGTACGACGGCGAGGTCAGTGAGCCTCTCGTGGGGCGGCAAGGAAGTCGGGTCTCCATGCGAATGGCGAGGGGGAGCGCGTCTTTACTCTCAAGTCATAGTAGGGGAATCTGGCCTCGAGACGTGTTGAAGAAGGTCTCTCGAGGTCTTTCTCGGGTTGAGGCAGGACACCCTGGGGTCCCTCGACTTGTGCAGGTGACCTCAGGGGGCTTCTCATGGTGGCTCTGAGAAGTCAGGGAAACTGGAGGTGGGAGGGGCCTCTCGGCACTCCACTGGGTTTGGTGCATTGGAAGAGGCCTCATCTCCAGTTGAGGCAGGAACCTCAGGGTTCCTCTGACTTCAGACTCCGACCGCAAGGTCCCTGCAGACTTGGGACAGGAGAGTCAGGCCTCGTCTTGGGTTGAGGCATGGAACTCCGCTTGCCTCTCGAGGTGTTCCCAGGGAGACAGGCCACTTGTCGAGCGGTATTTGGAACCTGGGGGTCTTTTCCCGACGATGCACGGGCGAGTCACTGCCCCTTCGTGTTGACTTCATTCACAGGGTGGAGTTCGAAGAGGTGTCCGGGCATCGGGTTCTTATCAAGAGGGGACCGGGAAATCGGGGTCCTTCGGAATGTGGAACCACCCACGAGGCCACGTCTGGAATGTCGTCGTGAGACCGGCCTCATCCTGAGGTGCGACCGGAAGGCCGGGAACCCCTTCCAGACAAAGCAGGGGAGTCGACCCTCCTGTCCAGATCAGGAGGGTAGAAGAGGCTCAGAGGAAGTGTTGCCAGAAAACTTCGGTGTTCCTCTCAAGGGAGACCGGGATGTCGGGGCACTTTGTGGGTCGCATCAAGGGTGACAAGTACCGTTTCCAACTCCAATTCCTAAAGTGGGACTTCTCCTGAGACGCTGTAGCGGCACAGGGCAACATTTGGCGATGACGGGGGAACCACGTGGTTTATCTCGAGGTGTAGCAGGATTCTCGAATTACGACGGGGAATTCAGGATGCCTCTTGTGTAGGCCCAGGGAAGTCCAATCTTCCATTCGAGTTGCGAAGAAAAGCTGGGGATTGCTCTCGAGTGACTGCAGGGCCAATAGACCTCATCTAGGCTTGTGTCCAGAAGCCAGTGTTCCTCTCCAGGGGCGACAGGGATTTCGGGGTTGCATTCCAGACACACCCGGGGAGACAGGCATTCATCTCGAGTGGAAGCAAAGAACCCCGCTCTGCTCTCGAGTCGCGACGGGTATCTCTTGGAGCTCACTGGGTGGACTAAAGGGAGTCAAGCCTCCTGAGGCTTTTGGAGAGAGGTCGCGAGATTGGTCTCTAGGCCATGCAGGAGACGAAGGCCCTCATCTCGCGATGACGGGGGAGTCTTGGGGTTGTTCTCGAGCGGCGGCCCCAGTGTGCGCTTTCTCACGAGGTACGACGGCGAGGTCAGTGAGCCTCTCGTGGGGCGCCAGGGAAGTCGGGCCTCCATGCGAGTGGCGAGGGCGAGCGCGTCATTGCTCTCGAGCCATGGTAGGGTGCCGGGGACCAGCCCCGGCTGATCCAGGGTATTCGAAGGAGAGACGGCGTAGGCGAAGATCAGGAAACCACTGCTTAATTAAATGTTAATTAAGGATATAAAGAGTAATAGAATGAGGATAGCTCAGTGAGGAAATTCAGTGGCGAAAAGAGGCTGAATAATTCAGCCAGAAGGTAAGAGAAAGAACGACATGGTGAGACCAAGTTTCGGTGAACAAGGCCCGCACTTTATTTTTCAAAGTAGTTTTTATACCTTAAGTTATGCATAGAGGATAATGGGGGAAGGGGTAGAGTCTTGCAGCAAACCAGGCTTTCTTCCTGCAAACTTATCATATGCAAATCTTAGGTGATTTGCATCATCTTCTGGCCCGGAGGCCTGTTAACATTTTAAGACCTTTTCTTCAGAAAACTTATTTTTCTCTAAAGGTGGTTGGTCAGGAGCCACCCTCCAAAAAAGCATTAGATAAAGTTGCATTCCTACAGAGCAAAGGTGTGGTGGGCTATAACAAGAAAAAGAATTAACTCAAGGGTCCCAGGTTACAAACATTAAAGCTACTACTTACACCAATTATATTAATCAATACACTGCCAGGGACACAGCAGGTAAGGGATATGGAAACTTAGCAGCAAACAATGGCCCAACAAGTGAAAAACCATTCACCAATACAATTTCTAATCAATCTTGTAACTACTCAAAAGAATCTGTGTTTAGACAGTTTAGAACATCTCCTGCCTCTCACAGTTGGGAGGCTCTGAACAATCACATGTGGCCGGAAAAACCTATTCAGGCAGGCTAGAGGATTTCCAAAGGAGTTTGTAGGTTAAACACTGTCACACCCAGGAATTATTAACTGGAACTGTAAGCTAACTCTTTTTCCAGAGAGAGGTAGTGGGGGAGAGCCCCCCGTAAAGTCAGAGGTTTAGGTGAAAGCACAAGCAGAAAGTAGGCAGACTCTGGTTTTGGGGGTATATGCTCGAGAATTTCCAGGGGGACTCCTGAAGCTCGATCCCGCCTTTGCGTATGCCGAGCCTCCTTCCTCATGACCTTTGTCATGGGCGGAGTTCCTCACTGGCTCCCAGCAGTGATAGAATTCCAGTGGAGCTATTCCAGATCCTGAAAGATGATGCTGTGGAAAGTGCTGCACTCAATATGCAATATGCACTCAATATGCAATATGCCGGCTCACGGCAGTAGGGGAATCTGGCCTCGAGACGTGTTGAAGAAGGTCTCTCGAGGTCTTTCTCGGGTTGAGGCAGGACACCCTGGGGTCCCTCGACTTGTGCAGGTGACCTCAGGGGGCTTCTCATGGTGGCTCTGAGAAGTCAGGGAAACTGGAGGTGGGAGGGGCCTCTCGGCACTCCACTGGGTTTGGTGCATTGGAAGAGGGCCTCATCTCCAGTTGAGGCAGGAACCTCAGGGTTCCTCTGACTTCAGACTCCGACCGCAAGGTCCCTGCAGACTTGGGACAGGAGAGTCAGGCCTCGTCTTGGGTTGAGGCATGGAACTCCGCTTGCCTCTCGAGGTGTTCCCGGGGAGACAGGCCACTTGTCGAGCGGTATTTGGAACCTGGGGGTCTTTTCCCGACGATGCACGGGCGAGTCACTGCCCCTTCGTGTTGACTTCATTCACAGGGTGGAGTTCGAAGAGGTGTCCGGGCATCGGGTTCTTATCAAGAGGGGACCGGGAAATCGGGGTCCTTCGGAATGTGGAACCACCCACGAGGCCACGTCTGGAATGTCGTCGTGAGACCGGCCTCATCCTGAGGTGCGACCGGAAGGTCGGGAACCCCTTCCAGACAAAGCAGGGGAGTCGACCCTCCTGTCCAGATCAGGAGGGTAGAAGAGGCTCAGAGGAAGTGTTGCCGGAAAACTTCGGTGTTCCTCTCGAGGGAGACCGGGATGTTGGGGCACTTTGTGGGTCGCATCAAGGGTGACAAGTACCGTTTCGAACTCCAATTCCTAAAGTGGGACTTCTCCTGAGACGCTGTAGCGGCACAGGGCTACATCTTGTGATGACGGGGGAACCACGTGGTTTTTCTCGAGGTGTAGCAGGATTCTCGAATTACGACGGGGAATTCAGGATGCTTCTTGTGTAAGCCCAGGGAAGTCCAATCTTCCATTCGAGTTTTGAAGGAAAGCTGGGGATTTCTCTCGAGTGACTGCAGGGCCAATAGACCTCATCTAGGCTTGTGTCCAGAAGCCAGTGTTCCTCTCCAGGGGCGACAGGGATCTCGGGGTTGCATTCTAGACACACCCGGGGAGACAGGCATCCATCTCGAGTGGAAGCAAAGAACCCCGCTCTGCTCTCGAGTCGCGACGGGTATCTCTTGGAGCTCACTGGGTGGACTAAAGGGAGTCAAGCCTCCTGAGGCTTTTGGAGAGAGGTCGCGAGATTGGTCTCTAGGCCATGCAGGAGACGAAGGCCCTCATCTCGCGATGACGGGGGAGTCTTGGGGTTGTTCTCGAGCGGCGGCCCCAGTGTGCGCTTTCTCACGAGGTACGACGGCGAGGTCAGTGAGCCTCTCGTGGGGCGCCAGGGAAGTCGGGTCTCCATGCGAGTGGCGAGGGCGAGCGCGTCATTGCTCTTGAGCCATGGTAGGGTGCCGGGGACCAGCCCCGGCTGATCCAGGGTATTCGAAGGAGAGACAGCGTAGGCGAAGATCAGGAATCCACTGCTTAATTAAATGTTAATTAAGGATATAAAGAGTAATAGAATGAGGATAGCTCAGTGAGGAAATTCAGTGGCAAAAAGAGGCTGAATAATTCAGCCAGAAGGTAAGAGAAAGAACGACATGGTGAGACCAAGTTTCGGTGAACAAGGCCCGCACTTTATTTTTCAAAGTAGTTTTTATACCTTAAGTTATGCATAGAGGATAATGGGGGAAGCGGTAGAGTCTTGCAGCAAACCAGGCTTTCTTCCTGCAAACTTATCATATGCAAAGCTTAGGTGATTTGCATCATCTTCTGGCCCGGAGGCCTGTTAACATTTTAAGACCTTTTCTTCAGAAAACTTATTTTTCTCTAAAGGTGGTTGGTCAGGAGCCACCCTCCAAAAAAGCATTAGATAAAGTTGCATTCCTACAGAGCAAAGGTGTGGTGGGCTATAACAAGAAAAAGAATTAACTCAAGGGTCCCAGGTTACAAACATTAAAGCTACTACTTACACCAATTATATTAATCAATACACTGCCAGGGACACAGCAGGTAAGGGATATGGAAACTTAGCAGCAAACAATGGCCCAACAAGTGAAAAACCATTCACCAATACAATTTCTAATCAATCTTGTAACTACTCAAAAGAATTTGTGTTTAGACAGTTTAGAACATCTCCTGCCTCTCACAGTTGGGAGGCTCTGAACAATCACATGTGGCCGGAAAAACCTATTCAGGCAGGCTAGAGGATTTCCAAAGGAGTTTGTAGGTTAAACACTGTCACACCCAGGAATTATTAACTGGAACTGTAAGCTAACTCTTTTTCAGAGAGAGGTAGTGGGGGAGAGCCCCCCGTAAAGTCAGAGGTTTAGGTGAAAGCACAAGCAGAAAGTAGGCAGACTCTGGTTTTGGCGGTATATGCTCGAGAATTTCCAGGGGGACTCCTGAAGCTCGATCCCGCCTTTGCGTATGCCGAGCCTCCTTCCTCATGACCTTTGTCATGGGCGGAGTTCCTCACTGGCTCCCAGCAGTGATAGAATTCCAGTGGAGCTATTCCAGATCCTGAATGATGATGCTGTGGAAAGTGCTGCACTCAATATGCAATATGCAATATGCACTCAATATGCAATATGCCGGCTCACGGCAGTAGGGGAATCTGGCCTCGAGACGTGTTGAAGAAGGTCTCTCGAGGTCTTTCTCGGGTTGAGGCAGGACACCCTGGGGTCCCTCGACTTGTGCAGGTGACCTCAGGGGGCTTCTCATGGTGGCTCTGAGAAGTCAGGGAAACTGGAGGTGGGAGGGGCCTCTGGGCACTCCACTGGGTTTGGTGCATTGGAAGAGGGCCTCATCTCCAGTTGAGGCAGGAACCTCAGGGTTCCTCTGACCTAAGACTCCGACCGCAAGGTCCCTGCAGACTTGGGACAGGAGAGTCAGGCCTCGTCTTGGGTTGAGGCATGGAACTCCGCTTGCCTCTCGAGGTGTTCCCGGGGAGACAGGCCACTTGTCGAGCGGTATTTGGAACCTGGGGGTCTTTTCCCGACGATGCACGGGCGAGTCACTGCCCCTTCGTGTTGACTTCATTCACAGGGTGGAGTTCGAAGAGGTGTCCGGGCATCGGGTTCTTATCAAGAGGGGACCGGGAAATCGGGGTCCTTCGGAATGTGGAACCACCCACGAGGCCACGTCTGGAATGTCGTCGTGAGACCGGCCTCATCCTGAGGTGCGACCGGAAGGTCGGGAACCCCTTCCAGACAAAGCAGGGGAGTCGACCCTCCTGTCCAGATCAGGAGGGTAGAAGAGGCTCAGAGGAAGTGTTGCCGGAAAACTTCGGTGTTCCTCTCGAGGGAGACCGGGATGTCGGTGCACTTTGTGGGGCGCATCAAGGGTGACAAGTACCGATTCGAACTCCAATTCCTAAAGTGGGACTTCACCTGAGACGCTGTAGCGGCACAGGGCAACATTTTGCGATGACGGGGGAACCACGTGGTTTTTCTCGAGGTGTAGCAGGATTCTCGAATTACGACGGGGAATTCAGGATGCCTCTTGTGTAGGCCCAGGGAAGTCCAATCTTCCATTCGAGTTTTGAAGGAAAGCTGGGGATTGCTCTCGAGTGACTGCAGGGCCAATAGACCTCATCTAGGCTTGTGTCCAGAAGCCAGTGTTACTCTCCAGGGGCGACAGGGATTTCGGGGTTGCATTCCAGACACACCCGGGGAGACAGGCATTCATCTCGAGTGGAAGCAAAGAACCCCGCTCTGCTCTCGAGTCGCGACGGGTATCTCTTGGAGCTCACTGGGTGGACTAAAGGGAGTCAAGCCTCCTGAGGCTTTTGGAGAGAGGTCGCGAGATTGGTCTCTAGGCCATGCAGGAGACAAAGGCCCTCATCTCGCGATGACGGGGGAGTCTTGGGGTTGTTCTCGAGCGGCGGCCCCAGTGTGCGCTTTCTCACGAGGTACGACGGCGAGGTCAGTGAGCCTCTCGTGGGGCGCCAGGGAAGTCGGGCCCCCATGCGAGTGGCGAGGGCGAGCGCGTCATTGCTCTCGAGCCATGGTAGCGTGCCGGGGACCAGCCCTGGCTGATCCAGGGTATTCGAAGGAGAGACGGCGTAGGCGAAGATCAGGAAACCACTGCTTTATTAAATGTTAATTAAGGATATAAAGAGTAATAGAATGAGGATAGCTCAGTGAGGAAATTCAGTGGCGAAAAGAGGCTGAATAATTCAGCCAGAAGGTAAGAGAAAGAACGACATGGTGAGACCAAGTTTCGGTGAACAAGGCCCGCACTTTATTTTTCAAAGTAGTTTTTATACCTTAAGTTATGCATAGAGGATAATGGGGGAAGGGGTAGAGTCTTGCAGCAAACCAGGCTTTCTTCCTGCAAACTTATCATATGCAAATCTTAGGTGATTTGCATCATCTTCTGGCCAGGAGGCCTGTTAACATTTTAAGACCTTTTCTTCAGAAAACTTATTTTTCTCTAAAGGTGGTTGGTCAGGAGCCACCCTCCAAAAAAGCATTAGATAAAGTTACATTCCTACAGAGCAAAGGTGTGGTGGGCTATAACAAGAAAAAGAATTAACTCAAGGGTCCCAGGTTACAAACATTAAAGCTACTACTTACACCAATTATATTAATCAATACACTGCCAGGGACACAGCAGGTAAGGGATATGAAAACTTAGCAGCAAACAATGGCCCAACAAGTGAAAAACCATTCACCAATACAATTTCTAATCAATCTTGTAACTACTCAAAAGAATCTGTGTTTAGACAGTTTAGAACATCTCCTGCCTCTCACAGTTGGGAGGCTCTGAACAATCACATGTGGCCGGAAAAACCTATTCAGGCAGGCTAGAGGATTTCCAAAGGAGTTTGTAGGTTAAACACTGTCACACCCAGGAATTATTAACTGGAACTGTAAGCTAACTCTTTTTCCAGAGAGAGGTAGTGGGGGAGAGCCCCCCGTAAAGTCAGAGGTTTAGGTGAAAGCACAAGCAGAAAGTAGGCAGACTCTGGTTTTGGGGGTATATGCTCGAGAATTTCCAGGGGGACTCCTGAAGCTCGATCCCGCCTTTGCCTATGCCGAGCCTCCTTCCTCATGACCTTTGTCATGGGCGGAGTTCCTCACTGGCTCCCAGCAGTGATAGAATTCCAGTGGAGCTATTCCAGATCCTGAAAGATGATGCTGTGGAAAGTGCTGCACTCAATATGCAATATGCACTCAATATGCAATATGCCGGCTCACGGCAGTAGGGGAATCTGGCCTCGAGACGTGTTGAAGAAGGTCTCTCGAGGTCTTTCTCGGGTTGAGGCAGGACACCCTGGGGTCCCTCGACTTGTGCAGGTGACCTCAGGGGGCTTCTCATGGTGGCTCTGAGAAGTCAGGGAAACTGGAGGTGGGAGGGGCCTCTCGGCACTCCACTGGGTTTGGTGCATTGGAAGAGGGCCTCATCTCCAGTTGAGGCAGGAACCTCAGGGTTCCTCTGACTTCAGACTCCGACCGCAAGGTCCCTGCAGACTTGGGACAGGAGAGTCAGGCCTCGTCTTGGGTTGAGGCATGGAACTCCGCTTGCCTCTCGAGGTGTTCCCGGGGAGACAGGCCACTTGTCGAGCGGTATTTGGAACCTGGGGGTCTTTTCCCGACGATGCACGGGCGAGTCACTGCCCCTTCGTGTTGACTTCATTCACAGGGTGGAGTTCGAAGAGGTGTCCGGGCATCGGGTTCTTATCAAGAGGGGACCGGGAAATCGGGGTCCTTCGGAATGTGGAACCACCCACGAGGCCACGTCTGGAATGTCGTCGTGAGACCGGCCTCATCCTGAGGTGCGACCGGAAGGTCGGGAACCCCTTCCAGACAAAGCAGGGGAGTCGACCCTCCTGTCCAGATCAGGAGGGTAGAAGGGGCTCAGAGGAAGTGGTGCGGGAAAACCTCGGTGTTCCTCTTGAGGGAGACCGGGATGTCGGGGCACTTTGTGGGTCGCATCAAGGGTGCCAAGTACCGTTTCGACCTCCAATACCTAACGTGGGACTTCTCCTGAGACACTGTAGCGGGAAAGGGCTTCATCTTGCGATGACGGGGGAACCACGTGGATTTTCTCGAGTTGCAGCGGGATTCTCGAGTTACGACGGGGAATTCAGGATGCCTCTTGTGTTGGCCCAGGGAAGTCCAATCTTCCATTCGAGTTGCGAAGGAAAGCTGGGGATTGCTCTCGAGTGACTGCAGGGCCAATAGACCTCATCTAGGCTTGTGTCCAGAAGCCAATGTTCCTCTCCAGGGGCGAAAGGGATCTCGGGGTTGCATTTTAGACGCACCCGGGGAGACAGGCATCCATCTCGAGTGGGAGCAAAGAACCCCGCTCTGCTCTTGAGTCGCGACGGGTATCTCTTGGAGCTCACTGGGTGGACTAAAGGGAGTCAAGCCTCCTGAGGCGTTTGGAGAGAGGTCGAGAGACTGGTCTCTAGGCCATACAGGAGACGAAGGCCCTCAAGTCGCGATGACGGGGGAGGCTTGGGGTTGTTCTCGAGCGGCGGCCCCAGTGTGCGGTTTCTCGCGAGGTACGACGGCGAGGTCAGTGAGCCTCTCGTGGGGCGGCAAGGAAGTCGGGTCTCCATGCGAATGGCGAGGGGGAGCGCGTCTTTACTCTCAAGTCATGGTAGGGGAATCTGGCCTCGAGACGTGTTGAAGAAGGTCTCTCGAGGTCTTTCTCGGGTTGAGGCAGGACACCCTGGGGTCCCTCGACTTGTGCAGGTGACCTCAGGGGGCTTCTCCTGGTGGCTCTGAGAAGTCAGGGAAACTGGAGGTGGGAGGGGCCTCTCGGCACTCTACTGGGTTTGGTGCATTGGAAGAGGGCCTCATCTCCAGTTGAGGCAGGAACCTCAGGGTTCCTCTGACTTCAGACTCCGACCGCAAGGTCCCTGCAGACTTGGGACAGGAGAGTCAGGCCTCGTCTTGGGTTGAGGCATGGAACTCCGCTTGCCTCTCGAGGTGTTCCCGGGGAGACAGGCCACTTGTCGAGCGGTATTTGGAACCTGGGGGTCTTTTCCCGACGATGCACGGGCGAGTCACTGCCCCTTCGTGTTGACTTCATTCACAGGGTGGAGTTCGAAGAGGTGTCCGGGCATCGGGTTCTTATCAAGAGGGGACCGGGAAATCGGGGTCCTTCGGAATGTGGAACCACCCACGAGGCCACGTCTGGAATGTCGTCGTGAGACCGGCCTCATCCTGAGGTGCGACCGGAAGGCCGGGAACCCCTTCCAGACAAAGCAGGGGAGTCGACCCTCCTGTCCAGATCAGGAGGGTAGAAGAGGCTCAGAGGAAGTGTTGCCAGAAAACTTCGGTGTTCCTCTCAAGGGAGACCGGGATGTCGGGGCACTTTGTGGGTCGCATCAAGGGTGACAAGTACCGTTTCCAACTCCAATTCCTAAAGTGGGACTTCTCCTGAGACGCTGTAGCGGCACAGGGCTACATCTTGCGATGACGGGGGAACCACGTGGTTTTTCTCGAGGTGTAGCAGGATTCTC
Source organism: Bos javanicus (assembly GCF_032452875.1). Taxonomy (NCBI): domain Eukaryota; kingdom Metazoa; phylum Chordata; class Mammalia; order Artiodactyla; family Bovidae; genus Bos; species Bos javanicus. The sequence goes on from NW_026893871.1 coordinate 53,889, forward strand.
GAATTACGATGGGGAATTCAGGATGCTTCTTGTGTAGGCCCAGGGAAGTCCAATCTTCCATTCGAGTTGTGAAGGAAAGCTGGGGATTTCTCTCGAGTGACTGCAGGGCCAATAGACCTCATCTAGGCTTGTGTCCAGAAGCCAGTGTTCCTCTCCAGGGGCGACAGGGATCTCGGGGTTGCATTCCAGACACACCCGGGGAGACAGGCATCCATCTCGAGTGGAAGCAAAGAACCCCGCTCTGCTCTCGAGTCGCGACGGGTATCTCTTGGAGCTCACTGGGTGGACTAAAGGGAGTCAAGCCTCCTGAGGCTTTTGGAGAGAGGTCGCGAGATTGGTCTCTAGGCCATGCAGGAGACGAAGGCCCTCATCTCGCGATGACGGGGGAGTCTTGGGGTTGTTCTCGAGCGGCGGCCCCAGTGTGCGCTTTCTCACGAGGTACGACGGCGAGGTCAGTGAGCCTCTCGTGGGGCGCCAGGGAAGTCGGGTCTCCATGCGAGTGGCGAGGGCGAGCGCGTCATTGCTCTCGAGCCATGGTAGCGTGCCGGGGACCAGCCCCGGCTGATCCAGGGTATTCGAAGGAGAGACGGCGTCGGCGAAGAACAGGAAACCACTGCTTAATTAAATGTTAATTAAGGATATAAAGAGTAATAGAATGAGGATAGCTCAGTGAGGAAATTCAGTGGCGAAAAGAGGCTGAATAATTCAGCCAGAAGGTAAGAGAAAGAACGACATGGTGAGATCAAGTTTCGGTGAACAAGGCCCGCACTTTATTTTTCAAAGTAGTTTTTATACCTTAAGTTATGCATAGAGGATAATGGGGGAAGGGGTCGAGTCTTGCAGCAAACCAGGCTTTCTTCCTGCAAACTTATCATATGCAAAAGCTTAGGTGATTTGCATCATCTTCTGGCCCGGAGGCCTGTTAACGTTTTAAGACCTTTTCTTCAGAAAACTTATTTTTCTCTAAAGGTGGTTGGTCAGGAGCCACCCTCCAAAAAAGCATTAGATAAAGTTGCATTCCTACAGAGCAAAGGTGTGGTGGGCTATAACAAGAAAAAGAATTAACTCAAGGGTCCCAGGTTACAAACATTAAAGCTACTACTTACACCAGTTATATTAATCAATACACTGCCAGGGACACAGCAGGTAAGGGATATGGAAACTTAGCAGCAAACAATGGCCCAACAAGTGAAAAACCATTCACCAATACAATTTCTAATCAATCTTGTAACTACTCAAAAGAATTTGTGTTTAGACAGTTTAGAACATCTCCTGCCTCTCACAGTTGGGAGGCTCTGAACAATCACATGTGGCCGGAAAAACCTATTCAGGCAGGCTAGAGGATTTCCAAAGGAGTTTGTAGGGTAAACACTGTCACACCCATTAATTATTAACTGGAACTGTAAGCTAACTCTTTTTCAGAGAGAGGTAGTGGGGGAGAGCCCCCGTAAAGTCAGAGGTTTAGGTGCAAGCACAAGCAGAAAGTAGGCAGACTCTGGTTTTGGGGGTATATGCTCGAGAATTTCCAGGGGGACTCCTGAAGCTCGATCCCGCCTTTGCGTATGCCGAGCCTCTTTCCTCATGACCTTTGTCATGGGCGGAGTTCCTCACTGGCTCCCAGCAGTGATAGAATTCCAGTGGAGCTATTCCAGATCCTGAATGATGATGCTGTGGAAAGTGCTGCACTCAATATGCAATATGCAATATGCACTCAATATGCAATATGCCGGCTCACGGCAGTAGGGGAATCTGGCCTCGAGACGTGTTGAAGAAGGTCTCTCGAGGTCTTTCTCGGGTTGAGGCAGGACACCCTGGGGTCCCTCGACTTGTGCAGGTGACCTCAGGGGGCTTCTCATGGTGGCTCTGAGAAGTCAGGGAAACTGGAGGTGGGAGGGGCCTCTCGGCACTCCACTGGGTTTGGTGCATTGGAAGAGGGCCTCATCTCCAGTTGAGGCAGGAACCTCAGGGTTCCTCTGACTTCAGACTCCGACCGCGAGGTCCCTGCAGACTTGGGACAGGAGAGTCAGGCCTCGTCTTGGGTTGAGGCAGGGAACTCCGCTTGCCTCTCGAGGTGTTCCCGGGGAGACAGGCCACTTGTCGAGCGGTATTTGGAACCTGGGGGTCTTTTCCCGACGATGCACGGGCGAGTCACTGCCCCTTCGTGTTGACTTCATTCACAGAGTGGAGTTCGAAGAGGTGTCCGGGCATCGGGTTCTTATCCAGAGGGGACCGGGAAATCGGGGTCCTTCGGAATGTGGAACCACCCACGAGGCCACGTCTGGAATGTCGTCGTGAGACCAGCCTCATCCTGAGGTGCGACCGGAAGGTCGGGAACCCCTTCCAGACAAAGCAGGGGAGTCGACCGTCCTGTCCAGATCAGGAGGGTAGAAGGGGCTCAGAGGAAGTGTTGCCGGAAAACTTCGGTGTTCCTCTCGAGGGAGACCGGGATGTCGGGGCACTTTGTGGGTCGCATCAAGGGTGCCAAGTACCGTTTCGACCTCCAATACCTAACGTGGGACTTCCCCTGAGACACTGTAGCGGGAAAGGGCTTCATCTTGCGATGACGGGGGAACCACGTGGATTTTCTCGAGGTGCAGCGGGATTCTCGAGTTACGACGGGGAATTCAGGATGCCTCTTGTGTTGGCCCAGGGAAGTCCAATCTTCCATTCGAGTTGCGAAGGAAAGCTGGTGATTGCTCTCGAGTGACTGCAGGGCCAATAGACCTCATCTAGGCTTGTGTCCAGAAGCCAATGTTCCTCTCCAGGGGCGAAAGGGATCTCGGCGTTGCATTCCAGACGCACCCGGGGAGACAGGCATCCATCTCGAGTGGAAGCAAAGAAGCCCGCTCTGCTCTTGAGTCGCGACGGGTATCTCTTGGAGCTCACTGGGTGGACTAAAGGGAGTCAAGCCTCCTGAGGCGTTTGGAGAGAGGTCGAGAGACTGGTCTCTAGGCCATACAGGAGACGAAGGCCCTCAAGTCGCGATGACGGGGGAGGCTCGGGGTTGTTCTCGAGCGGCGGCCCCAGTGTGCGGTTTCTCGCGAGGTACGACGGCGAGGTCAGTGAGCCTCTCGTGGGGCGGCAAGGAAGTCGGGTCTCCATGCGAATGGCGAGGGGGAGCGCGTCTTTACTCTCAAGTCATAGTAGGGGAATCTGGCCTCGAGACGTGTTGAAGAAGGTCTCTCGAGGTCTTTCTCGGGTTGAGGCAGGACACCCTGGGGTCCCTCGACTTGTGCAGGTGACCTCAGGGGGCTTCTCATGGTGGCTCTGAGAAGTCAGGGAAACTGGAGGTGGGAGGGGCCTCTCGGCACTCCACTGGGTTTGGTGCATTGGAAGAGGGCCTCATCTCCAGTTGAGGCAGGAACCTCAGGGTTCCTCTGACTTCAGACTCCGACCGCAAGGTCCCTGCAGACTTGGGACAGGAGAGTCAGGCCTCGTCTTGGGTTGAGGCATGGAACTCCGCTTGCCTCTCGAGGTGTTCCCGGGGAGACAGGCCACTTGTCGAGCGGTATTTGGAACCTGGGGGTCTTTTCCCAACGATGCACGGGCGAGTCACTGCCCCTTCGTGTTGACTTCATTCACAGGGTGGAGTTCGAAGAGGTGTCCGGGCATCGGGTTCTTATCAAGAGGGGACCGGGAAATCGGGGTCCTTCGGAATGTGGAACCACCCACGAGGCCACGTCTGGAATGTCGTCGTGAGACCGGCCTCATCCTGAGGTGCGACCGGAAGGCCGGGAACCCCTTCCAGACAAAGCAGGGGAGTCGACCCTCCTGTCCAGATCAGGAGGGTAGAAGAGGCTCAGAGGAAGTGCTGCCAGAAAACTTCGGTGTTCCTCTCGAGGGAGACCGGGATGTCGGGGCACTTTGTGGATCGCATCAAGGGTGACAAATACCATTTCGAACTCCAATTCCTAAAGTGGGACTTCTCCTGAGACGCTGTAGCGGCACAGGGCTACATCTTGCGATGACGGGGGAACCACGCGGTTTTTCTCGAGGTGTAGCAGGATTCTCGAATTACGACGGGGAATTCAGGATCCCTCTTGTGTAGGCCCAGGGAAGTCCAATCTTCCATTCGAGTTGCGAAGGAAAGCTGGGGATTTCTCTCGAGTGACTGCAGGGCCAATAGACCTCATCTAGGCTTGTGTCCAGAAGCCAGTGTTCCTCTCCAGGGGCGACAGGGGTCTCGGGGTTGCATTCCAGACACACCCGGGGAGACAGGCATTCATCTCGAGTGGAAGCAAAGAAGCCCGCTCTGCTCTCGAGTCGCGACGGGTATCTCTTGGAGCTCACTGGGTGGACTAAAGGGAGTCAAGCCTCCTGAGGCGTTTGGAGAGAGGTCGCGAGATTGGTCTCTAGGCCATGCAGGAGACGAAGGCCCTCATCTCGCGATGACGGGGGAGTCTTGGGATTGTTCTCGAGCGGCGGCCCCAGTGTGCGCTTTCTCACGAGGTACGACGGCGAGGTCAGTGAGCCTCTCGTGGGGCGCCAGGGAAGTCGGGTCTCCATGCGAGTGGCGAGGGCGAGCGCGTCATTGCTCTCGAGCCATGGTAGGGTGCCGGGGACCAGCCCCGGCTGATCCAGGGTATTCGAAGGAGAGACGGCGTAGGCGAAGATCAGGAAACCACTGCTTAATTAAATGTTAATTAAGGATATAAAGAGTAATAGAATGAGGATAGCTCAGTGAGGAAATTCAGTGGCGAAAAGAGGCTGAATAATTCAGCCAGAAGGTAAGAGAAAGAACGACATGGTGAGACCAAGTTTCGGTGAACAAGGCCCGCACTTTATTTTTCAAAGTAGTTTTTATACCTTAAGTTATGCATAGAGGATAATGGGGGAAGGGGTCGAGTCTTGCAGCAAACCAGGCTTTCTTCCTGCAAACTTATCATATGCAAAAGCTTAGGTGATTTGCATCATCTTCTGGCCCGGAGGCCTGTTAACATTTTAAGACCTTTTCTTCAGAAAACTTATTTTTCTCTAAAGGTGGTTGGTCAGGAGCCACCCTCCAAAAAAGCAATAGATAAAGTTGCATTCCTACAGAGCAAAGGTGTGGTGGGCTATAACAAGAAAAAGAATTAACTCAAGGGTCCCAGGTTACAAACATTAAAGCTACTACTTACACCAGTTATATTAATCAATACACTGCCAGGGACACAGCAGGTAAGGGATATGGAAACTTAGCAGCAAACAATGGCCCAACAAGTGAAAAACCATTCACCAATACAATTTCTAATCAATCTTGTAACTACTCAAAAGAATCTGTGTTTAGACAGTTTAGAACATCTCCTGCCTCTCACAGTTGGGAGGCTCTGAACAATCACATGTGGCCGGAAAAACCTATTCAGGCAGGCTAGAGGATTTCCAAAGGAGTTTGTAGGGTAAACACTGTCACACCCAGGAATTATTAACTGGGACTGTAAGCTAACTCTTTTTTCAGAGAGAGGTAGTGGGGGAGAGCCCCCCGTAAAGTCAGAGGTTTAGGTGAAAGCACAAGCAGAAAGTAGGCAGACTCTGGTTTTGGGGGTATATGCTCGAGAATTTCCAGGGGGACTCCTGAAGCTCGATCCCGCCTTTGCGTATGCCGAGCCTCCTTCCTCATGACCTTTGTCATGGGCGGAGTTCCTCACTGGCTCCCAGCAGTGATAGAATTCCAGTGGAGCTATTCCAGATCCTGAAAGATGATGCTGTGGAAAGTGCTGCACTCAATATGCAATATGCAATATGCACTCAATATGCAATATGCCGGCTCACGGCAGTAGGGGAATCTGGCATCGAGACGTCTTGAAGAAGGTCTCTCGAGGTCTTTCTCGGGTTGAGACAGGACACCCTGGGGTCCCTCGACTTGTGCAGGTGACCTCAGGGGGCTTCTCATGGTGGCTCTGAGAAGTCAGGGAAACTGGAGGTGGGAGGGGCCCCTCGGCACTCCACTGGGTTTGGTGCATGGGAAGAGGGCCTCATTTCCAGTTGAGGCAGGAACCTCAGGGTTCCTCTGACTTCAGACTCCGACCGCAAGGTCCCTGCAGACTTGGGACAGGAGAGTCACGCCTCGTCTTGGGTTGAGGCATGGAACTCCGCTTGCCTCTCGAGGTGTTCCCGGGGAGACAGGCCACTTGTCGAGCGGTATTTGGAACCTGGGGTTCTTTTCCCGACGATGCACGGGCGAGTCACTGCCCCTTCGTGTTGACTTCATTCACAGGGTGGAGTTCGAAGAGGTGTCCGGGCATCGGGTTCTTATCAAGAGGGGACCGGGAAATCGGGGTCCTTCGGAATGTGGAACCACCCACGAGGCCACGTCTGGAATGTCGTCGTGAGACCGGCCTAATCCTGAGGTGCGACCGGAAGGTCGGGAACCCCTTCCAGACAAAGCAGGGGAGTCGACCCTCCTGTCGAGATCAGGAGGGTAGAAGGGGCTCCGAGGAAGTGTTGCCAGAAAACTTCGGTGTTCCTCTCGAGGGAGACCGGGATGTCGGGGCACTTTGTGGGTCGCATCAAGGGTGCCAAGTACCGTTTCGAACTCCAATTCCTAAAGTGGGACTTCTCCTGAGACGCTGTATTGGCACAGGGCTACATCTTGCGATGACGGGGGAACCACGTGGTTTTTCTCGAGGTGTAGCAGGATTCTCCAATTACGACGGGGAATTCAGGATCCCTCTTGTGCAGGCCAAGGGAAGTCCACTCTTCCATTCGAGTTGCGAAGGAAAGCTGGGGATTGCTCTCGAGTGACTGCAGGGCCAATAGACCTCATCTAGGCTTGTGTCCAGAAGCCAGTGTTCTTCTCCAGGGGCGACAGGGATCTCGGGGTTGCATTCCAGACACACCCGGGGAGACAGGCATCCATCTCGAGTGGAAGCAAAGAACCCCGCTCTGCTCTCGAGTCGCTACGGGTATCTCTTGGAGCTCACTGGGTGGACTAAAGGGAGTCAAGCCTCCTGAGGCGTTTGGAGAGAGGTCGCGAGATTGGTCTCTAGGCCATGCAGGAGACGAAGGCCCTCATCTCGCGATGACGGGGGAGTCTTGGGGTTGTTCTCGAGCGGCGGCCCCAGTGTGCCCTTTCTCACGAGGTACGACGGCGAGGTCAGTGAGCCTCTCGTGGGGCGCCAGGGAAGTCGGGTCTCCATGCGAGTGGCGAGGGCGAGCGCGTCATTGCTCTTGAGCCATGGTAGGGTGCCGGGGACCAGCCCCGGCTGATCCAGGGTATTCGAAGGAGAGACGGCGTAGGCGAAGATCAGGAAACCACTGCTTAATTAAATGTTAATTAAGGATATAAAGAGTAATAGAATGAGGATAGCTCAGTGAGGAAATTCAGTGGCGAAAAGAGGCTGAATAATTCAGCCAGAAGGTAAGAGAAAGAACGACATGGTGAGACCAAGTTTCGGTGAACAAGGCCCGCACTTTATTTTTCAAAGTAGTTTTTATACCTTAAGTTATGCATAGAGGATAATGGGGGAAGGGGTCGAGTCTTGCAGCAAACCAGGCTTTCTTCCTGCAAACTTATCATATGCAAAAGCTTAGGTGATTTGCATCATCTTCTGGCCCGGAGGCCTGTTAACATTTTAAGACCTTTTCTTCAGAAAACTTATTTTTCTCTAAAGGTGGTTGGTCAGGAGCCACCCTCCAAAAAAGCATTAGATAAAGTTGCATTCCTGCAGAGCAAAGGTGTGGTGGGCTATAACAAGAAAAAGAATTAACTCAAGGGTCCCAGGTTACAAACATTAAAGCTACTACTTACACCAGTTATATTAATCAATACACTGCCAGGGACACAGCAGGTAAGGGATATGGAAACTTAGCAGCAAACAATGGCCCAACAAGTGAAAAACCATTCACCAATACAATTTCTAATCAATCTTGTAACTACTCAAAAGAATCTGTGTTTAGACAGTTTAGAACATCTCCTGCCTCTCACAGTTGGGAGGCTCTGAACAATCACATGTGGCCGGAAAAACCTATTCAGGCAGGCTAGAGGATTTCCAAAGGAGTTTGTAGGGTAAACACTGTCACACCCAGGAATTATTAACTGGGACTGTAAGCTAACTCTTTTTTCAGAGAGAGGTAGTGGGGGAGAGCCCCCGTAAAGTCAGAGGTTTAGGTGAAAGCACAAGCAGAAAGTAGGCAGACTCTGGTTTTGGGGGTATATGCTCGAGAATTTCCAGGGGGACTCCTGAAGCTCGATCCCGCCTTTGCGTATGCCGAGCCTCCTTCCTCATGACCTTTTTCATGGGCGGAGTTCCTCACTGGCTCCCAGCAGTGATAGAATTCCAGTGGAGCTATTCCAGATCCTGAAAGATGATGCTGTGGAAAGTGCTGCACTCAATATGCAATATGCAATATGCACTCAATATGCAATATGCCGGCTCACGGCAGTAGGGGAATCTGGCCTCGAGACGTGTTGAAGAAGGTCTCTCGAGGTCTTTCTCGGGTTGAGGCAGGACTCCCTGGGGTCCCTCGACTTGTGCAGGTGACCTCAGGGGGCTTCTCATGGTGGCTCTGAGAAGTCAGGGAAACTGGAGGTGGGAGGGGCCTCTCGGCAGTCCACTGGGTTTGGTGCATTGGAAGAGGGCCTCATCTCCAGTTGAGGCAGGAACCTCAGGGTTCCTCTGACTTCAGACTCCGACCGCAAGGTCCCTGCAGACTTGGGACAGGAGAGTCACGCCTCGTCTTGGGTTGAGGCATGGAACTCCGCTTGCCTCTCGAGGTGTTCCCGGGGAGACAGGCCACTTGTTGAGCGGTATTTGGAACCTGGGGGTCTTTTCCCGACGATGCACGGGCGAGTCACTGCCCCTTCGTGTTGACTTCATTCACAGGGTGGAGTTCGAAGAGGTGTCCGGGCATCGGGTTCTTATCAAGAGGGGACCGGGAAATCGGGGTCCTTCGGAATGTGGAACCACCCACGAGGCCACGTCTGGAATGTCGTCGTGAGACCGGCCTAATCCTGAGGTGCGACCGGAAGGTCGGGAACCCCTTCCAGACAAAGCAGGGGAGTCGACCCTCCTGTCGAGATCAGGAGGGTAGAAGGGGCTCAGAGGAAGTGTTGCCAGAAAACTTCGGTGTTCCTCTCGAGGGAGACCGGGATGTCGGGGCACTTTGTGGGTCGCATCAAGGGTGCCAAGTACCGTTTCGAACTCCAATTCCTAAAGTGGGACTTCTCCTGAGACGCTGTAGCGGCACAGGGCTACATCTTGCGATGACGGGGGAACCACGTGGTTTTTCTCGAGGTGTAGCAGGATTCTCCAATTACGACGGGGAATTCAGGATCCCTCTTGTGCAGGCCCAGGGAAGTCCACTCTTCCATTCGAGTTGCGAAGGAAAGCTGGGGATTTCTCTCAAGTGACTGCAGGGCCAATAGACCTCATCTATGCTTGTGTCCAGAAGCCAGTGTTCCTCTCCAGGGGCGACAGGGATCTCGGGGTTGCATTCCAGACACACCCGGGGAGACAGGCATCCATCTCGAGTGGAAGCAAAGAACCCCGCTCTGCTCTCGAGTCGCTACGGGTATCTCTTGGAGCTCACTGGGTGGACTAAAGGGAGTCAAGCCTCCTGAGGTGTTTGGAGAGAGGTCGCGAGATTGGTCTCTAGGCCATGCAGGAGACGAAGGCCCTCATCTCGCGATGACGGTGGAGTCTTGGGGTTGTTCTCGAGCGGCGGCCCCAGTGTGCCCTTTCTCACGAGGTACGACGGCGAGGTCAGTGAGCCTCTCGTGGGGCGCCAGGGAAGTCGGGTCTCCATGCGAGTGGCGAGGGTGAGCGCGTCATTGCTCTCGAGCCATGGTAGGGTGCCGGGGACCAGCCCCGGCTGATCCAGGGTATTCGAAGGAGAGACGGCGTCGGCGAAGAACAGGAAACCACTGCTTAATTAAATGTTAATTAAGGATATAAAGAGTAATAGAATGAGGATAGCTCAGTGAGGAAATTCAGTGGCGAAAAGAGGCTGAAAAATTCAGCCAGAAGGTAAGAGAAAGAACGACATGGTGAGACCAAGTTTCGGTGAACAAGGCCCGCACTTTATTTTTCAAAGTAGTTTTTATACCTTAAGTTATGCATAGAGGATAATGGGGGAAGGGGTCGAGTCTTGCAGCAAACCAGGCTTTCTTCCTGCAAACTTATCATATGCAAAAGCTTAGGTGATTTGCATCATCTTCTGGCCCGGAGGCCCGTTAACATTTTAAGACCTTTTCTTCAGAAAACTTATTTTTCTCTAAAGGTGGTTGGTCAGGAGCCACCCTCCAAAAAAGCATTAGATAAAGTTGCATTCCTGCAGAGCAAAGGTGTGGTGGGCTATAACAAGAAAAAGAATTAACTCAAGGGTCCCAGGTTACAAACATTAAAGCTACTACTTACACCAGTTATATTAATCAATACACTGCCAGGGACACAGCAGGTAAGGGATATGGAAACTTAGCAGCAAACAATGGCCCAACAAGTGAAAAACCATTCACCAATACAATTTCTAATCAATCTTGTAACTACTCAAAAGAATCTGTGTTTAGACAGTTTAGAACATCTCCTGCCTCTCACAGTTGGGAGGCTCTGAACAATCACATGTGGCCGGAAAAACCTATTCAGGCAGGCTAGAGGATTTCCAAAGGAGTTTGTAGGTTAAACACTGTCACACCCAGGAATTATTAACTGGGACTGTAAGCTAACTCTTTTTTCAGAGAGAGGTAGTGGGGGAGAGCCCCCCGTAAAGTCAGAGGTTTAGGTGAAAGCACAAGCAGAAAGTAGGCAGATTCTGGTTTTGGGGGTATATGCTCGAGAATTTCCAGGGGGACTCCTGAAGCTCGATCCCGCCTTTGCCTATGCCGAGCCTCCTTCCTCATGACCTTTGTCATGGGCGGAGTTCCTCACTGGCTCCCAGCAGTGATAGAATTCCAGTGGAGCTATTCCAGATCCTGAATGATGATGCTGTGGAAAGTGCTGCACTCAATATGCAATATGCAATATGCACTCAATATGCAATATGCCGGCTCACGGCAGTAGGGGAATCTGGCCTCGAGACGTGTTGAAGAAGGTCTCTCGAGGTCTTTCTCGGGTTGAGGCAGGACACCCTGGGGTCCCTCGACTTGTGCAGGTGACCTCAGGGGGCTTCTCATGGTGGCTCTGAGAAGTCAGGGAAACTGGAGGTGGGAGGGGCCTCTCGGCACTCCACTGGGTTTGGTGCATTGGAAGAGGGCCTCATCTCCAGTTGAGGCAGGAACCTCAGGGTTCCTCTGACTTCAGACTCCGACCGCAAGGTCCCTGCAGACTTGGGACAGGAGAGTCAGGCCTCGTCTTGGGTTGAGGCAGGGAACTCCGCTTGCCTCTCGAGGTGTTCCCGGGGAGACAGGCCACTTGTCGAGCTGTATTTGGAACCTGGGGGTCTTTTCCCGACGATGCACGGGCGAGTCACTGCCCCTTCGTGTTGACTTCATTCACAGGGTGGAGTTCGAAGAGGTGTCCGGGCATCGGGTTCTTATCAAGAGGGGACCGGGAAATCGGGGTCCTTCGGAATGTGGAACCACCCACGAGGCCACGTCTGGAATGTCGTCGTGAGACCGGCCTCATCCTGAGGTGCGACCGGAAGGTCGGGAACCCCTTCCAGACAAAGCAGGGGAGTCGACCGTCCTGTCCAGATCAGGAGGGTAGAAGGGGCTCAGAGGAAGTGTTGCCGGAAAACTTCGGTGTTCCTCTCGAGGGAGACCGGGATGTCGGGGCACTTTGTGGGTCGCATCAAGGGTGCCAAGTACCGTTTCGACCTCCAATACCTAACGTGGGACTTCTCCTGAGACACTGTAGCGGGAAAGGGCTTCATCTTGCGATGACGGGGGAACCACGTGGATTTTCTCGAGTTGCAGCGGGATTCTCGAGTTACGACGGGGAATTCAGGATGCCTCTTGTGTTGGCCCAGGGAAGTCCAATCTTCCATTCGAGTTGCGAAGGAAAGCTGGGGATTGCTCTCGAGTGACTGCAGGGCCAATAGAACTCATCTAGGCTTGTGTCCAGAAGCCAATGTTCCTCTCCAGGGGCGAAAGGGATCTCGGCGTTGCATTCCAGACGCACCCGGGGAGACAGGCATCCATCTCGAGTGGAAGCAAAGAAGCCCGCTCTGCTCTTGAGTCGCGACGGGTATCTCTTGGAGCTCACTGGGTGGACTAAAGGGAGTCAAGCCTCCTGAGGCGTTTGGAGAGAGGTCGAGAGACTGGTCTCTAGGCCATACAGGAGACGAAGACCCTCAAGTCGCGATGACGGGGGAGGCTCGGGGTTGTTCTCGAGCGGCGGCCCCAGTGTGCGGTTTCTCGCGAGGTACGACGGCGAGGTCAGTGAGCCTCTCGTGGGGCGGCAAGGAAGTCGGGTCTCCATGCGAATGGCGAGGGGGAGCGCGTCTTTACTCTCAAGTCATAGTAGGGGAATCTGGCCTCGAGACGTGTTGAAGAAGGTCTCTCGAGGTCTTTCTCGGGTTGAGGCAGGACACCCTGGGGTCCCTCGACTTGTGCAGGTGACCTCAGGGGGCTTCTCATGGTGGCTCTGAGAAGTCAGGGAAACTGGAGGTGGGAGGGGCCTCTCGGCACTCCACTGGGTTTGGTGCATTGGAAGAGGGCCTCATCTCCAGTTGAGGCAGGAACCTCAGGGTTCCTCTGACTTCAGACTCCGACCGCGAGGTCCCTGCAGACTTGGGACAGGAGAGTCAGGCCTCGTTTTGGGTTGAGGCATGGAACTCCGCTTGCCTCTCGAGGTGTTCCCGGGGAGACAGGCCACTTGTCGAGCGGTATTTGGAACCTGGGGGTCTTTTCCCGACGATGCACGGGCGAGTCACTGCCCCTTCGTGTTGACTTCATTCACAGGGTGGAGTTCGAAGAGGTGTCCGGGCATCGGGTTCTTATCAAGAGGGGACCGGGAAATCGGGGTCCTTCGGAATGTGGAACCACCCACGAGGCCACGTCTGGAATGTCGTCGTGAGACCGGCCTCATCCTGAGGTGCGACCGGAAGGCCGGGAACCCCTTCCAGACAAAGCAGGGGAGTCGACCCTCCTGTCCAGATCAGGAGGGTAGAAGAGGCTCAGAGGAAGTGTTCCCGGAAAACTTCGGTGTTCCTCTCGAGGGAGACCGGGATGTCGGGGCACTTTGTGGGTCGCATCAAGGGTGACAAGTACCGTTTCGAACTCCAATTCCTAACGTGGGACTTCTCCTGAGACGCTGTAGCGGCACAGGGCTACACCTTGCGATGACGGGGGAACCACGTGGTTTTTCTCGAGGTGTAGCAGGATTCTCGAATTACGACGGGGAATTCAGGATGCCTCTTGTGTAGGCCCAGGGAAATCCAATCTTCCATTCGAGTTGCGAAGGAAAGCTGGGGATTTCTCTCGAGTGACTGCAGGGCCAATAGACCTCATCTAGGCTTGTGTCCAGAAGCCAGTGTTCCTCTCCAGGGGCGGCAGGGATCTCGGGGTTGCATTCCAGACACACCCGGGGAGACAGGCATCCATCTCGAGTGGAAGCAAAGAACCCCGCTCTGCTCTTGAGTCGCGACGGGTATCTCTGGGAGCTCACTGGGTGGACTAAAGGGAGTCAAGCCTCCTGAGGCTTTTGGAGAGAGGTCGCGAGATTGATCTCTACGACATGCAGGAGACGAAGGCCCTCATCTCGCGATGACGGGGGAGTCTTGGAGTTGTTCTCGAGCGGCGGCCCCAGTGTGCGCTTTCTCACGAGGTACGACGGCGAGGTCAGTGAGCCTCTCGTGGGGCGCCAGGGAAGTCGGGTCTCCATGCGAGTGGCGAGGGTGAGCGCGTCATTGCTCTCGAGCCATGGTAGGGTGCCGGGGACCAGCCCCGGCTGATCCAGGGTATTCGAAGGAGAGACGGCGTAGGCGAAGATCAGGAAACCACTGCTTAATTAAATGTTAATTAAGGATATAAAGAGTAATAGAATGAGGATAGCTCAGTGAGGAAATTCAGTGCAGAAAAGAGGCTGAAAAATTCAGCCAGAAGGTAAGAGAAAGAACGACATGGTGAGACCAAGTTTCGGTGAACAAGGCCCGCACTTTATTTTTCAAAGTAGTTTTTATACCTTAAGTTATGCATAGAGGATAATGGGGGAAGGGGTCGAGTCTTGCAGCAAACCAGGCTTTCTTCCTGCAAACTTATCATATGCAAAAGCTTAGGTGATTTGCATCATCTTCTGGCCCGGAGGCCTGTTAACATTTTAAGACCTTTTCTTCAGAAAACTTATTTTTCTCTAAAGGTGGTTGGTCAGGAGCCACCCTCCAAAAAAGCATTAGATAAAGTTGCATTCCTGCAGAGCAAAGGTGTGGTGGGCTATAACAAGAAAAAGAATTAACTCAAGGGTCCCAGGTTACAAACATTAAAGCTACTACTTACACCAGTTATATTAATCAATACACTGCCAGGGACACAGCAGGTAAGGGATATGGAAACTTAGCAGCAAACAATGGCCCAACAAGTGAAAAACCATTCACCAATACAATTTCTAATCAATCATGTAACTACTCAAAAGAATCTGTGTTTAGACAGTTTAGAACATCTCCTGCCTCTCACAGTTGGGAGGCTCTGAACAATCACATGTGCCCGGAAAAACCTATTCAGGCAGGCTAGAGGATTTCCAAAGGAGTTTGTAGGGTAAACACTGTCACACCCAGGAATTATTAACTGGGACTGTAAGCTAACTCTTTTTTCAGAGAGAGGTAGTGGGGGAGAGCCCCCCGTAAAGTCAGAGGTTTAGGTGAAAGCACAAGCAGAAAGTAGGCAGACTCTGGTTTGGGGGGTATATGCTCGAGAATTTCCAGGGGGACTCCTGAAGCTCGATCCCGCCTTTGCGTATGCCGAGCCTCCTTCCTCATGACCTTTGTCATGGGCGGAGTTCCTCACTGGCTCCCAGCAGTGATAGAATTCCAGTGGAGCTATTCCAGATCCTGAAAGATGATGCTGTGGAAAGTGCTGCACTCAATATGCAATATGCAATATGCACTCAATATGCAATATGCCGGCTCACGGCAGTAGGGGAATCTGGCCTCGAGACGTGTTGAAGAAGGTCTCTCGAGGTCTTTCTCGGGTTGAGGCAGGACACCCTGGGGTCCCTCGACTTGTGCAGGTGACCTCAGGGGGCTTCTCATGGTGGCTCTGAGAAGTCAGGGAAACTGGAGGTGGGAGGGGCCTCTCGGCACTCCACTGGGTTTGGTGCATTGGAAGAGGGCCTCATCTCCAGTTGAGGCAGGAACCTCAGGGTTCCTCTGACTTCAGACTCCGACCGCAAGGTCCCTGCAGACTTGGGACAGGAGAGTCAGGCCTCGTCTTGGGTTGAGGCATGGAACTCCGCTTGCCTCTCGAGGTGTTCCCGGGGAGACAGGCCACTTGTCGAGCGGTATTTGGAACCTGGGGGTCTTTTCCCAACGATGCACGGGCGAGTCACTGCCCCTTCGTGTTGACTTCATTCACAGGGTGGAGTTCGAAGAGGTGTCCGGGCATCGGGTTCTTATCAAGAGGGGACCGGGAAATCGGGGTCCTTCGGAATGTGGAACCACCCACGAGGCCACGTCTGGAATGTCGTCGTGAGACCGGCCTCATCCTGAGGTGCGACCGGAAGGCCGGGAACCCCTTCCAGACAAAGCAGGGGAGTTGACCCTCCTGTCCAGATCAGGAGGGTAGAAGAGGCTCAGAGGAAGTGTTGCCAGAAAACTTCGGTGTTCCTCTCGAGGGAGACCGGGATGTCGGGGCACTTTGTGGGTCGCATCAAGGGTGACAAGTACCATTTCGAACTCCAATTCCTAAAGTGGGACTTCTCCTGAGACGCTGTAGCGGCACAGGGCTACATCTTGCGATGACGGGGGAACCACGCGGTTTTTCTCGAGGTGTAGCAGGATTCTCGAATTATGACGGGGAATTCAGGATCCCTCTTGTGTAGGCCCAGGGAAGTCCAATCTTCCATTCGAGTTGCGAAGGAAAGCTGGGGATTTCTCTCGAGTGACTGCAGGGCCAATAGACCTCATCTAGGCTTGTGTCCAGAAGCCAGTGTTCCTCTCCAGGGGCGACAGGGGTCTCGGGGTTGCATTCCAGACACACCCGGGGAGACAGGCATTCATCTCGAGTGGAAGCAAAGAAGCCCGCTCTGCTCTCGAGTCGCGACGGGTATCTCTTGGAGCTCACTGGGTGGACTAAAGGGAGTCAAGCCTCCTGAGGCGTTTGGAGAGAGGTCGCGAGATTGGTCTCTAGGCCATGCAGGAGACGAAGGCCCTCATCTCGCGATGACGGGGGAGTCTTGGGATTGTTCTCGAGCGGCGGCCCCAGTGTGCGCTTTCTCACGAGGTACGACGGCGAGGTCAGTGAGCCTCTCGTGGGGCGCCAGGGAAGTCGGGTCTCCATGCGAGTGGCGAGGGCGAGCGCGTCATTGCTCTCGAGCCATGGTAGCGTGCCGGGGACCAGCCCCGGCTGATCCAGGGTATTCGAAGGAGAGACGGCGTAGGCGAAGAACAGGAAACCACTGCTTAATTAAATGTTAATTAAGGATATAAAGAGTAATAGAATGAGGATAGCTCAGTGAGGAAATTCAGTGGCGAAAAGAGGCTGAATAATTCAGCCAGAAGGTAAGAGAAAGAACGACATGGTGAGACCAAGTTTCGGTGAACAAGGCCCGCACTTTATTTTTCAAAGTAGTTTTTATACCTTAAGTTATGCATAGAGGATAATGGGGGAAGGGGTCGAGTCTTGCAGCAAACCAGGCTTTCTTCCTGCAAACTTATCATATGCAAAAGCTTAGGTGATTTGCATCATCTTCTGGCCCGGAGGCCCGTTAACATTTTAAGACCTTTTCTTCAGAAAACTTATTTTTCTCTAAAGGTGGTTGGTCAGGAGCCACCCTCCAAAAAAGCATTAGATAAAGTTGCATTCCTGCAGAGCAAAGGTGTGGTGGGCTATAACAAGAAAAAGAATTAACTCAAGGGTCCCAGGTTACAAACATTAAAGCTACTACTTACACCAGTTATATTAATCAATACACTGCCAGGGACACAGCAGGTAAGGGATATGGAAACTTAGCAGCAAACAATGGCCCAACAAGTGAAAAACCATTCACCAATACAATTTCTAATCAATCTTGTAACTACTCAAAAGAATCTGTGTTTAGACAGTTTAGAACATCTCCTGCCTCTCACAGTTGGGAGGCTCTGAACAATCACATGTGGCCGGAAAAACCTATTCAGGCAGGCTAGAGGATTTCCAAAGGAGTTTGTAGGTTAAACACTGTCACACCCAGGAATTATTAACTGGGACTGTAAGCTAACTCTTTTTTCAGAGAGAGGTAGTGGGGGAGAGCCCCCCGTAAAGTCAGAGGTTTAGGTGAAAGCACAAGCAGAAAGTAGGCAGATTCTGGTTTTGGGGGTATATGCTCGAGAATTTCCAGGGGGACTCCTGAAGCTCGATCCCGCCTTTGCCTATGCCGAGCCTCCTTCCTCATGACCTTTGTCATGGGCGGAGTTCCTCACTGGCTCCCAGCAGTGATAGAATTCCAGTGGAGCTATTCCAGATCCTGAATGATGATGCTGTGGAAAGTGCTGCACTCAATATGCAATATGCAATATGCACTCAATATGCAATATGCCGGCTCACGGCAGTAGGGGAATCTGGCCTCGAGACGTGTTGAAGAAGGTCTCTCGAGGTCTTTCTCGGGTTGAGGCAGGACACCCTGGGGTCCCTCGACTTGTGCAGGTGACCTCAGGGGGCTTCTCATGGTGGCTCTGAGAAGTCAGGGAAACTGGAGGTGGGAGGGGCCTCTCGGCACTCCACTGGGTTTGGTGCATTGGAAGAGGGCCTCATCTCCAGTTGAGGCAGGAACCTCAGGGTTCCTCTGACTTCAGACTCCGACCGCAAGGTCCCTGCAGACTTGGGACAGGAGAGTCAGGCCTCGTCTTGGGTTGAGGCAGGGAACTCCGCTTGCCTCTCGAGGTGTTCCCGGGGAGACAGGCCACTTGTCGAGCTGTATTTGGAACCTGGGGGTCCTTTCCCGACGATGCACGGGCGAGTCACTGCCCCTTCGTGTTGACTTCATTCACAGGGTGGAGTTCGAAGAGGTGTCCGGGCATCGGGTTCTTATCAAGAGGGGACCGGGAAATCGGGGTCCTTCGGAATGTGGAACCACCCACGAGGCCACGTCTGGAATGTCGTCGTGAGACCGGCCTCATCCTGAGGTGCGACCGGAAGGTCGGGAACCCCTTCCAGACAAAGCAGGGGAGTCGACCGTCCTGTCCAGATCAGGAGGGTAGAAGGGGCTCAGAGGAAGTGTTGCCGGAAAACTTCGGTGTTCCTCTCGAGGGAGACCGGGATGTCGGGGCACTTTGTGGGTCGCATCAAGGGTGCCAAGTACCGTTTCGACCTCCAATACCTAACGTGGGACTTCTCCTGAGACACTGTAGCGGGAAAGGGCTTCATCTTGCGATGACGGGGGAACCACGTGGATTTTCTCGAGTTGCAGCGGGATTCTCGAGTTACGACGGGGAATTCAGGATGCCTCTTGTGTTGGCCCAGGGAAGTCCAATCTTCCATTCGAGTTGCGAAGGAAAGCTGGGGATTGCTCTCGAGTGACTGCAGGGCCAATAGACCTCATCTAGGCTTGTGTCCAGAAGCCAATGTTCCTCTCCAGGGGCGAAAGGGATCTCGGCGTTGCATTCCAGACGCACCCGGGGAGACAGGCATCCATCTCGAGTGGAAGCAAAGAAGCCCGCTCTGCTCTTGAGTCGCGACGGGTATCTCTTGGAGCTCACTGGGTGGACTAAAGGGAGTCAAGCCTCCTGAGGCGTTTGGAGAGAGGTCGAGAGACTGGTCTCTAGGCCATACAGGAGACGAAGACCCTCAAGTCGCGATGACGGGGGAGGCTCGAGATTGTTCTCGAGCGGCGGCCCCAGTGTGCGGTTTCTCGCGAGGTACGACGGCGAGGTCAGTGAGCCTCTCGTGGGGCGGCAAGGAAGTCGGGTCTCCATGCGAATGGCGAGGGGGAGCGCGTCTTTACTCTCAAGTCATAGTAGGGGAATCTGGCCTCGA
Source organism: Bos javanicus (assembly GCF_032452875.1). Classification (NCBI taxonomy): domain Eukaryota; kingdom Metazoa; phylum Chordata; class Mammalia; order Artiodactyla; family Bovidae; genus Bos; species Bos javanicus. The sequence continues at coordinate 72,904 of NW_026893871.1, forward strand.
GACGTGTTGAAGAAGGTCTCTCGAGGTCTTTCTCGGGTTGAGGCAGGACACCCTGGGGTCCCTCGACTTGTGCAGGTGACCTCAGGGGGCTTCTCATGGTGGCTCTGAGAAGTCAGGGAAACTGGAGGTGGGAGGGGCCCCTCGGCACTCCACTGGGTTTGGTGCATTGGAAGAGGGCCTCATCTCCAGTTGAGGCAGGAACCTCAGGGTTCCTCTGACTTCAGACTCCGATCGCAAGGTCCCTGCAGACTTGGGACAGGAGAGTCACGCCTCGTCTTGGGTTGAGGCATGGAACTCCGCTTGCCTCTCGAGGTGTTCCCGGGGAGACAGGCCACTTGTCGAGCGGTATTTGGAACCTGGGGTTCTTTTCCCGACGATGCACGGGCGAGTCACTGCCCCTTCGTGTTGACTTCATTCACAGGGTGGAGTTCGAAGAGCTGTCCGTGCATCGGGTTCTTATCAAGAGGGGACCGGGAAATCGGGGTCCTTCGGAATGTGGAACCACCCACGAGGCCACGTCTGGAATGTCGTCGTGAGACCGGCCTAATCCTGAGGTGCGACCGGAAGGTCGGGAACCCCTTCCAGACAAAGCAGGGGAGTCGACCCTCCTGTCGAGATCAGGAGGGTAGAAGGGGCTCAGAGGAAGTGTTGCCAGAAAACTTCGGTGTTCCTCTCGAGGGAGACTGGGATGTCGGGGCACTTTGTGGGTCGCATCAAGGGTGACAAGTACCGTTTCGAACTCCAATTCCTAAAGTGGGACTTCTCCTGAGACGCTGTAGCGGCACAGGGCTACATCTTGCGATGACGGGGGAACCACGTGGTTTTTCTCGAGGTGTAGCAGGATTCTCCAATTACGACGGGGAATTCAGGATCCCTCTTGTGTAGGCCCAGGGAAGTCCAATCTTCCATTTGAGTTGCGAAGGAAAGCTGGGGATTTCTCTCGAGTGACTGCAGGGCCAATAGACCTCATCTAGGCTTGTGTCCAGAAGCCAGTGTTCCTCTCCAGGGGCGACAGGGATCTCGGGGTTGCATTCCAGACACACCCGGGGAGACAGGCATCCATCTCGAGTGGAAGCAATGAACCCCGCTCTGCTCTCGAGTCGCGACGGGTATCTCTTGGAGCTCACTGGGTGGACTAAAGGGAGTCAAGCCTCCTGAGGCGTTTGGAGAGAGGTCGCGAGATTGGTCTCTAGGCCATGCAGGAGACGAAGGCCCTCATCTCGCGATGACGGGGGAGTCTTGGGGTTGTTCTCGAGCGGCGGCCCCAGTGTGCGCTTTCTCACGAGGTACGACGGCGAGGTCAGTGAGCCTCTCGTGGGGCGCCAGGGAAGTCGGGTCTCCATGCGAGTGGCGAGGGCGAGCGCGTCATTGCTCTCGAGCCATGGTAGGGTGCCGGGGACCAGCCCCGGCTGATCCAGGGTATTCGAAGGAGAGACGGCGTAGGCGAAGATCAGGAAACCACTGCTTAATTAAATGTTAATTAAGGATATAAAGAGTAATAGAATGAGGATAGCTCAGTGAGGAAATTCAGTGGCGAAAAGAGGCTGAATAATTCAGCCAGAAGGTAAGAGAAAGAACGACATGGTGAGACCAAGTTTCGGTGAACAAGGCCCGCACTTTATTTTTCAAAGTAGTTTTTATACCTTAAGTTATGCATAGAGGATAATGGGGGAAGGGGTCGAGTCTTGCAGCAAACCAGGCTTTCTTCCTGCAAACTTATCATATGCAAAAGCTTAGGTGATTTGCATCATCTTCTGGCCCGGAGGCCTGTTAACATTTTAAGACCTTTTCTTCAGAAAACTTATTTTTCTCTAAAGGTGGTTGGTCAGGAGCCACCCTCCAAAAAAGCATTAGATAAAGTTGCATTCCTGCAGAGCAAAGGTGTGGTGGGCTATAACAAGAAAAAGAATTAACTCAAGGGTCCCAGGTTACAAACATTAAAGCTACTACTTACACCAGTTATATTAATCAATACACTGCCAGGGACACAGCAGGTAAGGGATATGGAAACTTAGCAGCAAACAATGGCCCAACAAGTGAAAAACCATTCACCAATACAATTTCTAATCAATCTTGTAACTACTCAAAAGAATCTGTGTTTAGACAGTTTAGAACATCTCCTGCCTCTCACAGTTGGGAGGCTCTGAACAATCACATGTGGCCGGAAAAACCTATTCAGGCAGGCTAGAGGATTTCCAAAGGAGTTTGTAGGGTAAACACTGTCACACCCAGGAATTATTAACTGGGACTGTAAGCTAACTCTTTTTCAGAGAGAGGTAGTGGGGGAGAGCCCCCCGTAAAGTCAGAGGTTTAGGTGAAAGCACAAGCAGAAAGTAGGCAGACTCTGGTTTTGGGGGTATATGCTCGAGAATTTCCAGGGGGACTCCTGAAGCTCGATCCCGCCTTTGCGTATGCCGAGCCTCCTTCCTCATGACCTTTTTCATGGGCGGAGTTCCTCACTGGCTCCCAGCAGTGATAGAATTCCAGTGGAGCTATTCCAGATCCTGAAAGATGATGCTGTGGAAAGTGCTGCACTCAATATGCAATATGCAATATGCACTCAATATGCAATATGCCGGCTCACGGCAGTAGGGGAATCTGGCCTCGAGACGTGTTGAAGAAGGTCTCTCGAGGTCTTTCTCGGGTTGAGGCAGGACTCCCTGGGGTCCCTCGACTTGTGCAGGTGACCTCAGGGGGCTTCTCATGGTGGCTCTGAGAAGTCAGGGAAACTGGAGGTGGGAGGGGCCTCTCGGCAGTCCACTGGGTTTGGTGCATTGGAAGAGGGCCTCATCTCCAGTTGAGGCAGGAACCTCAGGGTTCCTCTGACTTCAGACTCCGACCGCAAGGTCCCTGCAGACTTGGGACAGGAGAGTCACGCCTCGTCTTGGGTTGAGGCATGGAACTCCGCTTGCCTCTCGAGGTGTTCCCGGGGAGACAGGCCACTTGTTGAGCGGTATTTGGAACCTGGGGGTCTTTTCCCGACGATGCACGGGCGAGTCACTGCCCCTTCGTGTTGACTTCATTCACAGGGTGGAGTTCGAAGAGGTGTCCGGGCATCGGGTTCTTATCAAGAGGGGACCGGGAAATCGGGGTCCTTCAGAATGTGGAACCACCCAAGAGGCCACGTCTGGAATGTCGTCGTGAGACCGGCCTAATCCTGAGGTGCGACCGGAAGGTCGGGAACCCCTTCCAGACAAAGCAGGGGAGTCGACCCTCCTGTCGAGATCAGGAGGGTAGAAGGGGCTCAGAGGAAGTGTTGCCAGAAAACTTCGGTGTTCCTCTCGAGGGAGACCGGGATGTCGGGGCACTTTGTGGGTCGCATCAAGGGTGCCAAGTACCGTTTCGAACTCCAATTCCTAAAGTGGGACTTCTCCTGAGACGCTGTAGCGGCACAGGGCTACATCTTGCGATGACAGGGGAACCACGTGGTTTTTCTCGAGGTGTAGCAGGATTCTCCAATTACGACGGGGAATTCAGGATCCCTCTTGTGCAGGCCCAGGGAAGTCCACTCTTCCATTCGAGTTGCGAAGGAAAGCTGGGGATTTCTCTCAAGTGACTGCAGGGCCAATAGACCTCATCTATGCTTGTGTCCAGAAGCCAGTGTTCCTCTCCAGGGGCGACAGGGATCTCGGGGTTGCATTCCAGACACACCCGGGGAGACAGGCATCCATCTCGAGTGGAAGCAAAGAACCCCGCTCTGCTCTCGAGTCGCTACGGGTATCTCTTGGAGCTCACTGGGTGGACTAAAGGGAGTCAAGCCTCCTGAGGTGTTTGGAGAGAGGTCGCGAGATTGGTCTCTAGGCCATGCAGGAGACGAAGGCCCTCATCTCGCGATGACGGTGGAGTCTTGGGGTTGTTCTCGAGCGGCGGCCCCAGTGTGCCCTTTCTCACGAGGTACGACGGCGAGGTCAGTGAGCCTCTCGTGGGGCGCCAGGGAAGTCGGGTCTCCATGCGAGTGGCGAGGGTGAGCGCGTCATTGCTCTCGAGCCATGGTAGGGTGCCGGGGACCAGCCCCGGCTGATCCAGGGTATTCGAAGGAGAGACGGCGTCGGCGAAGAACAGGAAACCACTGCTTAATTAAATGTTAATTAAGGATATAAAGAGTAATAGAATGAGGATAGCTCAGTGAGGAAATTCAGTGGCGAAAAGAGGCTGAAAAATTCAGCCAGAAGGTAAGAGAAAGAACGACATGGTGAGACCAAGTTTCGGTGAACAAGGCCCGCACTTTATTTTTCAAAGTAGTTTTTATACCTTAAGTTATGCATAGAGGATAATGGGGGAAGGGGTCGAGTCTTGCAGCAAACCAGGCTTTCTTCCTGCAAACTTATCATATGCAAAAGCTTAGGTGATTTGCATCATCTTCTGGCCCGGAGGCCCGTTAACATTTTAAGACCTTTTCTTCAGAAAACTTATTTTTCTCTAAAGGTGGTTGGTCAGGAGCCACCCTCCAAAAAAGCATTAGATAAAGTTGCATTCCTGCAGAGCAAAGGTGTGGTGGGCTATAACAAGAAAAAGAATTAACTCAAGGGTCCCAGGTTACAAACATTAAAGCTACTACTTACACCAGTTATATTAATCAATACACTGCCAGGGACACAGCAGGTAAGGGATATGGAAACTTAGCAGCAAACAATGGCCCAACAAGTGAAAAACCATTCACCAATACAATTTCTAATCAATCTTGTAACTACTCAAAAGAATCTGTGTTTAGACAGTTTAGAACATCTCCTGCCTCTCACAGTTGGGAGGCTCTGAACAATCACATGTGGCCGGAAAAACCTATTCAGGCAGGCTAGAGGATTTCCAAAGGAGTTTGTAGGTTAAACACTGTCACACCCAGGAATTATTAACTGGGACTGTAAGCTAACTCTTTTTTCAGAGAGAGGTAGTGGGGGAGAGCCCCCCGTAAAGTCAGAGGTTTAGGTGAAAGCACAAGCAGAAAGTAGGCAGATTCTGGTTTTGGGGGTATATGCTCGAGAATTTCCAGGGGGACTCCTGAAGCTCGATCCCGCCTTTGCCTATGCCGAGCCTCCTTCCTCATGACCTTTGTCATGGGCGGAGTTCCTCACTGGCTCCCAGCAGTGATAGAATTCCAGTGGAGCTATTCCAGATCCTGAATGATGATGCTGTGGAAAGTGCTGCACTCAATATGCAATATGCAATATGCACTCAATATGCAATATGCCGGCTCACGGCAGTAGGGGAATCTGGCCTCGAGACGTGTTGAAGAAGGTCTCTCGAGGTCTTTCTCGGGTTGAGGCAGGACACCCTGGGGTCCCTCGACTTGTGCAGGTGACCTCAGGGGGCTTCTCATGGTGGCTCTGAGAAGTCAGGGAAACTGGAGGTGGGAGGGGCCTCTCGGCACTCCACTGGGTTTGGTGCATTGGAAGAGGGCCTCATCTCCAGTTGAGGCAGGAACCTCAGGGTTCCTCTGACTTCAGACTCCGACCGCAAGGTCCCTGCAGACTTGGGACAGGAGAGTCAGGCCTCGTCTTGGGTTGAGGCAGGGAACTCCGCTTGCCTCTCGAGGTGTTCCCGGGGAGACAGGCCACTTGTCGAGCTGTATTTGGAACCTGGGGGTCTTTTCCCGACGATGCACGGGCGAGTCACTGCCCCTTCGTGTTGACTTCATTCACAGGGTGGAGTTCGAAGAGGTGTCCGGGCATCGGGTTCTTATCAAGAGGGGACCGGGAAATCGGGGTCCTTCGGAATGTGGAACCACCCACGAGGCCACGTCTGGAATGTCGTCGTGAGACCGGCCTCATCCTGAGGTGCGACCGGAAGGTCGGGAACCCCTTCCAGACAAAGCAGGGGAGTCGACCGTCCTGTCCAGATCAGGAGGGTAGAAGGGGCTCAGAGGAAGTGTTGCCGGAAAACTTCGGTGTTCCTCTCGAGGGAGACCGGGATGTCGGGGCACTTTGTGGGTCGCATCAAGGGTGCCAAGTACCGTTTCGACCTCCAATACCTAACGTGGGACTTCTCCTGAGACACTGTAGCGGGAAAGGGCTTCATCTTGCGATGACGGGGGAACCACGTGGATTTTCTCGAGTTGCAGCGGGATTCTCGAGTTACGACGGGGAATTCAGGATGCCTCTTGTGTTGGCCCAGGGAAGTCCAATCTTCCATTCGAGTTGCGAAGGAAAGCTGGGGATTGCTCTCGAGTGACTGCAGGGCCAATAGAACTCATCTAGGCTTGTGTCCAGAAGCCAATGTTCCTCTCCAGGGGCGAAAGGGATCTCGGCGTTGCATTCCAGACGCACCCGGGGAGACAGGCATCCATCTCGAGTGGAAGCAAAGAAGCCCGCTCTGCTCTTGAGTCGCGACGGGTATCTCTTGGAGCTCACTGGGTGGACTAAAGGGAGTCAAGCCTCCTGAGGCGTTTGGAGAGAGGTCGAGAGACTGGTCTCTAGGCCATACAGGAGACGAAGACCCTCAAGTCGCGATGACGGGGAGGCTCGGGGTTGTTCTCGAGCGGCGGCCCCAGTGTGCGGTTTCTCGCGAGGTACGACGGCGAGGTCAGTGAGCCTCTCGTGGGGCGGCAAGGAAGTCGGGTCTCCATGCGAATGGCGAGGGGGAGCGCGTCTTTACTCTCAAGTCATAGTAGGGGAATCTGGCCTCGAGACGTGTTGAAGAAGGTCTCTCGAGGTCTTTCTCGGGTTGAGGCAGGACACCCTGGGGTCCCTCGACTTGTGCAGGTGACCTCAGGGGGCTTCTCATGGTGGCTCTGAGAAGTCAGGGAAACTGGAGGTGGGAGGGGCCTCTCGGCACTCCACTGGGTTTGGTGCATTGGAAGAGGGCCTCATCTCCAGTTGAGGCAGGAACCTCAGGGTTCCTCTGACTTCAGACTCCGACCGCGAGGTCCCTGCAGACTTGGGACAGGAGAGTCAGGCCTCGTTTTGGGTTGAGGCATGGAACTCCGCTTGCCTCTCGAGGTGTTCCCGGGGAGACAGGCCACTTGTCGAGCGGTATTTGGAACCTGGGGGTCTTTTCCCGACGATGCACGGGCGAGTCACTGCCCCTTCGTGTTGACTTCATTCACAGGGTGGAGTTCGAAGAGGTGTCCGGGCATCGGGTTCTTATCAAGAGGGGACCGGGAAATCGGGGTCCTTCGGAATGTGGAACCACCCACGAGGCCACGTCTGGAATGTCGTCGTGAGACCGGCCTCATCCTGAGGTGCGACCGGAAGGCCGGGAACCCCTTCCAGACAAAGCAGGGGAGTCGACCCTCCTGTCCAGATCAGGAGGGTAGAAGAGGCTCAGAGGAAGTGTTCCCGGAAAACTTCGGTGTTCCTCTCGAGGGAGACCGGGATGTCGGGGCACTTTGTGGGTCGCATCAAGGGTGACAAGTACCGTTTCGAACTCCAATTCCTAACGTGGGACTTCTCCTGAGACGCTGTAGCGGCACAGGGCTACACCTTGCGATGACGGGGGAACCACGTGGTTTTTCTCGAGGTGTAGCAGGATTCTCGAATTACGACGGGGAATTCAGGATGCCTCTTGTGTAGGCCCAGGGAAATCCAATCTTCCATTCGAGTTGCGAAGGAAAGCTGGGGATTTCTCTCGAGTGACTGCAGGGCCAATAGACCTCATCTAGGCTTGTGTCCAGAAGCCAGTGTTCCTCTCCAGGGGCGGCAGGGATCTCGGGGTTGCATTCCAGACACACCCGGGGAGACAGGCATCCATCTCGAGTGGAAGCAAAGAACCCCGCTCTGCTCTTGAGTCGCGACGGGTATCTCTGGGAGCTCACTGGGTGGACTAAAGGGAGTCAAGCCTCCTGAGGCTTTTGGAGAGAGGTCGCGAGATTGATCTCTACGACATGCAGGAGACGAAGGCCCTCATCTCGCGATGACGGGGGAGTCTTGGAGTTGTTCTCGAGCGGCGGCCCCAGTGTGCGCTTTCTCACGAGGTACGACGGCGAGGTCAGTGAGCCTCTCGTGGGGCGCCAGGGAAGTCGGGTCTCCATGCGAGTGGCGAGGGTGAGCGCGTCATTGCTCTCGAGCCATGGTAGGGTGCCGGGGACCAGCCCCGGCTGATCCAGGGTATTCGAAGGAGAGACGGCGTAGGCGAAGATCAGGAAACCACTGCTTAATTAAATGTTAATTAAGGATATAAAGAGTAATAGAATGAGGATAGCTCAGTGAGGAAATTCAGTGCAGAAAAGAGGCTGAAAAATTCAGCCAGAAGGTAAGAGAAACAACGACATGGTGAGACCAAGTTTCGGTGAACAAGGCCCGCACTTTATTTTTCAAAGTAGTTTTTATACCTTAAGTTATGCATAGAGGATAATGGGGGAAGGGGTCGAGTCTTGCAGCAAACCAGGCTTTCTTCCTGCAAACTTATCATATGCAAAAGCTTAGGTGATTTGCATCATCTTCTGGCCCGGAGGCCTGTTAACATTTTAAGACCTTTTCTTCAGAAAACTTATTTTTCTCTAAAGGTGGTTGGTCAGGAGCCACCCTCCAAAAAAGCATTAGATAAAGTTGCATTCCTGCAGAGCAAAGGTGTGGTGGGCTATAACAAGAAAAAGAATTAACTCAAGGGTCCCAGGTTACAAACATTAAAGCTACTACTTACACCAGTTATATTAATCAATACACTGCCAGGGACACAGCAGGTAAGGGATATGGAAACTTAGCAGCAAACAATGGCCCAACAAGTGAAAAACCATTCACCAATACAATTTCTAATCAATCATGTAACTACTCAAAAGAATCTGTGTTTAGACAGTTTAGAACATCTCCTGCCTCTCACAGTTGGGAGGCTCTGAACAATCACATGTGCCCGGAAAAACCTATTCAGGCAGGCTAGAGGATTTCCAAAGGAGTTTGTAGGGTAAACACTGTCACACCCAGGAATTATTAACTGGGACTGTAAGCTAACTCTTTTTTCAGAGAGAGGTAGTGGGGGAGAGCCCCCCGTAAAGTCAGAGGTTTAGGTGAAAGCACAAGCAGAAAGTAGGCAGACTCTGGTTTGGGGGGTATATGCTCGAGAATTTCCAGGGGGACTCCTGAAGCTCGATCCCGCCTTTGCGTATGCCGAGCCTCCTTCCTCATGACCTTTGTCATGGGCGGAGTTCCTCACTGGCTCCCAGCAGTGATAGAATTCCAGTGGAGCTATTCCAGATCCTGAAAGATGATGCTGTGGAAAGTGCTGCACTCAATATGCAATATGCAATATGCACTCAATATGCAATATGCCGGCTCACGGCAGTAGGGGAATCTGGCCTCGAGACGTGTTGAAGAAGGTCTCTCGAGGTCTTTCTCGGGTTGAGGCAGGACACCCTGGGGTCCCTCGACTTGTGCAGGTGACCTCAGGGGGCTTCTCATGGTGGCTCTGAGAAGTCAGGGAAACTGGAGGTGGGAGGGGCCTCTCGGCACTCCACTGGGTTTGGTGCATTGGAAGAGGGCCTCATCTCCAGTTGAGGCAGGAACCTCAGGGTTCCTCTGACTTCAGACTCCGACCGCAAGGTCCCTGCAGACTTGGGACAGGAGAGTCAGGCCTCGTCTTGGGTTGAGGCATGGAACTCCGCTTGCCTCTCGAGGTGTTCCCGGGGAGACAGGCCACTTGTCGAGCGGTATTTGGAACCTGGGGGTCTTTTCCCAACGATGCACGGGCGAGTCACTGCCCCTTCGTGTTGACTTCATTCACAGGGTGGAGTTCGAAGAGGTGTCCGGGCATCGGGTTCTTATCAAGAGGGGACCGGGAAATCGGGGTCCTTCGGAATGTGGAACCACCCACGAGGCCACGTCTGGAATGTCGTCGTGAGACCGGCCTCATCCTGAGGTGCGACCGGAAGGCCGGGAACCCCTTCCAGACAAAGCAGGGGAGTTGACCCTCCTGTCCAGATCAGGAGGGTAGAAGAGGCTCAGAGGAAGTGTTGCCAGAAAACTTCGGTGTTCCTCTCGAGGGAGACCGGGATGTCGGGGCACTTTGTGGGTCGCATCAAGGGTGACAAGTACCATTTCGAACTCCAATTCCTAAAGTGGGACTTCTCCTGAGACGCTGTAGCGGCACAGGGCTACATCTTGCGATGACGGGGGAACCACGCGGTTTTTCTCGAGGTGTAGCAGGATTCTCGAATTATGACGGGGAATTCAGGATCCCTCTTGTGTAGGCCCAGGGAAGTCCAATCTTCCATTCGAGTTGCGAAGGAAAGCTGGGGATTTCTCTCGAGTGACTGCAGGGCCAATAGACCTCATCTAGGCTTGTGTCCAGAAGCCAGTGTTCCTCTCCAGGGGCGACAGGGGTCTCGGGGTTGCATTCCAGACACACCCGGGGAGACAGGCATTCATCTCGAGTGGAAGCAAAGAAGCCCGCTCTGCTCTCGAGTCGCGACGGGTATCTCTTGGAGCTCACTGGGTGGACTAAAGGGAGTCAAGCCTCCTGAGGCGTTTGGAGAGAGGTCGCGAGATTGGTCTCTAGGCCATGCAGGAGACGAAGGCCCTCATCTCGCGATGACGGGGGAGTCTTGGGATTGTTCTCGAGCGGCGGCCCCAGTGTGCGCTTTCTCACGAGGTACGACGGCGAGGTCAGTGAGCCTCTCGTGGGGCGCCAGGGAAGTCGGGTCTCCATGCGAGTGGCGAGGGCGAGCGCGTCATTGCTCTCGAGCCATGGTAGCGTGCCGGGGACCAGCCCCGGCTGATCCAGGGTATTCGAAGGAGAGACGGCGTAGGCGAAGATCAGGAAACCACTGCTTAATTAAATGTTAATTAAGGATATAAAGAGTAATAGAATGAGGATAGCTCAGTGAGGAAATTCAGTGGCGAAAAGAGGCTGAATAATTCAGCCAGAAGGTAAGAGAAAGAACGACATGGTGAGACCAAGTTTCGGTGAACAAGGCCCGCACTTTATTTTTCAAAGTAGTTTTTATACCTTAAGTTATGCATAGAGGATAATGGGGGAAGGGGTCGAGTCTTGCAGCAAACCAGGCTTTCTTCCTGCAAACTTATCATATGCAAAAGCTTAGGTGATTTGCATCATCTTCTGGCCCGGAGGCCCGTTAACATTTTAAGACCTTTTCTTCAGAAAACTTATTTTTCTCTAAAGGTGGTTGGTCAGGAGCCACCCTCCAAAAAGCATTAGATAAAGTTGCATTCCTGCAGAGCAAAGGTGTGGTGGGCTATAACAAGAAAAAGAATTAACTCAAGGGTCCCAGGTTACAAACATTAAAGCTACTACTTACACCAGTTATATTAATCAATACACTGCCAGGGACACAGCAGGTAAGGGATATGGAAACTTAGCAGCAAACAATGGCCCAACAAGTGAAAAACCATTCACCAATACAATTTCTAATCAATCTTGTAACTACTCAAAAGAATCTGTGTTTAGACAGTTTAGAACATCTCCTGCCTCTCACAGTTGGGAGGCTCTGAACAATCACATGTGGCCGGAAAAACCTATTCAGGCAGGCTAGAGGATTTCCAAAGGAGTTTGTAGGTTAAACACTGTCACACCCAGGAATTATTAACTGGGACTGTAAGCTAACTCTTTTTCAGAGAGAGGTAGTGGGGGAGAGCCCCCCGTAAAGTCAGAGGTTTAGGTGAAAGCACAAGCAGAAAGTAGGCAGATTCTGGTTTTGGGGGTATATGCTCGAGAATTTCCAGGGGGACTCCTGAAGCTCGATCCCGCCTTTGCCTATGCCGAGCCTCCTTCCTCATGACCTTTGTCATGGGCGGAGTTCCTCACTGGCTCCCAGCAGTGATAGAATTCCAGTGGAGCTATTCCAGATCCTGAATGATGATGCTGTGGAAAGTGCTGCACTCAATATGCAATATGCAATATGCACTCAATATGCAATATGCCGGCTCACGGCAGTAGGGGAATCTGGCCTCGAGACGTGTTGAAGAAGGTCTCTCGAGGTCTTTCTCGGGTTGAGGCAGGACACCCTGGGGTCCCTCGACTTGTGCAGGTGACCTCAGGGGGCTTCTCATGGTGGCTCTGAGAAGTCAGGGAAACTGGAGGTGGGAGGGGCCTCTCGGCACTCCACTGGGTTTGGTGCATTGGAAGAGGGCCTCATCTCCAGTTGAGGCAGGAACCTCAGGGTTCCTCTGACTTCAGACTCCGACCGCAAGGTCCCTGCAGACTTGGGACAGGAGAGTCAGGCCTCGTCTTGGGTTGAGGCAGGGAACTCCGCTTGCCTCTCGAGGTGTTCCCGGGGAGACAGGCCACTTGTCGAGCTGTATTTGGAACCTGGGGGTCTTTTCCCGACGATGCACGGGCGAGTCACTGCCCCTTCGTGTTGACTTCATTCACAGGGTGGAGTTCGAAGAGGTGTCCGGGCATCGGGTTCTTATCAAGAGGGGACCGGGAAATCGGGGTCCTTCGGAATGTGGAACCACCCACGAGGCCACGTCTGGAATGTCGTCGTGAGACCGGCCTCATCCTGAGGTGCGACCGGAAGGTCGGGAACCCCTTCCAGACAAAGCAGGGGAGTCGACCGTCCTGTCCAGATCAGGAGGGTAGAAGGGGCTCAGAGGAAGTGTTGCCGGAAAACTTCGGTGTTCCTCTCGAGGGAGACCGGGATGTCGGGGCACTTTGTGGGTCGCATCAAGGGTGCCAAGTACCGTTTCGACCTCCAATACCTAACGTGGGACTTCTCCTGAGACACTGTAGCGGGAAAGGGCTTCATCTTGCGATGACGGGGGAACCACGTGGATTTTCTCGAGTTGCAGCGGGATTCTCGAGTTACGACGGGGAATTCAGGATGCCTCTTGTGTTGGCCCAGGGAAGTCCAATCTTCCATTCGAGTTGCGAAGGAAAGCTGGGGATTGCTCTCGAGTGACTGCAGGGCCAATAGACCTCATCTAGGCTTGTGTCCAGAAGCCAATGTTCCTCTCCAGGGGCGAAAGGGATCTCGGCGTTGCATTCCAGACGCACCCGGGGAGACAGGCATCCATCTCGAGTGGAAGCAAAGAAGCCCGCTCTGCTCTTGAGTCGCGACGGGTATCTCTTGGAGCTCACTGGGTGGACTAAAGGGAGTCAAGCCTCCTGAGGCGTTTGGAGAGAGGTCGAGAGACTGGTCTCTAGGCCATACAGGAGACGAAGACCCTCAAGTCGCGATGACGGGGGAGGCTCGGGGTTGTTCTCGAGCGGCGGCCCCAGTGTGCGGTTTCTCGCGAGGTACGACGGCGAGGTCAGTGAGCCTCTCGTGGGGCGGCAAGGAAGTCGGGTCTCCATGCGAATGGCGAGGGGGAGCGCGTCTTTACTCTCAAGTCATAGTAGGGGAATCTGGCCTCGAGACGTGTTGAAGAAGGTCTCTCGAGGTCTTTCTCGGGTTGAGGCAGGACACCCTGGGGTCCCTCGACTTGTGCAGGTGACCTCAGGGGGCTTCTCATGGTGGCTCTGAGAAGTCAGGGAAACTGGAGGTGGGAGGGGCCCCTCGGCACTCCACTGGGTTTGGTGCATTGGAAGAGGGCCTCATCTCCAGTTGAGGCAGGAACCTCAGGGTTCCTCTGACTTCAGACTCCGATCGCAAGGTCCCTGCAGACTTGGGACAGGAGAGTCACGCCTCGTCTTGGGTTGAGGCATGGAACTCCGCTTGCCTCTCGAGGTGTTCCCGGGGAGACAGGCCACTTGTCGAGCGGTATTTGGAACCTGGGGTTCTTTTCCCGACGATGCACGGGCGAGTCACTGCCCCTTCGTGTTGACTTCATTCACAGGGTGGAGTTCGAAGAGCTGTCCGTGCATCGGGTTCTTATCAAGAGGGGACCGGGAAATCGGGGTCCTTCGGAATGTGGAACCACCCACGAGGCCACGTCTGGAATGTCGTCGTGAGACCGGCCTAATCCTGAGGTGCGACCGGAAGGTCGGGAACCCCTTCCAGACAAAGCAGGGGAGTCGACCCTCCTGTCGAGATCAGGAGGGTAGAAGGGGCTCAGAGGAAGTGTTGCCAGAAAACTTCGGTGTTCCTCTCGAGGGAGACTGGGATGTCGGGGCACTTTGTGGGTCGCATCAAGGGTGACAAGTACCGTTTCGAACTCCAATTCCTAAAGTGGGACTTCTCCTGAGACGCTGTAGCGGCACAGGGCTACATCTTGCGATGACGGGGGAACCACGTGGTTTTTCTCGAGGTGTAGCAGGATTCTCCAATTACGACGGGGAATTCAGGATCCCTCTTGTGTAGGCCCAGGGAAGTCCAATCTTCCATTTGAGTTGCGAAGGAAAGCTGGGGATTTCTCTCGAGTGACTGCAGGGCCAATAGACCTCATCTAGGCTTGTGTCCAGAAGCCAGTGTTCCTCTCCAGGGGCGACAGGGATCTCGGGGTTGCATTCCAGACACACCCGGGGAGACAGGCATCCATCTCGAGTGGAAGCAATGAACCCCGCTCTGCTCTCGAGTCGCGACGGGTATCTCTTGGAGCTCACTGGGTGGACTAAAGGGAGTCAAGCCTCCTGAGGCGTTTGGAGAGAGGTCGCGAGATTGGTCTCTAGGCCATGCAGGAGACGAAGGCCCTCATCTCGCGATGACGGGGGAGTCTTGGGGTTGTTCTCGAGCGGCGGCCCCAGTGTGCGCTTTCTCACGAGGTACGACGGCGAGGTCAGTGAGCCTCTCGTGGGGCGCCAGGGAAGTCGGGTCTCCATGCGAGTGGCGAGGGCGAGCGCGTCATTGCTCTCGAGCCATGGTAGGGTGCCGGGGACCAGCCCCGGCTGATCCAGGGTATTCGAAGGAGAGACGGCGTAGGCGAAGATCAGGAAACCACTGCTTAATTAAATGTTAATTAAGGATATAAAGAGTAATAGAATGAGGATAGCTCAGTGAGGAAATTCAGTGCAGAAAAGAGGCTGAATAATTCAGCCAGAAGGTAAGAGAAAGAACGACATGGTGAGACCAAGTTTCGGTGAACAAGGCCCGCACTTTATTTTTCAAAGTAGTTTTTATACCTTAAGTTATGCATAGAGGATAATGGGGGAAGGGGTCGAGTCTTGCAGCAAACCAGGCTTTCTTCCTGCAAACTTATCATATGCAAAAGCTTAGGTGATTTGCATCATCTTCTGGCCCGGAGGCCCGTTAACATTTTAAGACCTTTTCTTCAGAAAACTTATTTTTCTCTAAAGGTGGTTGGTCAGGAGCCACCCTCCAAAAAAGCATTAGATAAAGTTGCATTCCTGCAGAGCAAAGGTGTGGTGGGCTATAACAAGAAAAAGAATTAACTCAAGGGTCCCAGGTTACAAACATTAAAGCTACTACTTACACCAGTTATATTAATCAATACACTGCCAGGGACACAGCAGGTAAGGGATATGGAAACTTAGCAGCAAACAATGGCCCAACAAGTGAAAAACCATTCACCAATACAATTTCTAATCAATCTTGTAACTACTCAAAAGAATCTGTGTTTAGACAGTTTAGAACATCTCCTGCCTCTCACAGTTGGGAGGCTCTGAACAATCACATGTGGCCGGAAAAACCTATTCAGGCAGGCTAGAGGATTTCCAAAGGAGTTTGTAGGTTAAACACTGTCACACCCAGGAATTATTAACTGGAACTGTAAGCTAACTCTTTTTCAGAGAGAGGTAGTGGGGGAGAGCCCCCCGTAAAGTCAGAGGTTTAGGTGAAAGCACAAGCAGAAAGTAGGCAGACTCTGGTTTTGGGGGTATATGCTCGAGAATTTCCAGGGGGACTCCTGAAGCTCGATCCCGCCTTTGCGTATGCCGAGCCTCCTTCCTCATGACCTTTGTCATGGGCGGAGTTCCTCACTGGCTCCCAGCAGTGATAGAATTCCAGTGGAGCTATTCCAGATCCTGAATGATGATGCTGTGGAAAGTGCTGCACTGAATATGCAATATGCAATATGCACTCAATATGCAATATGCCGGCTCACGGCAGTAGGGGAATCTGGCCTCGAGACGTGTTGAAGAAGGTCTCTCGAGGTCTTTCTCGGGTTGAGGCAGGACACCCTGGGGTCCCTCGACTTGTGCAGGTGACCTCAGGGGGCTTCTCATGGTGGCTCTGAGAAGTCAGGGAAACTGGAGGTGGGAGGGGCCTCTCGGCACTCCACTGGGTTTGGTGCATTGGAAGAGGGCCTCATCTCCAGTTGAGGCAGGAACCTCAGGGTTCCTCTGACTTCAGACTCCGACCGCAAGGTCCCTGCAGACTTGGGACAGGAGAGTCAGGCCTCGTCTTGGGTTGAGGCATGGAACTCCGCTTGCCTCTCGAGGTGTTCCCGGGGAGACAGGCCACTTGTCGAGCGGTATTTGGAACCTGGGGGTCTTTTCCCGACGATGCACGGGCGAGTCACTGCCCCTTCGTGTTGACTTCATTCACAGGGTGGAGTTCGAAGAGGTGTCCGGGCATCGGGTTCTTATCAAGAGGGGACCGGGAAATCGGGGTCCTTCGGAATGTGGAACCACCCACGAGGCCACGTCTGGAATGTCGTCGTGAGACCGGCCTCATCCTGAGGTGCGACCGGAAGGCCGGGAACCCCTTCCAGACAAAGCAGGGGAGTCGACCCTCCTGTCCAGATCAGGAGGGTAGAAGGGGCTCAGAGGAAGTGGTGTGGGAAAACCTCGGTGTTCCTCTTGAGGGAGACCGGGATGTCGGGGCACTTTGTGGGTCGCATCAAGGGTGCCAAGTACCGTTTCGACCTCCAATACCTAACGTGGGTCTTCTCCTGAGACACTGTAGCGGGAAAGGGCTTCATCTTGCGATGACGGGGGAACCACGTGGATTTTCTCGAGTTGCAGCGGGATTCTCGAGTTAAGACGGGGAATTCAGGATGCCTCTTGTGTTGGCCCAGGGAAGTCCAATCTTCCATTCGAGTTGCGAAGGAAAGCTGGGGATTGCTCTCGAGTGACTGCAGGGCCAATAGACCTCATCTAGGCTTGTGTCCAGAAGCCAATGTTCCTCTCCAGGGGCGAAAGGGATCTCGGCGTTGCATTCCAGACGCACCCGGGGAGACAGGCATCCATCTCGAGTGGGAGCAAAGAACCCCGCTCTGCTCTTGAGTCGCGACGGGTATCTCTTGGAGCTCACTGGGTGGACTAAAGGGAGTCAAGCCTCCTGAGGCGTTTGGAGAGTGGTCGAGAGACTGGTCTCTAGGCCATACAAGAGACGAAGGCCCTCAAGTCGCGATGACGGGGGAGGCTCGGGGTTGTTCTCGAGCGGCGGCCCCAGTGTGCAGTTTCTCGCGAGGTACGACGGCGAGGTCAGTGAGCCTCTCGTGGGGCGGCAAGGAAGTCGGGTCTCCATGCGAATGGCGAGGGGGAGCGCGTCTTTACTCTCAAGTCATAGTAGGGGAATCTGGCCTCGAGACGTGTTGAAGAAGGTCTCTCGAGGTCTTTCTCGGGTTGAGGCAGGACACCCTGGGGTCCCTCGACTTGTGCAGGTGACCTCAGGGGGCTTCTCATGGTGGCTCTGAGAAGTCAGGGAAACTGGAGGTGGGAGGGGCCTCTCGGCACTCCACTGGGTTTGGTGCATTGGAAGAGGGCCTCATCTCCAGTTGAGGCAGGAACCTCAGGGTTCCTCTGACTTCAGACTCCGACCGCAAGGTCCCTGCAGACTTGGGACAGGAGAGTCAGGCCTCGTCTTGGGTTGAGGCATGGAACTCCGCTTGCCTCTCGAGGTGTTCCCGGGGAGACAGGCCACTTGTCGAGCGGTATTTGGAACCTGGGGGTCTTTTCCCGACGATGCACGGGCGAGTCACTGCCCCTTCGTGTTGACTTCATTCACAGAGTGGAGTTCGAAGAGGTGTCCGGGCATCGGGTTCTTATCAAGAGGGGACCGGGAAATCGGGGTCCTTCGGAATGTGGAACCACCCACGAGGCCACGTCTGGAATGTCGTCGTGAGACCGGCCTCATCCTGAGGTGCGACCGGAAGGCCGGGAACCCCTTCCAGACAAAGCAGGGGAGTCGACCCTCCTGTCCAGATCAGGAGGGTAGAAGAGGCTCAGAGGAAGTGTTGCCGGAAAACTTCGGTGTTCCTCTCGAGGGAGACCGGGATGTCGGGGCACTTTGTGGGTCGCATCAAGGGTGACAAGTACCGTTTCGAACTCCAATTCCTAACGTGGGACTTCTCCTGAGACGCTGTAGCGGCACAGGGCTACATCTTGCGATGACGGGGGAACCACGTGGTTTTTCTCGAGGTGTAGCAGGATTCTCGAATTACGACGGGGAATTCAGGATGCCTCTTGTGTAGGCCCAGGGAAGTCCAATCTTCCATTCGAGTTGCGAAGGAAAGCTGGGGATTGCTCTCGAGTGACTGCAGGGCCAATAGACCTCATCTAGGCTTGTGTCCAGAAGCCAGTGTTCCTCTCCAGGGGCGGCAGGGATCTCGCGGTTGCATTCCAGACACACCCGGGGAGACAGGCATCCATCTCGAGTGGAAGCAAAGAACCCCGCTCTGCTCTCGAGTCGCGACGGGTATCTCTTGGAGCTCACTGGGTGGACTAAAGGGAGTCAAGCCTCCTGAGGCGTTTGGAGAGAGGTCGCGAGATTGGTCTCTAGGCCATGCAGGAGACGAAGGCCCTCATCTCGCGATGACGGGGGAGTCTTGGGGTTGTTCTCGAGCGGCGGCCCCAGTGTGCGCTTTCTCACGAGGTACGACGGCGAGGTCAGTGAGCCTCTCGTGGGGCGCCAGGGAAGTCGGGTCTCCATGCGAGTGGCGAGGGCGAGCGCGTCATTGCTCTCGAGCCATGGTAGGGTGCCGGGGACCAGCCCCGGCTGATCCAGGGTATTCGAAGGAGAGACGGCGTAGGCGAAGATCAGGAAACCACTGCTTAATTAAATGTTAATTAAGGATATAAAGAGTAATAGAATGAGGATAGCTCAGTGAGGAAATTCAGTGGCGAAAAGAGGCTGAATAATTCAGCCAGAAGGTAAGAGAAAGAACGACATGGTGAGACCAAGTTTCGGTGAACAAGGCCCGCACTTTATTTTTCAAAGTAGTTTTTATACCTTAAGTTATGCGTAGAGGATAATGTGGGAAGGGGTAGAGTCTTGCAGCAAACCAGGCTTTCTTCCTGCAAACTTATCATATGCAAAAGCTTAGGTGATTTGCATCATCTTCTGGCCCGGAGGCCTGTTAACATTTTAAGACTTTTTCTTCAGAAAACTTATTTTTCTCTAAAGGTGGTTGGTCAGGAGCCACCCTCCAAAAAAGCATTAGATAAAGTTGCATTCCTACAGAGCAAAGGTGTGGTGGGCTATAACAAGAAAAAGAATTAACTCAAGGGTCCCAGGTTACAAACATTAAAGCTACTACTTACACCAGTTATATTAATCAATACACTGCCAGGGACACAGCAGGTAAGGGATATGGAAACTTAGCAGCAAACAATGGCCCAACAAGTGAAAAACCATTCACCAATACAATTTCTAATCAATCTTGTAACTACTCAAAAGAATTTGTGTTTAGACAGTTTAGAACATCTCCTGCCTCTCACAGTTGGGAGGCTCTGAACAATCACATGTGGCCGGAAAAACCTATTCAGGCAGGCTAGAGGATTTCCAAAGGAGTTTGTAGGTTAAACACTGTCACACCCAGGAATTATTAACTGGAACTGTAAGCTAACTCTTTTTTCAGAGAGAGGTAGTGGGGGAGAGCCCCCCGTAAAGTCAGAGGTTTAGGTGAAAGCACAAGCAGAAAGTAGGCAGACTCTGGTTTTGGGGGTATATGCTCGAGAATTTCCAGGGGGACTCCTGAAGCTCGATCCCGCCTTTGCGTATGCCGAGCCTCCTTCCTCATGACCTTTGTCATGGGCGGAGTTCCTCACTGGCTCCCAGCAGTGATAGAATTCCAGTGGAGCTATTCCAGATCCTGAAAGATGATGCTGTGGAAAGTGCTGCACTCAATATGCAACATGCACTCCATATGCAATATGCCGGCTCACGGCAGTAGGGGAATCTGGCCTCGAGACGTGTTGAAGAAGGTCTCTCGAGGTCTTTCTCGGGTTGAGGCAGGACACCCTGGGGTCCCTCGACTTGTGCAGGTGACCTCAGGGGGCTTCTCATGGTGGCTCTGAGAAGTCAGGGAAACTGGAGGTGGGAGGGGCCTCTCGGCACTCCACTGGGTTTGGTGCATTGGAAGAGGGCCTCATCTCCAGTTGAGGCAGGAACCTCAGGGTTCCTCTGACTTCAGACTCCGATCGCAAGGTCCCTGCAGACTTGGGACAGGAGAGTCACGCCTCGTCTTGGGTTGAGGCATGGAACTCCGCTTGCCTCTCGAGGTGTTCCCGGGGAGACAGGCCACTTGTCGAGCGGTATTTGGAACCTGGGGGTCTTTTCCCGACGATGCATGGGCGAGTCACTGCCCCTTCGTGTTGACTTCATTCACAGGGTGGAGTTCGAAGAGGTGTCCGGGCATCGGGTTCTTATCAAGAGGGGACCATGAAATCGGGGTCCTTCGGAATGTGGACGCACCCACGAGGCCACGTCTGGAATGTCGTCGTGAGACCGGCCTCATCCTGAGGTGCGCCCGGAGGTCGGGAACCCCTTCTAGACAAAGCAGGGGATTCGACCCTCCTGTCCAGATCAGGAGGGTAGTAGGGGCTCTGAGGAAGTGGTGCCGGAAAACTTCGGTGTTCCTCTCGAGGGAGACCAGGATGTCGGGGCACTTTGTGGGTCGCATCAAGGGTGCCAAGTACCGTTTCGACCTCCAATACCTAACATGGGACTTCTCCTGAGACGCTGTAGCGGGAAATGGCTTCATCTTGCGATGACGGGAGAACCACGTGGATTTTCAGGAGTTGCGGCGGGATTCTCGAGTTACGACGGGGAATTCAGGATGCCTCTTGTGTTGGCCCAGGGAAGTCCAATCTTCCATTCGAGTTGCGAAGGAAAGCTGGGGATTGCTCTCGAGTGACTGCAGGGCCAATAGACCTCATCTAGGCTTGTGTCCAGAAGCCAATGTTCCTCTCCTGGGGCGACAGGGATCTCGGGGTTGCATTCCAGACACACCCGGGGAGACAGGCATTCATCTCGAGTGGAAGCAAAGAACCCCGCTCTGCTCTCGAGTCGCGACTGGTATCTTTCGGAGCTCACTGGGTGGACTAAAGGGAGTCAAGCCTCCTGAAGCGTTTGGAGAGAGGTCGCGAGAATTGTCTCTAGGCCATGCAGGAGACGAAGGCCCTCATCTTGCGATGACGGGGGAGTCTCGGGGTTGTTCTTGAGCGGCGGCCCCAGTGTGCGCTTTGTCACGAGGTACGATATCGAGGTCAGTGAGCCTCTCATGGGGCGCCAGGGAAGTCTGGTCTCCATGCGAGTGGCGAGGGGGAGCGCGTCATTGCTCTCCAGCCATGGAAGGGGAATCTGGCCTCGAGACGTGTTGAAGAAGGTCTGTCGAGGTCTTTCTCGGGTTGAGGCAGGAAACCCTGGGTTCCCTCGACTTGTGCAGGTGACCTCAGGGGGCTTCTCATGGTGGCTCTGAGAAGTCAGGGAAACTGGAGGTGGGAGGGGCCTCTCGGCACTCCACTGGGTTTGGTGCATTGGAAGAGGGCCTCATCTCCAGTTGAGGCAGGAACCTCAGGGTTCCTCTGATTTCAGACTCCGATCCCATGGTACCTGCATACTTGGGACAGGAGAGTCAGGCCTCGTCTTGGGTTGTGGCATGGAACTCCGCTTGCCTCTGGAGGTGTCCCCGGGGAGACAGGCCACTTGTCAAGCGGTATTTGGAACCTGGGGGTCTTTTCCCGACGATGCATGGGCGAGTCACTGCCCCTTCGTGTTGACTTCATTCACAGGGTGGAGTTCGGAGAGGTGTTTGGGCATCGGGTTCTTATCAAGAGGGGACCGGGAAATCGGGGTCCTTCGCAAATTGGAAGCACCCACGAGGCCAGGTCTGGAATGTCGTCGTGAGACCGGCCTCATCCTGAGGTGCGACCGGAAGGTCGGGTACCCCTTCCAGACCACGCAGGAGAATCGACCCTCCTGTCTAGATCAGGAGGCTAGAATTGGCTCAGAGGAAGTGTGCCAGAAAACCTCGGTGTTCCTCTCCAGGGAGACCGGGATGTCGGGGAACTTTGTGGGGCCCATCAACGATGCCAAGTACCGTTTCGACCATCAATTCCTAACGTGGGAATTCTCCTGAGACGCTGTAACGGGAAAGGGCTTCATCTTGCGATGACGGGGCAACCACGTGGTTTTTCTCGAGTTGCGGAGGGATTCTCGAGTTACGATGGGGAATTCAGGATGCCTCTTGTGTTGGCCAAGGGAAGTCCAATCTTCCATTCGAGTTGCGAAGGAAAGCTGGGGATTGCTCTCGAGTGACTGCAGGGCCAATAGACCTCATCTAGGCTTGTGTCCAGAAGGCAATATTCTTCTCCAGGGGCGACAGGAACCTCGGGGTTGCATCCAGACGCACCCGGGAGACAGGAATTCATCTCGAGTGGAAGCAAAGAACCCCGCTCTGCTCTCGAGTCGCGACGGGTATCTCTTGGAGCTCACTGGGTGGACTAAAGGGAGTCAAGCCTCCTGAGGGGTTGAAGAGAGGTCGAGAGATTGGTCTCCAGGCCATACAGGCGGCGAAGGCCCTCATCTCGCGATGACGGGGGAGTCTCGGGGTTGTTCTCGAGCGGCGGCCCCAGGGTGCGGTTTCTCTCGAGGTACGACGGCGAGGTCAGTGAGCCTCTCGTGGGGCGCCAGGAAAGTCGGGTCTCCATGCGAGTGGCGAGGGGGAGCGCGTCATTGCTCTCGAGTCATGGTAGGGGAATCTGGCCTCGAGACGTGTTGAAGAAGTTCTCTCGAGGTCTTTCTCGGGTTGAGGCAGGACACCCTGGGGTCCCTCGACTTGTGCAGGTGACCTCAGGGGGCTTCTCATGGTGGCTCTGAGAAGTCAGGGAAACTGGAGGTGGGAAGGGCCTCTCGGGACTCCACTGGGTTTGGTGCATTGGAAGAGGGCCTCATCTCCAGTTGAGGCAGGATCCTCAGGGTTCTTCTGATTTCAGACTCCGATCGCAGGGTCCCTGCAGACTTGGGACAGGAGAGTCAGGCCTCGTCTTGGGTTGTGGCATGGAACTCCGCTTATCTCTCAAGGTGTCCCCGGGGAGAGAGGCCACTTGTCGAGCTGTATTTGGAACCTGGGGGTTTTTCCGGACGATGAATGTGCGAGTGAATGCCCCTTCGTGTTGACTTCATTCACAGGGTGGTGTTCGGAGAGGTGTCCGGGCATCGGGTTCTTATCAAGAGGGGACCGGGAAATCGGGGTCCTTCGGAATGTGGAACCACCCACGAGGCCACGTCTGGAATGTCGTCGTGAGACCGGCCTCATCCTGAGGTGCGACCGGAAGGCCGGGAACCCCTTCCAGACAAAGCAGGGGAGTCGACCCTCCTGTCCAGATCAGGAGGGTAGAAGAGGCTCAGAGGAAGTGTTGCCAGAAAACTTCGGTGTTCCTCTCGAGGGAGACCGGGATGTCGGGGCACTTTGTGGGTCGCATCAAGGGTGACAAGTACCGTTTCGAACTCCAATTCCTAACGTGGGACTTCTCCTGAGACGCTGTAGCGGCACAGGGCTACATCTTGCGATGACGGGGGAACCACGTGGTTTTTCTCGAGGTGTAGCAGGATTCTCGAATTACGACGGGGAATTCAGGATGCCTCTTGTGTTGGCCCAGGGAAGTCCAATCTTCCATTCGAGTTGCGAAGGAAAGCTGGGGATTTCTCTCGAGTGACTGCAAGGCCAATAGACCTCATCTAGGCTTGTGTCCAGAAGCAAATGTTCCTCTCCACGGGCGACAGGGATCTCGGGGTTGCATTCCAGACGCACCCGGGGAGACAGGCATTCATCTCGAGTGGAAGCAAAGAAACCCGCTCTGCTCTCAAACGCGACGGGTTTCTCTTGGAGTTCACTGGGTGGACTAAACGGATTCAAGGCTCCTGAGGCGTTTGGAGAGAGGTCGCGAGATTGGTCTCTAGGCCATGCAGGAGACGACGGCCCTCATCTCGCGATGACGGGGGAGTCTCAGGGTTGTTCTCGAGCGCGGCCCCAGTGTGCGGTTTCTCAAGGTACGACGGCGAGGTCAGTGAGCCTCTCAGGGGTCGCCATGGCGGCTGGGAACGACCATGGCGTGCGCTCCTGGGGCCCCAAGGATCGGCATCCTAGGGCGCAGTGGAAGGGGCGGACCACAGGTAAGGGAAATGGGACTGCGTGGAGCAGTCCGCCCTTGTTTCTGTGTAAAAGGGACGTCCTTTCAAGGCGTGAATGTGTCAGAATTTTAATTTAATTGGAAATCACCCAGCTCTTCAGTACACTGTCGTCACTTAGTTTAGCACAGGATAGAAACTCGGGTAACCAAAACATCTGGAGAAATGATTGTAGGTTCAGTTCAGTTCATTTCAGTTGCTCAGTCGTGTCTGACTCTTTCGGACCCCTTGGCCTGCAGGACGCCTGGCTTCTGTGTCCATCTCTAACTCCAGGGGCTTGCTCAAACTCATGTCCATCGAATCAGTGATGCCATTCAACCATCTTAGCCTCTGTCTTCCCCTTCTCCTCTGCCTTCAATCAAGACTCTCATAGACAGATATTTTAGAGTATAATTAGTGTTCATAGTTTATCTAAAAGCTCATATCACATTTAGTTTTTCGTTTTGTTCCTGTTCTTTCGAGGTACTTTCTTGTTGACAAGTTCGTGATAGATATAACGATATAGCAATGTTTACTTAGAAAAAACCGAGGCACTATGAACATTTTGTGCTTAGTGTTGATGACTCTTAGACATGTCTACAGTAGAGGAGCAAAAACAAAACTACTAGATATTTAATATTGACTGGTTTCCAGTTCACGGGACTCTGAAATTCTCTGAGGTCAATGTTTTCTTGTATTGGCAGCAGTTTGGTTTGCAAGGGCTGCCTTGTCTTGAGACCATTGAAATAAGAACTCAGAACTTGAGCTCTATTATCAAAAATCACAAGGCTCACACTGACACATACATCAATCCAGACATACAGACAAGACATCTTCCAGTTTTCCGCCTGAGATGGAAAAGATTTCTTTGAGCCGTTTTTTCTGGGGAGTGGGGGTGGGGCTGGCGGCCAGGCAGGCTTTGGGAAGGAGCTCATGGTTTGGAATTGCATATGAAAAGAACCAGCTTTCCGGGTTCCAAGGAATCAAGTTTCCTTGGAAACCAACTTTGTCCGGTTCTAGAGAATATCATGGCCCTCCTAGGTCAGGTCATCTTTCCTTTCCGTAGTCCTCGTTGGATCCCTGAATTCTAGACAGCTTGGATTGCCTCTGTGGGCTGGATGGATTGTCCTCCCGTTTCACCGGGCGGCGGGAGCGAGGTCCCAGAGGCTCTCCTGGAACCGGGCGTGGGGGCGGGGCTCACCGGGAGCCCGTGGTGAAGGTGGGCCGCGCACCGGGAGCGCGCCCGGGGCGGGGCGAAGCCGGGCGGCGCGGGTCGGGAATCGGGTCGTGGCGGGGATGGGGGGCGGTCCCAGTTGTGCTCCGGGGATCCCCACTGCGGCTGGGAAGGCACCGGGAGCATGGCAGGGGCGGGGCGGCGCGGGGCAGGGGTCGGCTCCTGGCGGGGGTGGGGGAGGGCTTCCCCGTTGTCCTCTCGGGGGTCGCCGTGGCGGCTGGGAACGCCCATTGCGTGCGCTCCTGGGTCCCCAAGGGTCGGCATCCTGTGGGCGCGGCGGAGGGGTGCGGACCACAGGTCAGGGAACTGGGACTGCGTGGAGCAGGGAACCACGTAGTCCGCCCTCTGTTGGCACAACCTGGCGGTCGCAGAAAGGCCTCGCCTTTGGGCTCAAGGCCTTGACCGCTCCACCCCTTTGCTGAAAGGTCAGAGCCACGCGGTTTTCCCAAGCAGCCGAGTGTCCGCTGCAAGTCCAAGGGCCAGAACCCTGAACTCTGGCCGGCTGGCCCAGCCCTGCTTCTGGCACTTTGGAGGCCAGCGGGCCCTTGACCACCTGCTGGGATGGGAAAGGGAAGGGTCCACGAATTGCACCCTAGAAACTTAGTAGGGTGCATGGGTTTCAAAACCCGGTGGCCGCCCAGGCAGAAAACAAGGGAGGAGGGCACCCTGCTGCCCTTTCATGGCAGCATCTGTGGCTGTCCTGCTGAGGGGGCCTTTCCATGGGGACCGTGTGCAGTACAAGTTTGGTGTTTTGGAACCGAATAATTAGAACGTGTAAAAATTTTCAATGATGTGGTGGTTTGATTCAAACAAAACAAAACAAACCAAAACACCAAGCTCCAAGGTTTTTGCAAATTTAGGTCTTAATATTGAAGGCCTGTTTTCCTTCCACTGTGGCATTCTACGAAGAAATGTGCGGGTTTTTTTTTTTTTTTTTTTTTTAATTTGTTTTTTGTTTTTCTTTTTTTTGAAAAGATTCCGAAAAATGAGGGAAACAGGAAACCCAGAGGTGCCCCTGTAGTTTGGCGAAGGCCTTAGGAGGTCACTTGGAAATGCTGCTGGCTGTGAGGGGGGGAGGGGGCAGATGTGCACAGAGCTGTGCAGGCTTGTCCTTTGCATGGATGTTCTTTGTAGAAATCCACCTCGGAGCCATCTCCTGATGTGTAAGAATTTCCCAGACAGACCTCGAGCTAAGCAATGCGTTTTTTCCTTAGGAAATGTTGGTCTTCAGCGATGTTCAAAGCCTGTGTATTTCGGCTAGACTCTGGCTTCAGGTCGGTTCCCCCAAAAGGCTCAGAAGTGACCTGAACCAAACAGTAAGTTTTCCTCCTACCTTGTTCTCCTCGTCTATGTTAAGGAAATGACATATTTGCCTGGAAATCTGCCTTTCTTCAAGATTCATGTCAATCATTTTTTAGCCCTGGATGACTCACCTGCTGCCCATGTTATCTCAATGCATGTCGTGGGTGAGGGGGTCTGGTGTCATGCTCTGAGACACTGCCTTTGTTTCCTTAGCAGACTGCTAGTGGCTGCATCACATCGGGCTAAAGACCCGAAGGGGGTACTCTTACTGCCCCCCCCACCCCGCCCCAAGTCTATGTCAGCAGCTTTCTCGATCTCTTTTATCCTTCCATAACTCTTGATGCCACAAAAGCTCTGAGCGATCAAGTCATATCGAATCTTCATTTCAGATTGAAGATGCATTCCATGGTATTGCCATCTTAAGTCTCTCCATCGCTATGGAATATCTGTCCATGTATTCAGGATCTTTTTCAGCCACGGTGTAGAATTTCCAGTGTGCCAGTCTTGCATCCTCGTGACATCCGTGGCAAAGCATTTGATTCATGTTGACAGTATTGAAAGGGAATTTTTTTAAAAATTCCTTTTCAGATTTTTATCTGCTAGTGTACACAGGTCAAACTGTGTACTCATTCATTTTGATCACTTTGGACAGCTTGAGAGTTGTCTTTCCTTTCTCTGCTTTCTCGTACTTTAAGAGTATCCTGGCACATACATGTTCCGCCTCACCCCTAATCTCAGTCATGTGTTCAAAGAACTTCTGTCCGTTTATTTATTTGTTTTTGGTAACATTGAATTCGTTTGGACTATGCTGGGTCTTTGCTGCTCGCTGGAAGTTGCTAGGACCTCTGGACTGCAGTCTCCCATCTCTTGCTGACCTCTTGTTGACCTCTGCAGAATCCCGGTTGGTGGGAGCTTGTTAGTTCCTTGTTCCTTACCCGGACCTCCTGTGGTAAGTGTTTTCTCTCCTCTGCGGCCTGGTAAGGGTGGGTGGTCATTGGCATCCCAAAGGTGGCTAGAAGTCAATGATTTAGGCAGGCTTGTGAATAGATATGGGAGAAGGCAACGGCACCCCACTCCAGTACTCTTGCCTGGAAAATCCCATGGACGGAAGAGCCTGGCAGGCTGCAGTCCATGGGGTCGCTCAGAGTCGGACACGACTGAGCGACTTCACTTTCACATTGCACTTTCATGCATTGGAGGAGGACATGGCAACCCACTCCAGTGTTCTTGCCTAGAGAACCCCAGGGACTGCGGGGCCTGGTGGGCTGCCGTCCATGGGGTCACACAGACTCGGACACGACTGAAACGACTTAGCAGCAGCAGCAGCAGCAGTGCATAGATATCAAAAGGGTTGAGAACAGTCAGGTAGGATCACACAAGTCACCGTGAAACAATAATACTTCTCCACTTAGCCAAAGCTAACAAAAGATTTCTGTTCTAGGTCAACCTAGAAGAGATCACGGAAGAGGTAAAGAAACTTAAAATCCATTAGCAAAGGCAGTTCAACCTCTCAAGAAACCTTGTGCTAGGCACAACACTCTTTTCTGGGGGTCCACTTTCCCTCCAACCTCCTTATCCCATTCTGTACCCATTCCTTTGCTTCTCCCATCCTGAAACTGCCACCTGGAAGAAAGAACGACGTCGTTTGCCTTCAGAAAATGCGATTTCATTCCACATACCTTCTTTTAATACCAAGTCATACATTTCCCTTCAGCAACCAAGAACTGACTTTTATATTGGCATTCGACAGATTGGTGAACATACCTATCAGTGATAGTAGCGGCCCCCCCCCCCCAGCTCCCCCGCACACGCACACACACACACACACACACACACACACACACGCACACAGACACACCCCCCCAAGATCAGAACCAAACAAAACAAAAAAAATTGCTTTCTTACGTTCCACATGTCAGGATGGTGCCAGACACTATTATTGGATAGTCAAAAATCTCTTTTATTTCTGTGTAAAAGGGAGGTCCTTTCAAGGCGTGAATGTTTCAGAACTTGAATTTATTTGGAAATGACCCAGCTCTTCAGTACACTGTCGTCACTTAGTTTAGCACAGGATAGAAACTCGGGTAACCAAAACACCTGGAGAAACGATTGTAAGTTCAGTTCCGTTCAGTTGCTCAGTCGTGTCTGACTCTTTGGGACCCCGTGGCCTGCAGGACGCTGGGCTTCCGTGTCCATCACCAACTCCAGGGGCTTGCTCAAACTCATGTCCATCGAATCAGTGATGCCATCCAACCATCTTAGCCTCTGTCGTCCCCTTCTCCTCTGCCTTCAATCAAGACCCTCAGAGGCAGATAGTGTAGAGTGTAATTAGTGTTCATAGTTTATCTAAAAGCTCATATGACATTTAATTTTTCGTTTTCTTCCTGTTCTTTCGAGGTACTTTCTTGTTGACAAGCTTGTGACAGATAAAACGGTATAGCAATTTTTACCTTAGAACAAACCGAGGCACTATGAACATTTTGTGCTTCATGTTGATGACTCTTAGACATGTCTACAGTAGAGGAGCAAAACCAAAACTACTAGATATTTAATATTGACTAGTTCCCAGTTCACGGGACTCTGACATTCACTGAGGTCAATGTTTTCTTGTATTGGAAGCAGTTGGGTTGGCAAGGGCTGCCTTGTCTTGAGACCATTGAAATAAGAACTCAGAACTTGAGCACTATTATCAAAAATCACAAGGCTCACACTGACACATACATCAATCCAGACAGACAAGACAAGACATCTTCCAGTTTTCCGCCTGAGATGGAAAAGATGTCTTTGAGCCGTTTTTTTCTGGGGAGTGGGGGGTGGGGCTGGCGGCCAGGCAGGCTTTGGGAAGGAGCTCCTGGTTTGGAATTGCATATGAAAAGAACCAGCTTTCCGGGTTCCAAGGAATCAAGTTTCCTTGGAAACCAACTTTGTCCGGTTCTATAGAATATCATGGCCCTCTTAGGTCAGGTCATCTTTCCTTTCCGTAGTCCTCGTTGGATCCCTGAATTCTAGACAGCTTGGATTGCCTCTGTGGGCTGGATGGATTGTCCTCCCGTTTCACCGGGCGGCGGGAGCGAGGTCCCAGAGGCTCTCCTGGAACCGGGCGTGGGGGCGGGGCTCACCGGGAGCCCGTGGTGAAGGTGGGCAGCGCACCGGGAGCGCGCCCGGGGCGGGGCGAAGCCGGGCGGCGCGGGTCGGGAATCGGGTCGTGGCGGGGATGGGGGGCGGTCCCAGTTGTGCTCCCGGGGGTGGCCACTGCTGCTGGAACCGCGCTGGGATCGCACCAGGGGCGGGGTGAACCCGGGCGGCGGGGGGCGGGGGTCCGGTCATGGCGGAGCGGGGGCGGGCATCCCGGTTGTGCTCTGGGAGGCCGCCACTGGGGCTGGACCCGCGCCGGGAGCGCACCCGGGGCGGGGTCAACCCGGGCGGCGCGGGTGGAGACTCCGATCGCTGTGGGTGGGGGTCGGTCCCAGTTGTGCTCCGGGGATCCCCACTGCGGCTGGGAAGGCACCGGGAGCATGGCAGGGGCGGGGCGGCGCGGGGCGGGGGTCGGCTCCTGGCGGGGGTAGGGGAGGGGTTCCCCGTTGTCCTCTCGGGGGTCGCCATGGCGGCTGGGAACGCCCATTGCGTGCGCTCCTGGGTCCCCAAGGGTCGGCATCCAGTGGGCGCGGCGGAGGGGTGCGGACCACAGGTCAGGGAACTGGGACTGCGTGGAGCAGGGAACCACGTAGTCCGCCCTCTGTTGGCACAACCTGGCGGTCGCAGAAAGGCCTCGCCTTTGGGCTCAAGGCCTTGACCGCTCCACCCCTTTGCTGAAAGGTCAGAGCCGCGCGGTTTTCCCAAGCAGCCTAGTGTCCGCTGCAAGTCCAAGGGCCAGAACCCTGAACTCTGGCCGGCTGGCCCAGCCCTGCTTCTGGCACTTTGGAGGCCAGCGGGCCCTTGACCACCTGCTGGGATGGGAAAGGGAAGGGTCCACGAATTGCACCCTAGAAACTTAGTAGGGTGCATGGGTTTCAAAACCCGGTGGCCGCCCAGGCAGAAAACAAGGGAGGAGGGCACCCTGCTGCCCTTTCATGGCAGCATCTGTGGCTGTCCTGCTGAGGGGGCCTTTCCATGGGGACCGTGTGCAGTACAAGTTTGGTGTTTTGGAACCGAATAATTAGAACGTGTAAAAATTTTCAATGATGTGGTGGTTTGATTCAAACAAAACAAAACAAAACAAAACAAAACAAAAAACCAAGCTCCAAGTTTTTTGCAAATTTAGGTCTTAATATTGAAGGCCTGTTTTCCTTCCACTGTGGCACTGTACGAAGAAATGTGCGGGTTTTTTTTGTTTTGTTTTGTTTTTTAATTTGTTTTTTGTTTTTCTTTTTTTTAAGAAAAGATTCCGAAAAATGAGGGAAACAGGAAGCCCAGAGGTGCCCCTGTAGTTTGGCGAAGGCCTTAGGAGGTCACTTGGAAATGCTGCTGGCTGTGAGGGGGGGAGGGGGCAGATGTGCACAGAGCTGTGAAGGCTTGTCCTTTGCATGGATGTTCTTTGTAGAAATCCACCTCGGAGCCATCTCCTGATGTGTAAGAATTTCCCAGACAGACCTCGAGCTAAGCAATGCGTTTTTTCCTTAGGAAATGTTGGTCTTCAGCGATGTTCAAAGCCTGTGTATTTCCGCTAGACTCTGGCTTCAGGTCGGTTCCCCCAAAAGGCTCCGAAGCGACCTGAACCAAACAGTAAGTTTTCCTCCTACCTTGTTCTCCTCATCTAGGTTAACAGTATACTTTAAGAGTATCCTGGCACATACATGTACTGCCTCACCCCTAATCTCAGTCATGTGTTCAAAGAACTTCTGTCCGTTTATTTATTTGTTTTTGGTAACATTGAATTCGTTTGGACTATGCTGGGTCTTTGCTGCTCGCTGGAAGTTGCTAGGACCTCTGGACTGCAGTCTCCCATCTCTTGCTGACCTCTTGTTGACCTCTGCAGAATCCCGGTTGGTGGGAGCTTGTTAGTTCCTTGTTCCTTACCCGGACCTCCTGTGGTAAGTGTTTTCTCTCCTCTGTGGCCTGGTAAGGGTGGGTGGTCATTGGCATCCCAAAGGTGGCTAGAAGTCAATGATTTAGGCAGGCATGTGAATAGATACGGGAGAAGGCAATGGCACCCCACTCCAGTACTCTTGCCTGGAAAATCCCATGGACGGAAGAGCCTGGCAGGCTGCAGTCCATGGGGTCGCTCAGAGTCGGACACGACTGAGCGACTTCACTTTCACATTGCACTTTCATGCATTGGAGGAGGACATGGCAACCCACTCCAGTGTTCTTGCCTAGAGAACCCCAGGGACTGCGGGGCCTGGTGGGCTGCCGTCCATGGGGTCACACAGACTCGGACACGACTGAAACGACTTAGCAGCAGCAGCAGCAGCAGTGCATAGATATCAAAAGGGTTGAGAACAGTCAGGTAGGATCACACAAGTCACCGTGAAACAATAATACTTCTCCACTTAGCCAAAGCTAACAAAAGATTTCTGTTCTAGGTCAACCTAGAAGAGATCACGGAAGAGGTAAAGAAACTTAAAATCCATTAGCAAAGGCAGTTCAACCTCTCAAGAAACCTTGTGCTAGGCACAACACTCTTTTCTGGGGGTCCACTTTCCCTCCAACCTCCTTATCCCATTCTGTACCCATTCCTTTGCTTCTCCCATCCTGAAACTGCCACCTGGAAGAAAGAACGACGTCGTTTGCCTTCAGAAAATGCGATTTCATTCCACATACCTTCTTTTAATACCAAGTCATACATTTCCCTTCAGCAACCAAGAACTGACTTTTATATTGGCATTCGACAGATTGGTGAACATACCTATCAGTGATAGTAGCGGCCCCCCCCCCCCCGCTCCCCCGCACACGCACACACACACACACACACACACACACACACACACACACCCCCCAAGATCAGAACCAAACAAAACAAAAAAAATTGCTTTCTTACGTTCCACATGTCAGGACGGTGCCAGACACTATTATTGGATAGTCAAAAATCTCTTTTGTTTCTGTGTAAAAGGGAGGTCCTTTCAAGGCGTGAATGTTTCAGAACTTTAATTTATTTGGAAATGACCCAGCTCTTCAGTACACTGTCGTCACTTAGTTTAGCACAGGATAGAAACTCGGGTAACCAAAACACCTGGAGAAACGATTGTAAGTTCAGTTCCGTTCAGTTGCTCAGTCGTGTCTGACTCTTTGGGACCCCGTGGCCTGCAGGACGCTGGGCTTCCGTGTCCATCACCAACTCCAGGGGCTTGCTCAAACTCATGTCCATCGAATCAGTGATGCCATCCAACCATCTTAGCCTCTGTCGTCCCCTTCTCCTCTGCCTTCAATCAAGACCCTCAGAGGCAGATAGTGTAGAGTGTAATTAGTGTTCATAGTTTATCTAAAAGCTCATATGACATTTAATTTTTCGTTTTCTTCCTGTTCTTTCGAGGTACTTTCTTGTTGACAAGCTTGTGACAGATAAAACGGTATAGCAATTTTTACCTTAGAACAAACCGAGGCACTATGAACATTTTGTGCTTCATGTTGATGACTCTTAGACATGTCTACAGTAGAGGAGCAAAACCAAAACTACTAGATATTTAATATTGACTAGTTCCCAGTTCACGGGACTCTGACATTCACTGAGGTCAATGTTTTCTTGTATTGGAAGCAGTTGGGTTGGCAAGGGCTGCCTTGTCTTGAGACCATTGAAATAAGAACTCAGAACTTGAGCACTATTATCAAAAATCACAAGGCTCACACTGACACATACATCAATCCAGACAGACAAGACAAGACATCTTCCAGTTTTCCGCCTGAGATGGAAAAGATGTCTTTGAGCCGTTTTTTTCTGGGGAGTGGGGGGTGGGGCTGGCGGCCAGGCAGGCTTTGGGAAGGAGCTCCTGGTTTGGAATTGCATATGAAAAGAACCAGCTTTCCGGGTTCCAAGGAATCAAGTTTCCTTGGAAACCAACTTTGTCCGGTTCTATAGAATATCATGGCCCTCTTAGGTCAGGTCATCTTTCCTTTCCGTAGTCCTCGTTGGATCCCTGAATTCTAGACAGCTTGGATTGCCTCTGTGGGCTGGATGGATTGTCCTCCCGTTTCACCGGGCGGCGGGAGCGAGGTCCCAGAGGCTCTCCTGGAACCGGGCGTGGGGGCGGGGCTCACCGGGAGCCCGTGGTGAAGGTGGGCAGCGCACCGGGAGCGCGCCCGGGACGGGGCGAAGCCGGGCGGCGCGGGTCGGGAATCGGGTCGTGGCGGGGATGGGGGGCGGTCCCAGTTGTGCTCCCGGGGGTGGCCACTGCTGCTGGAACCGCGCTGGGATCGCACCAGGGGCGGGGTGACCCCGGGCGGCGGGGGGGGGGGGGGGGTCCGGTCATGGCGGAGCGGGGGCGGGCATCCCGGTTGTGCTCTCGGAGGCCGCCACTGGGGCTGGACCCGCGCCGGGAGCGCACCCGGGGCGGGGTCAACCCGGGCGGCGCGGGTGGAGACTCCGATCGCTGTGGGTGGGGGTCGGTCCCAGTTGTGCTCCGGGGATCCCCACTGCGGCTGGGAAGGCACCGGGAGCATGGCAGGGGCGGGGCGGCGCGGGGCGGGGGTCGGCTCCTGGCGGGGGTAGGGGAGGGGTTCCCCGTTGTCCTCTCGGGGGTCGCCATGGCGGCTGGGAACGCCCATTGCGTGCGCTCCTGGGTCCCCAAGGGTCGGCATCCAGTGGGCGCGGCGGAGGGGTGCGGACCACAGGTCAGGGAACTGGGACTGCGTGGAGCAGGGAACCACGTAGTCCGCCCTCTGTTGGCACAACCTGGCGGTCGCAGAAAGGCCTCGCCTTTGGGCTCAAGGCCTTGACCGCTCCACCCCTTTGCTGAAAGGTCAGAGCCGCGCGGTTTTCCCAAGCAGCCTAGTGTCCGCTGCAAGTCCAAGGGCCAGAACCCTGAACTCTGGCCGGCTGGCCCAGCCCTGCTTCTGGCACTTTGGAGGCCAGCGGGCCCTTGACCACCTGCTGGGATGGGAAAGGGAAGGGTCCACGAATTGCACCCTAGAAACTTAGTAGGGTGCATGGGTTTCAAAACCCGGTGGCCGCCCAGGCAGAAAACAAGGGAGGAGGGCACCCTGCTGCCCTTTCATGGCAGCATCTGTGGCTGTCCTGCT
Organism: Bos javanicus; assembly: GCF_032452875.1. Classification (NCBI taxonomy): domain Eukaryota; kingdom Metazoa; phylum Chordata; class Mammalia; order Artiodactyla; family Bovidae; genus Bos; species Bos javanicus. Next base: position 107,667 of record NW_026893871.1, read on the forward strand.
GAGGGGGTCTTTCCATGGGGACCGTGTGCAGTACAAGTTTGGTGTTTTGGAACCGAATAATTAGAACGTGTAAAAATTTTCAATGATGTGGTGGTTTGATTCAAACAAAACAAAACAAACCAAAACACCAAGCTCCAAGTTTTTTGCAAATTTAGGTCTTAATATTGAAGGCCTGTTTTCCTTCCACTGTGGCATTCTACGAAGAAATGTGCGGGTTTTTTTTTTTTTTTTTAATTTGTTTTTTGTTTTTCTTTTTTTTGAAAAGATTCCGAAAAATGAGGGAAACAGGAAACCCAGAGGTGCCCCTGTAGTTTGGCGAAGGCCTTAGGAGGTCACTTGGAAATGCTGCTGGCTGTGAGGGGGGAGGGGGCAGATGTGCACAGAGCTGTGCAGGCTTGTCCTTTGCATGGATGTTCTTTGTAGAAATCCACCTCGGAGCCATCTCCTGATGTGTAAGAATTTCCCAGACAGACCTCGAGCTAAGCAATGCGTTTTTTCCTTAGGAAATGTTGGTCTTCAGCGATGTTCAAAGCCTGTGTATTTCGGCTAGACTCTGGCTTCAGGTCGGTTCCCCCAAAAGGCTCAGAAGTGACCTGAACCAAACAGTAAGTTTTCCTCCTACCTTGTTCTCCTCGTCTATGTTAAGGAAATGACATATTTGCCTGGAAATCTGCCTTTCTTCAAGATTCATGTCAATCATTTTTTAGCCCGGGATGACTCACCTGCTGCCCATGTTATCTCAATGCATGTCGTGGGTGAGGGGGTCTGGTGTCATGCTCTGAGACACTGCCTTTGTTTCCTTAGCAGACTGCTAGTGGCTGCATCACATCGGGCTAAAGACCCGAAGGGGGTACTCTTACTGCCCCCCCCACCCCGCCCCAAGTCTATGTCAGCAGCTTTCTCGATCTCTTTTATCCTTCCATAACACTTGATGACACAAAAGCTCTGAGCGATCAAGTCATATCGAATCTTCATTTCAGATTGAAGATGCATTCCATGGTATTGCCATCTTAAGTCTCTCCATCGCTATGGAATATCTGTCCATGTATTCAGGATCTTTTTCAGCCACGGTGTAGAATTTCCAGTGTGCCAGTCTTGCATCCTCGTGACATCCGTGGCAAAGCATTTGATTCATGTTGACAGTATTGAAAGGGAATTTTTTTAAAAATTCCTTTTCAGATTTTTATCTGCTAGTGTACACAGGTCAAACTGTGTACTCATTCATTTTGATCACTTTGGACAGCTTGAGAGTTGTCTTTCCTTTCTCTGCTTTCTCGTACTTTAAGAGTATCCTGGCACATACATGTTCTGCCTCACCCCTAATCTCAGTCATGTGTTCAAAGAACTTCTGTCCGTTTATTTATTTGTTTTTGGTAACATTGAATTCGTTTGGACTATGCTGGGTCTTTGCTGCTCGCTGGAAGTTGCTAGGACCTCTGGACTGCAGTCTCCCATCTCTTGCTGACCTCTTGTTGACCTCTGCAGAATCCCGGTTGGTGGGAGCTTGTTAGTTCCTTGTTCCTTACCCGGACCTCCTGTGGTAAGTGTTTTCTCTCCTCTGCGGCCTGGTAAGGGTGGGTGGTCATTGGCATCCCAAAGGTGGCTAGAAGTCAATGATTTAGGCAGGCTTGTGAATAGATATGGGAGAAGGCAACGGCACCCCACTCCAGTACTCTTGCCTGGAAAATCCCATGGACGGAAGAGCCTGGCAGGCTGCAGTCCATGGGGTCGCTCAGAGTCGGACACGACTGAGCGACTTCACTTTCACATTGCACTTTCATGCATTGGAGGAGGACATGGCAACCCACTCCAGTGTTCTTGCCTAGAGAACCCCAGGGACTGCGGGGCCTGGTGGGCTGCCGTCCATGGGGTCACACAGACTCGGACACGACTGAAACGACTTCGCAGCAGCAGCAGCAGCAGTGCATAGATATCAAAAGGGTTGAGAACAGTCAGGTAGGATCACACAAGTCACCGTGAAACAATAATACTTCTCCACTTAGCCAAAGCTCACAAAAGATTTCTGTTCTAGGTCAACCTAGAAGAGATCACGGAAGAGGTAAAGAAACTTAAAATCCATTAGCAAAGGCAGTTCAACCTCTCAAGAAACCTTGTGCTAGGCACAACACTCTTTTCTGGGGGTCCACTTTCCCTCCAACCTCCTTATCCCATTCTGTACCCATTCCTTTGCTTCTCCCATCCTGAAACTGCCACCTGGAAGAAAGAACGACGTCGTTTGCCTTCAGAAAATGCGATTTCATGCCACATACCTTCTTTTAATACCAAGTCATACATTTCCCTTCAGCAACCAAGAACTGACTTTTATATTGGCATTCGACAGATTGGTGAACATACCTATCAGTGATAGTAGCGCCCCTCCCCTCCCCCGCACGCTCGCACGCACACACACACACACACACACACACAGACACACCCCCCCCAAGATCAGAACCAAACAAAACAAAAAAAATTGCTTTCTTACGTTTCACATGTCAGGATGGTGCCAGACACTATTATTGGATAGTCAAAAATCTCTTTTGTTTCTGTGTAAAAGGGAGGTCCTTTCAAGGCGTGAATGTTTCAGAACTTTAATTTATTTGGAAATGACCCAGCTCTTCAGTACACTGTCGTCACTTAGTTTAGCACAGGATAGAAACTCGGGTAACCAAAACACCTGGAGAAACGATTGTAAGTCCAGTTCCGTTCAGTTGCTCAGTCGTGTCTGACTCTTTGGGACCCCGTGGCCTGCAGGACGCTGGGCTTCCGTGTCCATCACCAACTCCAGGGGCTCGCTCAAACTCATGTCCATCGAATCAGTGATGCCATCCAACCATCTTAGCCTCTGTCGTCCCCTTCTCCTCTGCCTTCAATCAAGACCCTCATAGGCAGATAGTGTAGAGTGTAATTAGTGTTCATAGTTTATCTAAAAGCTCATATGACATTTAATTTTTCGTTTTCTTCCTGTTCTTTCGAGGTACTTTCTTGTTGACAAGCTTGTGACAGATAAAACGGTATAGCAATTTTTACCTTAGAACAAACCGAGGCACTATGAACATTTTGTGCTTCATGTTGATGACTCTTAGACATGTCTACAGTAGAGGAGCAAAACCAAAACTACTAGATATTTAATATTGACTAGTTCCCAGTTCACGGGACTCTGACATTCACTGAGGTCAATGTTTTCTTGTATTGGAAGCAGTTGGGTTGGCAAGGGCTGCCTTGTCTTGAGACCATTGAAATAAGAACTCCGAACTTGAGCACTATTATCAAAAATCACAAGGCTCACACTGACACATACATCAATCCAGACAGACAAGACAAGACATCTTCCAGTTTTCCGCCTGAGATGGAAAAGATGTCTTTGAGCCGTTTTTTTTCTGGGGAGTGGGGGGTGGGGCTGGCGGCCAGGCAGGCTTTGGGAAGGAGCTAAGTGTTTGGAATTGCATATGAAAAGAACCAGCTTTCCGGGTTCCAAGGAATCAAGTTTCCTTGGAAACCAACTTTGTCCGGTTCTATAGAATATCATGGCCCTCCTAGGTCAGGTCATCTTTCCTTTCCGTAGTCCTCGTTGGATCCCTGAATTCTAGACAGCTTGGATTGCCTCTGTGGGCTGGATGGATTGTCCTCCCGTTTCACCGGGCGGCGGGAGCGAGGTCCCAGAGGCTCTCCTGGAACCGGGCGTGGGGGCGGGGCTCACCGGGAGCCCGTGGTGAAGGTGGGCAGCGCACCGGGAGCGCGCCCGGGGCGGGGCGAAGCCGGGCGGCGCGGGTCGGGAATCGGGTCGTGGCGGGGATGGGGGGCGGTCCCAGTTGTGCTCCCGGGGGTGGCCACTGCTGCTGGAAACGCGCTGGGATCGCACCAGGGGCGGGGTGAACCCGGGCGGCGGGGGTCGGGGGTCCGGTCATGGCGGAGCGGGGGCGGGCATCCCGGTTGTGCTCTCGGAGGCCGCCACTGGGGCTGGACCCGCGCCGGGAGCGCACCCGGGGCGGGGTCAACCCGGGCGGCGCGGGTGGAGACTCCGATCGCTGTGGGTGGGGGTCGGTCCCAGTTGTGCTCCGGGGATCCCCACTGCGGCTGGGAAGGCACCGGGAGCATGGCAGGGGCGGGGCGGCGCGGGGCGGGGGTCGGCTCCTGGCGGGGGTAGGGGAGGGGTTCCCCGTTGTCCTCTCGGGGGTCGCCATGGCGGCTGGGAACGCCCATTGCGTGCGCTCCTGGGTCCCCAAGGGTCGGCATCCAGTGGGCGCGGCGGAGGGTGCGGACCACAGGTCAGGGAACTGGGACTGCGTGGAGCAGGGAACCACGTAGTCCGCCCTCTGTTGGCACAACCTGGCGGTCGCAGAAAGGCCTCGCCTTTGGGCTCAAGGCCTTGACCGCTCCACCCCTTTGCTGAAAGGTCAGAGCCGCGCGGTTTTCCCAAGCAGCCTAGTGTCCGCTGCAAGTCCAAGGGCCAGAACCCTGAACTCTGGCCGGCTGGCCCAGCCCTGCTTCTGGCACTTTGGAGGCCAGCGGGCCCTTGACCACCTGCTGGGATGGGAAAGGGAAGGGTCCACGAATTGCACCCTAGAAACTTAGTAGGGTGCATGGGTTTCAAAACCCGGTGGCCGCCCAGGCAGAAAACAAGGGTGGAGGGCACCCTGCTGCCCTTTCATGGCAGCATCTGTGGCTGTCCTGCTGAGGGGGCCTTTCCATGGGGACCGTGTGCAGTACAAGTTTGGTGTTTTGGAACCGAATAATTAGAACGTGTAAAAATTTTAAATGATGTGGTGGTTTGATTCAAACAAAACAAAACAAACCAAAATACCAAGCTCCAAGTTTTTTGCAAATTTAGGTCTTAATATTGAAGGCCTGTTTTCCTTCCACTGTGGCATTCTACGAAGAAATGTGCGGGTTTTTTGTTTTTTTTTTTTTTTAATTTGTTTTTTGTTTTTCTTTTTTTAGAAAAGATTCCGAAAAATGAGGGAAACAGGAAACCCAGAGGTGCCCCTGTAGTTTGGCGAAGGCCTTAGGAGGTCACTTGGAAATGCTGCTGGCTGTGAGGGGGGGAGGGGGCAGATGTGCACAGAGCTGTGCAGGCTTGTCCTTTGCATGGATGTTCTTTGTAGAAATCCACCTCGGAGCCATCTCCTGATGTGTAAGAATTTCCCAGACAGACCTCGAGCTAAGCAATGCGTTTTTTCCTTAGGAAATGTTGGTCTTCAGCGATGTTCAAAGCCTGTGTATTTCGGCTAGACTCTGGCTTCAGGTCGGTTCCCCCAAAAGGCTCAGAAGTGACCTGAACCAAACAGTAAGTTTTCCTCCTACCTTGTTCTCCTCGTCTATGTTAAGGAAATGACATATTTGCCTGGAAATCTGCCTTTCTTCAAGATTCATGTCAATCATTTTTTAGCCCGGGATGACTCACCTGCTGCCCATGTTATCTCAATGCATGTCGTGGGTGAGGGGGTCTGGTGTCATGCTCTGAGACACTGCCTTTGTTTCCTTAGCAGACTGCTAGTGGCTGCATCACATCGGGCTAAAGACCCGAAGGGGGTACTCTTACTGCCCCCCCCACCCCGCCCCAAGTCTATGTCAGCAGCTTTCTCGATCTCTTTTATCCTTCCATAACACTTGATGACACAAAAGCTCTGAGCGATCAAGTCATATCGAATCTTCATTTCAGATTGAAGATGCATTCCATGGTATTGCCATCTTAAGTCTCTCCATCGCTATGGAATATCTGTCCATGTATTCAGGATCTTTTTCAGCCACGGTGTAGAATTTCCAGTGTGCCAGTCTTGCATCCTCGTGACATCCGTGGCAAAGCATTTGATTCATGTTGACAGTATTGAAAGGGAATTTTTTTAAAAATTCCTTTTCAGATTTTTATCTGCTAGTGTACACAGGTCAAACTGTGTACTCATTCATTTTGATCACTTTGGACAGCTTGAGAGTTGTCTTTCCTTTCTCTGCTTTCTCGTACTTTAAGAGTATCCTGGCACATACATGTTCTGCCTCACCCCTAATCTCAGTCATGTGTTCAAAGAACTTCTGTCCGTTTATTTATTTGTTTTTGGTAACATTGAATTCGTTTGGACTATGCTGGGTCTTTGCTGCTCGCTGGAAGTTGCTAGGACCTCTGGACTGCAGTCTCCCATCTCTTGCTGACCTCTTGTTGACCTCTGCAGAATCCCGGTTGGTGGGAGCTTGTTAGTTCCTTGTTCCTTACCCGGACCTCCTGTGGTAAGTGTTTTCTCTCCTCTGCGGCCTGGTAAGGGTGGGTGGTCATTGGCATCCCAAAGGTGGCTAGAAGTCAATGATTTAGGCAGGCTTGTGAATAGATATGGGAGAAGGCAACGGCACCCCACTCCAGTACTCTTGCCTGGAAAATCCCATGGACGGAAGAGCCTGGCAGGCTGCAGTCCATGGGGTCGCTCAGAGTCGGACACGACTGAGCGACTTCACTTTCACATTGCACTTTCATGCATTGGAGGAGGACATGGCAACCCACTCCAGTGTTCTTGCCTAGAGAACCCCAGGGACTGCGGGGCCTGGTGGGCTGCCGTCCATGGGGTCACACAGACTCGGACACGACTGAAACGACTTCGCAGCAGCAGCAGCAGCAGTGCATAGATATCAAAAGGGTTGAGAACAGTCAGGTAGGATCACACAAGTCACCGTGAAACAATAATACTTCTCCACTTAGCCAAAGCTCACAAAAGATTTCTGTTCTAGGTCAACCTAGAAGAGATCACGGAAGAGGTAAAGAAACTTAAAATCCATTAGCAAAGGCAGTTCAACCTCTCAAGAAACCTTGTGCTAGGCACAACACTCTTTTCTGGGGGTCCACTTTCCCTCCAACCTCCTTATCCCATTCTGTACCCATTCCTTTGCTTCTCCCATCCTGAAACTGCCACCTGGAAGAAAGAACGACGTCGTTTGCCTTCAGAAAATGCGATTTCATGCCACATACCTTCTTTTAATACCAAGTCATACATTTCCCTTCAGCAACCAAGAACTGACTTTTATATTGGCATTCGACAGATTGGTGAACATACCTATCAGTGATAGTAGCGCCCCTCCCCTCCCCCGCACGCTCGCACGCACACACACACACACACACACACACACACACAGACACACACCCCCCAAGATCAGAACCAAACAAAACAAAAAAAATTGCTTTCTTACGTTTCACATGTCAGGATGGTGCCAGACACTATTATTGGATAGTCAAAAATCTCTTTTGTTTCTGTGTAAAAGGGAGGTCCTTTCAAGGCGTGAATGTTTCAGAACTTTAATTTATTTGGAAATGACCCAGCTCTTCAGTACACTGTCGTCACTTAGTTTAGCACAGGATAGAAACTCGGGTAACCAAAACACCTGGAGAAACGATTGTAAGTCCAGTTCCGTTCAGTGGCTCAGTCGTGTCTGACTCTTTGGGACCCCGTGGCCTGCAGGACGCTGGGCTTCCGTGTCCATCACCAACTCCAGGGGCTCGCTCAAACTCATGTCCATCGAATCAGTGATGCCATCCAACCATCTTAGCCTCTGTCGTCCCCTTCTCCTCTGCCTTCAATCAAGACTCATAGGCAGATATTTTCGAGTGTAATTAGTGTTCATAGTTTATGTAAAAGCTCATATCACATTTAATTTTTCGTTTTGTTCCTGTTCTTTCGAGGTACTTTCTTGTTGACAAGCTTGTGACAGATAGAACGATATAGCAATTTTTACCTTAGAACAAACCGAGGCACTATGAACATTTTGTGCTTCATGGTGATGACTCTTAGACATGTCTACAGTAGAGGAGCAAAAACAAAACTACTAGATATTTCATATTGACAAGTTCCCAGTTCACGGGACTCTGACATTCCCTGAGGTCAAAGTTTTCTTGTATTGGAAGCAGTTGGGGTTGCAAGGGCTGCCTTGTCTTGAGACCATTGAAATAAGAACTCAGAACTTGAGCACTATTATCAAAAATCCCAAGGCTCACACTGACACATACATCAATCCAGACAGACAAGACAAGACATCTTCCAGTTTTCCGCCTGAGATGGAAAAGATTTCTTTGAGCCGTTTTTTCTGGGGAGTGGGGGGTGGGGCTGGCGGCCAGGCAGGCTTTGGGAAGGAGCTCTTGGTTTGGAATTGCATATGAGAAGAACCTGCTTTCCGAGTTCCAAGGAATCAAGTTTCCTTGGAAACCAACTTTGTCCGGTTCTATAGAATATCATGGCCCTCCTAGGTCAGGTCATCTTTCCTTTCCGTAGCCCTCGTTGGAACCCTGAATTCTACACAGCTTGGATTGCCTCTGTGGGCTGGATGGATTGTCCTCCCGTTTCACCGGGCGGCGGGAGCGAGGTCCCAGAGGCTCTCCTGGAACCGGGCGTGGGGGCAGGGCTCACCGGGAGCCCGTGGTGAAGGTGGGCCGCGCACCGGGAGCGCGCCCGGGGCGGGGCGAAGCCGGGCGGCGCGGGTCGGGAATCGGGTCGTGGCGGGGATGGGGGGCGGTCCCAGTTGTGCTCCGGGCATCCCCACTGCGGCTGGGAAGGCACCGGGAGCATGGCAGGGGCGGGGCGGCGCGGGGCGGGGGTCGGCTCCTGGCGGGGGTGGGGGAGGGCTTCCCCGTTGTCCTCTCGGGGGTCGCCGTGGCGGCTGGGAACGCCCATTGCGTGCGCTCCTGGGTCCCCAAGGGTCGGCATCCAGTGGGCGCGGCGGAGGGGTGCGGACCACAGGTCAGGGAACTGGGACTGCGTGGAGCAGGGAACCACGTAGTCCGCCCTCTGTTGGCACAACCTGGCGGTCGCAGAAAGGCCTCGCCTTTGGGCTCAAGGCCTTGACCGCTCCACCCCTTTGCTGAAAGGTCAGAGCCGCGCGGTTTTCCCAAGCAGCCTAGTGTCCGCTGCAAGTCCAAGGGCCAGAACCCTGAACTCTGGCCGGCTGGCCCAGCCCTGCTTCTGGCACTTTGGAGGCCAGCGGGCCCTTGACCACCTGCTGGGATGGGAAAGGGAAGGGTCCACGAATTGCACCCTAGAAACTTAGTAGGGTGCATGGGTTTCAAAACCCGGTGGCCGCCCAGGCAGAAAACAAGGGAGGAGGGCACCCTGCTGCCCTTTCATGGCAGCATCTGTGGCTGTCCTGCTGAGGGGGCCTTTCCATGGGGACCGTGTGCAGGACAAGTTTGGTGTTTTGGAACCGAATAATTAGAACGTGTAAAAATTTTCAATGATGTGGTGGTTTGATTCAAACAAAACAAAACAAAACAAAACAAAAAACCAAGCTCCAAGTTTTTTGCAAATTTAGGTCTTAATATTGAAGGCCTGTGTTCCTTCCACTGTGGCATTGTACGAAGAAATGTGCGGGTTTTTTTTTTTTTTTTTAATTTGTTTTTTGTTTTTCTTTTTTTTAGAAAAGATTCCGAAAAATGAGGGAAACAGGAAGCCCAGAGGTGCCCCTGTAGTTTGGCGAAGGCCTTAGGAGGTCACTTGGAAATGCTGCTGGCTGTGAGGGGGGGAGGGGGCAGATGTGCACAGAGCTGTGCAGGCTTGCCTTTGCATGGATGTTCTTTGTAGAAATCCACCTCGGAGCCATGTCCTGATGTGTAAGAATTTCCCAGACAAACCTTGAGCTAAGCAATGCGTTTTTTCCTTAGGAAATGTTGGTCTTCAGCGATGTTCAAAGCCTGTGTATTTCGGCTAGACTCTGGCTTCAGGTCGGTTCCCCCAAAAGGCTCAGAAGCGACCTGAACCAAACAGTAAGTTTTCCTCCTACCTTGTTCTCCTCATCTATGTTAAGAGTATACTTTAAGAGTATCCTGGCACATACATGTACTGCCTCACCCCTAACCTCAGTCATGTGTTCCAAGAACTTCTGTCCGTTTATTTATTTGTTTTGGGTAACATTGAATTCGTTTGGACTATGCTGGGTCTTTGCTGCTCGCTGGAAGTTGCTAGGACCTCTGGACTGCAGTCTCCCATCTCTTGCTGACCTCTTGTTGACCTCTGCAGAATCCTGGTTGGTGGGAGCTTGTTAGTTCCTTGTTCCTTACCCGGACCTCCTGTGGTAAGTGTTTTCTCTCCTCTGCGGCCTGGTAAGGGTGGGTGGTCATTGGCATCCCAAAGGTGGCTAGAAGTCAATGATTTAGGCAGGCTTGTGAATAGATATGGGAGAAGGCAATGGCACCCCACTCCAGTACTCTTGCCTGGAAAATCTCATGGACGGAAGAGCCTGGTAGGCTGCAGTCCATGGGGCCGCTCAGAGTCGGGCACGACTGAGCGACTTCACTTTCACATTTCACTTTCATGCATTGGAGGAGGACATGGCAACCCACTCCAGTGTTCTTGCCTAGAGAACCCCAGGGACTGCGGGGCCTGGTGGGCTGCCGTCCATGGGGTCACACAGACTCGGACACGACTGAAACGACTTAGCAGCAGCAGCAGCAGCAGTGCATAGCTATCAAAAGGGTTTAGAACAGTCAGGTAGGATCACACAAGTCACCGTGAAGCCATACTTCTCCACTTAGCCAAAGCTAACAAAAGATTTCTGTTCTAGGTCAACCTAGAAGAGATCACGGAAGAGGTAAAGAAACTTAAAATCCATTAGCAAAGGCAGTTCAACCTCTCAAGAAACCTTGTGCTAGGCACAACACTCTTTTCTGGGGGTCCACTTTCCCTACAACCTCCTTATCCCATTCTGTACCCATTCCTTTGCTTCTCCCATCCTGAAACTGCCACCTGGAGGAAAGAACGACGTCGTTTTCCTTCAGAAAATGCGATTTCATGCCACATACCTTCTTTTAATACCAAGTCATACATTTCCCTTCAGCAACCAAGAACTGACTTTTATATTGGCATTCGACAGATTGGTGAACATACCTATCAGTGATAGTAGCGCCCCTCCCCTCCCCCGCACGCACACACACACACACACACACACACACACACACACACACCCAAGATCAGAACCAAACAAAACAAAAAAAATTTCTTTCTTACGTTTCCCATGTCAGGATGGTGCCAGACACTATTATTGGATAGTCAAAAATCTCTTTTGTTTCTGTGTAAAAGGGAGGTCCTTTCAAGGCGTGAATGTTTCAGAACTTGAATTTATTTGGAAATGACCCAGCTCTTCAGTACACTGTCGTCACTTAGTTTAGCACAGGATAGAAACTCGGGTAACCAAAACACCTGGAGAAACGATTGTATGTTCAGTTCAGTTCAGTGGCTCAGTTGTGTCTGACTCTTTGGGACCCCGTGGCCTGCAGGACGCTGGGCTTCCGTGTCCATCACCAACTCCAGGGGCTTGCTCAAACTCATGTCCATCGAATCAGTGATGCCATCCAACCATCTTAGCCTCTGTCGTCCCCTTCTCCTCTGCCTTCAATCAAGACTCATAGGCAGATATTTTCGAGTGTAATTAGTGTTCATAGTTTATGTAAAAGCTCATATCACATTTAATTTTTCGTTTTGTTCCTCTTCTTTCGAGGTACTTTCTTGTTGACAAGCTTGTGACAGATAGAACGATATAGCAATTTTTACCTTAGAACAAACCGAGGCACTATGAACATTTTGTGCTTCATGGTGATGACTCTTAGACATGTCTACAGTAGAGGAGCAAAAACAAAACTACTAGATATTTCATATTGACTAGTTCCCAGTTCACGGGACTCTGACATTCCCTGAGGTCAAAGTTTTCTTGTATTGGAAGCAGTTGGGGTTGCAAGGGCTGCCTTGTCTTGAGACCATTGAAATAAGAACTCAGAACTTGAGCACTATTATCAAAAATCCCAAGGCTCACACTGACACATACATCAATCCAGACAGACAAGACAAGACATCTTCCAGTTTTCCGCCTGAGATGGAAAAGATTTCTTTGAGCCGTTTTTTCTGGGGAGTGGGGGGTGGGGCTGGCGGCCAGGCAGGCTTTGGGAAGGAGCTCTTGGTTTGGAATTGCATATGAGAAGAACCTGCTTTCCGAGTTCCAAGGAATCAAGTTTCCTTGGAAACCAACTTTGTCCGGTTCTATAGAATATCATGGCCCTCCTAGGTCAGGTCATCTTTCCTTGCCGTAGCCCTCGTTGGAACCCTGAATTCTACACAGCTTGGATTGCCTCTGTGGGCTGGATGGATTGTCCTCCCGTTTCACCGGGCGGCGGGAGCGAGGTCCCAGAGGCTCTCCTGGAACCGGGCGTGGGGGCAGGGCTCACCGGGAGCCCGTGGTGAAGGTGGGCCGCGCACCGGGAGCGCGCCCGGGGCGGGGCGAAGCCGGGCGGCGCGGGTCGGGAATCGGGTCGTGGCGGGGATGGGGGGCGGTCCCAGTTGTGCTCCGGGCATCCCCACTGCGGCTGGGAAGGCACCGGGAGCATGGCAGGGGCGGGGCGGCGCGGGGCGGGGGTCGGCTCCTGGCGGGGGTGGGGGTGGGCTTCCCCGTTGTCCTCTCGGGGGTCGCCGTGGCGGCTGGGAACGCCCATTGCGTGCGCTCCTGGGTCCCCAAGGGTCGGCATCCAGTGGGCGCGGCGGAGGGGTGCGGACCACAGGTCAGGGAACTGGGACTGCGTGGAGCAGGGAACCACGTAGTCCGCCCTCTGTTGGCACAACCGGGCGGTCGCAGAAACGCCTCGCCTTTGGGCTCAAGGCCTTGACCGCTCCACCCCTTTGCTGAAAGGTCAGAGCCGCGCGGTTTTCCCAAGCAGCCTAGTGTCCGCTGCAAGTCCAAGGGCCAGAACCCTGAACTCTGGCCGGCTGGCCCAGCCCTGCTTCTGGCACTTTGGAGGCCAGCGGGCCCTTGACCACCTGCTGGGATGGGAAAGGGAAGGGTCCACGAATTGCACCCTAGAAACTTAGTAGGGTGCATGGGTTTCAAAACCCGGTGGCCGCCCAGGCAGAAAACAAGGGAGGAGGGCACCCTGCTGCCCTTTCATGGCAGCATCTGTGGCTGTCCTGCTGAGGGGGCCTTTCCATGGGGACCGTGTGCAGGACAAGTTTGGTGTTTTGGAACCGAATAATTAGAACGTGTAAAAATTTTAAATGATGTGGTGGTTTGATTCAAACAAAACAAAACAAACCAAAACAAAAAACCAAGCTCCAAGTTTTTTGCAAATTTAGGTCTTAATATTGAAGGCCTGTGTTCCTTCCACTGTGGCATTGTACGAAGAAATGTGCGGGTTTTTTTTTTTTTTTTAATTTGTTTTTTGTTTTTCTTTTTTTTTTAGAAAAGATTCCGAAAAATGAGGGAAACAGGAAACCCAGAGTTGCCCCTGTAGTTTGGCGAAGGCCTTAGGAGGTCACTTGGAAATGCTGCTGGCTGTGAGCGGGGGAGGGGGCAGATGTGCACAGAGCTGTGCAGGCTTGTCCTTTGCATGGATGTTCTTCGTAGAAATCCACCTCGGAGCCATGTCCTGATGTGTAAGAATTTCCCAGACAAACCTTGAGCTAAGCAATGCGTTTTTTCCTTAGGAAATGTTGGTCTTCAGCGATGTTCAAAGCCTGTGTATTTCGGCTAGACTCTGGCTTCAGGTCGGTTCCCCCAAAAGGCTCAGAAGCGACCTGAACCAAACAGTAAGTTTTCCTCCTACCTTGTTCTCCTCATCTATGTTAAGAGTATACTTTAAGAGTATCCTGGCACATACATGTACTGCCTCACCCCTAACCTCAGTCATGTGTTCCAAGAACTTCTGTCCGTTTATTTATTTGTTTTGGGTAACATTGAATTCGTTTTGACTATGCTGGGTCTTTGCTGCTCGCTGGAAGTTGCTAGGACCTCTGGACTGCAGTCTCCCATCTCTTGCTGACCTCTTGTTGACCTCTGCAGAATCCTGGTTGGTGGGAGCTTGTTAGTTCCTTGTTCCTTACCCGGACCTCCTGTGGTAAGTGTTTTCTCTCCTCTGCGGCCTGGTAAGGGTGGGTGGTCATTGGCATCCCAAAGGTGGCTAGAAGTCAATGATTTAGGCAGGCTTGTGAATAGATATGGGAGAAGGCAATGGCACCCCACTCCAGTACTCTTGCCTGGAAAATCTCATGGACGGAAGAGCCTGGTAGGCTGCAGTCCATGGGGCCGCTCAGAGTCGGGCACGACTGAGCGACTTCACTTTCACATTTCACTTTCATGCATTGGAGGAGGACATGGCAACCCACTCCAGTGTTCTTGCCTAGAGAACCCCAGGGACTGCGGGGCCTGGTGGGCTGCCGTCCATGGGGTCACACAGACTCGGACACGACTGAAACGACTTCGCAGCAGCAGCAGCAGCAGCAGTGCATAGATATCAAAAGGGTTTAGAACAGTCAGGTAGGATCACACAAGTCACCGTGAAGCAATACTTCTCCACTTAGCCAAAGCTAACAAAAGATTTCTGTTCTAGGTCAACCTAGAAGAGATCACGGAAGAGGTAAAGAAACTTAAAATCCATTAGCAAAGGCAGTTCAACCTCTCAAGAAACCTTGTGCTAGGCACAACACTCTTTTCTGGGGGCCCACTTTCCCTACAACCTCCTTATCCCATTCTGTACCCATTCCTTTGCTTCTCCCATCCTGAAACTGCCACCTGGAAGAAAGAACGACGTCGTTTGCCTTCAGAAAATGCGATTTCATGCCACATACCTTCTTTTAATACCAAGTCATACATTTCCCTTCAGCAACCAAGAACTGCCTTTTATATTGGCATTCGACAGATTGGTGAACATACTTATCAGTGATAGTAGCACCCCTCCCCTCCCCCGCACGCACACACACACACACACAAACACACACACACACACACACACACACACCCAAGATCAGAACCAAACAAAACAAAAAAAATTTCTTTCTTACGTTTCACATGTCAGGATGGTGCCAGACACTATTATTGGATAGTCAAAAATCTCTTTTGTTTCTGTGTAAAAGGGAGGTCCTTTCAAGGCGTGAATGTTTCAGAACTTTAATTTATTTGGAAATGACCCAGCTCTTCAGTACACTGTCGTCACTTAGTTTAGCACAGGATAGAAACTCGGGTAACCAAAACACCTGGAGAAACGATTGTATGTTGAGTTCAGTTCAGTGGCTCAGTCGTGTCTGACTCTTTGGGACCCCGTGGCCTGCAGGACGCTGGGCTTCCGTGTCCATCACCAACTCCAGGGGCTTGCTCAAACTCATGTCCATCGAATCAGTGATGCCATCCAACCATCTTAGCCTCTGTCGTCCCCTTCTCCTCTGCCTTCAATCAAGACTCTCATAGGCAGATATTTTCGAGTGTAATTAGTGTTCATAGTTTATCTAAAAGCTCGTATCACATTTAATTTTTCGTTTTGTTCCTGTTCTTTCGAGGTACTTTCTTGTTGACAAGCTTGTGACAGATAGAACGATATAGCAATTTTTACCTTAGAACAAACCGAGGCACTATGAACATTTTGTGCTTCATGTTGATGACTCTTAGACATGTCTACAGTAGAGGAGCGAAAACAAAACTACTAGATATTTCATATTGACTAGTTCCCAGTTCACGGGACTCTGACATTCCCTGAGGTCAAAGTTTTCTTGTATTGGAAGCAGTTGGGTTTGCAAGGGCTGCCTTGTCTTGAGACCATTGAAATAAGAACTCAGAACTTGAGCACTATTATCAAAAATCACAAGGCTCACACTGACACATACATCAATCCAGACAGACAAGACAAGAAATCTTCCAGTTTTCCGCCTGAGATGGAAAAGATTTCTTTGAGCCGTTTTTTCTGGGGAGTGGGGGGTGGGGCTGGCGGCCAGGCAGGCTTTGGGAAGGAGCTCTTGGTTTGGAATTGCATATGAGAAGAACCTGCTTTCCGAGTTCCAAGGAATCAAGTTTCCTTGGAAACCAACTTTGTCCGGTTCTATAGAATATCATGGCCCTCCTAGGTCAGGTCATCTTTCCTTTCCGTAGCCCTCGTTGGAACCCTGAATTCTACACAGCTTGGATTGCCTCTGTGGGCTGGATGGATTGTCCTCCCGTTTCACCGGGCGGCGGGAGCGAGGTCCCAGAGGCTCTCCTGGAACCGGGCGTGGGGGCGGGGCTCACCGGGAGCCCGTGGTGAAGGTGGGCCGCGCACCGGGAGCGCGCCCGGGGCGGGGCGAAGCCGGGCGGCGCGGGTCGGGAATCGGGTCGTGGCGGGGATGGGGGGCGGTCCCAGTTGTGCTCCTGGCATCCCCACTGCGGCTGGGAAGGCACCGGGAGCATGGCAGGGGCGGGGCGGCGCGGGGCGGGGGTCGGCTCCTGGCGGGGGTGGGGGAGGGCTTCCCCGTTGTCCTCTCGGGGGTCGCCGTGGCGGCTGGGAACGCCCATTGCGTGCGCTCCTGGGTCCCCAAGGGTCGGCATCCAGTGGGCGCGGCGGAGGGGTGCGGACCACAGGTCAGGGAACTGGGACTGCGTGGAGCAGGGAACCACGTAGTCCGCCCTCTGTTGGCACAACCGGGCGGTCGCAGAAACGCCTCGCCTTTGGGCTCAAGGCCTTGACCGCTCCACCCCTTTGCTGAAAGGTCAGAGCCGCGCGGTTTTCCCAAGCAGCCTAGTGTCCGCTGCAAGTCCAAGGGCCAGAACCCTGAACTCTGGCCGGCTGGCCCAGCCCTGCTTCTGGCACTTTGGAGGCCAGCGGGCCCTTGACCACCTGCTGGGATGGGAAAGGGAAGGGTCCACGAATTGCACCCTAGAAACTTAGTAGGGTGCATGGGTTTCAAAACCCGGTGGCCGCCCAGGCAGAAAACAAGGGAGGAGGGCACCCTGCTGCCCTTTCATGGCAGCATCTGTGGCTGTCGTGCTGAGGGGGCCTTTCCATGGGGACCGTGTGCAGGACAAGTTTGGTGTTTTGGAACCGAATAATTAGAACGTGTAAAAATTTTAAATGATGTGGTGGTTTGATTCAAACAAAACAAAACAAAACAAAAAACCAAGCTCCAAGTTTTTTGCAAATTTAGGTCTTAATATTGAAGGCCTGTGTTCCTTCCACTGTGGCATTGTACGAAGAAATGTGCGGGTTTTTTTTTTTTTTTTAATTTGTTTTTTGTTTTTCTTTTTTTTAAGAAAAGATTCCGAAAAATGAGGGAAACAGGAAGCCCAGAGGTGCCCCTGTAGTTTGGCGAAGGCCTTAGGAGGTCACTTGGAAATGCTGCTGGCTGTGAGAGGGGGAGGGGGCAGATGTGCACAGAGCTGTGCAGGCTTGCCTTTGCATGGATGTTCTTTGTAGAAATCCACCTCGGAGCCATGTCCTGATGTGTAAGAATTTCCCAGACAAACCTTGAGCTAAGCAATGCGTTTTTTCCTTAGGAAATGTTGGTCTTCAGCGATGTTCAAAGCCTGTGTATTTCGGCTAGACTCTGGCTTCAGGTCGGTTCCCCCAAAAGGCTCAGAAGCGACCTGAACCAAACAGTAAGTTTTCCTCCTACCTTGTTCTCCTCATCTATGTTAAGAGTATACTTTAAGAGTATCCTGGCACATACATGTACTGCCTCACCCCTAACCTCAGTCATGTGTTCCAAGAACTTCTGTCCGTTTATTTATTTGTTTTGGGTAACATTGAATTCGTTTTGACTATGCTGGGTCTTTGCTGCTCGCTGGAAGTTGCTAGGACCTCTGGACTGCAGTCTCCCATCTCTTGCTGACCTCTTGTTGACCTCTGCAGAATCCTGGTTGGTGGGAGCTTGTTAGTTCCTTGTTCCTTACCCGGACCTCCTGTGGTAAGTGTTTTCTCTCCTCTGCGGCCTGGTAAGGGTGGGTGGTCATTGGCATCCCAAAGGTGGCTAGAAGTCAATGATTTAGGCAGGCTTGTGAATAGATATGGGAGAAGGCAATGGCACCCCACTCCAGTACTCTTGCCTGGAAAATCTCATGGACGGAAGAGCCTGGTAGGCTGCAGTCCATGGGGCCGCTCAGAGTCGGGCACGACTGAGCGACTTCACTTTCACATTTCACTTTCATGCATTGGAGGAGGACATGGCAACCCACTCCAGTGTTCTTGCCTAGAGAACCCCAGGGACTGCGGGGCCTGGTGGGCTGCCGTCCATGGGGTCACACAGACTCGGACACGACTGAAACGACTTCGCAGCAGCAGCAGCAGCAGTGCATAGCCATCAAAAGGGTTTAGAACAGTCAGGTAGGATCACACAAGTCACCGTGAAGCCATACTTCTCCACTTAGCCAAAGCTAACAAAAGATTTCTGTTCTAGGTCAACCTAGAAGAGATCACGGAAGAGGTAAAGAAACTTAAAATCCATTAGCAAAGGCAGTTCAACCTCTCAAGAAACCTTGTGCTAGGCACAACACTCTTTTCTGGGGGTCCACTTTCCCTACAACCTCCTTATCCCATTCTGTACCCATTCCTTTGCTTCTCCCATCCTGAAACTGCCACCTGGAGGAAAGAACGACGTCGTTTTCCTTCAGAAAATGCGATTTCATGCCACATACCTTCTTTTAATACCAAGTCATACATTTCCCTTCAGCAACCAAGAACTGACTTTTATATTGGCATTCGACAGATTGGTGAACATACCTATCAGTGATAGTAGCACCCCTCCCCTCCCCCGCACGCACGCACACACACACACACACACACACACACACACACACCCAAGATCAGAACCAAACAAAACAAAAAAAATTGCTTTCTTACGTTTCACATGTCAGGATGGTGCCAGACACTATTATTGGATAGTCAAAAATCTCTTTTGTTTCTGTGTAAAAGGGAGGTCCTTTCAAGGCGTGAATGTTTCAGAACTTGAATTTATTTGGAAATGACCCAGCTCTTCATTACACTGTCGTTACTTAGTTTAGCACAGGATAGAAACTCGGGTAACCAAAACACCTGGAGAAACGATTGTATGTTCAGTTCAGTTCAGTGGCTCAGTCGTGTCTGACTCTTTGGGACCCCGTGGCCTGCAGGACGCTGGGCTTCCGTGTCCATCACTAACTCCAGGGGCTTGCTCAAACTCATGTCCATCGAATCAGTGATGCCATCCCACCATCTTATCCTCTGTCGTCCCCTTCTCCTCTGCCTTCAATCAAGACTCATAGGCAGATATTTTCGAGTGTAATTAGTGTTCATAGTTTATCTAAAAGCTCATATCACATTTAATTTTTCGTTTTGTTCCTGTTCTTTCGAGGTACTTTCTTGTTGACAAGCTTGTGACAGATAGAACGATATAGCAATTTTTACCTTAGAACAAACCGAGGCACTATGAACATTTTGTGCTTCATGGTGATGACTCTTAGACATGTCTACAGTAGAGGAGCAAAAACAAAACTACTAGATATTTCATATTGACTAGTTCCCAGTTCACGGGACTCTGACATTCCCTGAGGTCAAAGTTTTCTTGTATTGGAAGCAGTTGGGGTTGCAAGGGCTGCCTTGTCTTGAGACCATTGAAATAAGAACTCAGAACTTGAGCACTATTATCAAAAATCCCAAGGCTCACACTGACACATACATCAATCCAGACAGACAAGACAAGACATCTTCCAGTTTTCCGCCTGAGATGGAAAAGATTTCTTTGAGCCGTTTTTTCTGGGGAGTGGGGGGTGGGGCTGGCGGCCAGGCAGGCTTTGGGAAGGAGCTCTTGGTTTGGAATTGCATATGAAAAGAACCTGCTTTCCGAGTTCCAAGGAATCAAGTTTCCTTGGAAACCAACTTTGTCCGGTTCTATAGAATATCATGGCCCTCCTAGGTCAGGTCATCTTTCCTTTCCGTAGCCCTCGTTGGAACCCTGAATTCTACACAGCTTGGATTGCCTCTGTGGGCTGGATGGATTGTCCTCCCGTTTCACCGGGCGGCGGTAGCGAGGTCCCAGAGGCTCTCCTGGAACCGGGCGTGGGGGCGGGGCTCACCGGGAGCCCGTGGTGAAGGTGGGCCGCGCACCGGGAGCGCGCCCGGGGCGGGGCGAAGCCGGGCGGCGCGGGTCGGGAATCGGGTCGTGGCGGGGATGGGGGCGGTCCCAGTTGTGCTCCGGGGATCCCCACTGCGGCTGGGAAGGCACCGGGAGCATGGCAGGGGCTGGGCGTCGCGGGGTGGGGGTCGGCTCCTGGCGGGGGTGGGGGAGGGCTTCCCCGTTGTCCTCTCGGGGGTCGCCGTGGCGGCTGGGAACGCCCATTGCGTGCGCTCCTGGGTCCCCAAGGGTCGGCATCCAGTGTGCGCGGCGGAGGGGTGCGGACCACAGGTCAGGGAACTGGGACTGCGTGGAGCAGGGAACCACGTAGTCCGCCCTCTGTTGGCACAACCGGGCGGTCGCAGAAACGCCTCGCCTTTGGGCTCAAGGCCTTGACCGCTCCACCCCTTTGCTGAAAGGTCAGAGTCGCGCGGTTTTCCCAAGCAGCCTAGTGTCCGCTGCAAGTCCAAGGGCCAGAACCCTGAACTCTGGCCGGCTGGCCCAGCCCTGCTTCTGGCACTTTGGAGGCCAGCGGGCCCTTGACCACCTGCTGGGATGGGAAAGGGAAGGGTCCACGAATTGCACCCTAGAAACTTAGTAGGGTGCATGGGTTTCAAAACCCGGTGGCCGCCCAGGCAGAAAACAAGGGAGGAGGGCACCCTGCTGCCCTTTCATGGCAGCATCTGTGGCTGTCCTGCTGAGGGGGCCTTTCCATGGGGACCGTGTGCAGGACAAGTTTGGTGTTTTGGAACCGAATAATTAGAACGTGTAAAAATTTTCAATGATGTGGTGGTTTGATTCAAACAAAACAAAACAAAACAAAACAAAAAACCAAGCTCCAAGTGTTTTGCAAATTTAGGTCTTAATATTGAAGGCCTGTGTTCCTTCCACTGTGGCATTGTACGAAGAAATGTGCGGTTTTTTTTTTTTTTTTAATTTGTTTTTTGTTTTTCTTTTTTTTTAGAAAAGATTCCGAAAAATGAGGGAAACAGGAAGCCCAGAGGTGCCCCTGTAGTTTGGCGAAGGCCTTAGGAGGTCACTTGGAAATGCTGCTGGCTGTGAGGGGGGGAGGGGGCAGATGTGCACAGAGCTGTGCAGGCTTGCCTTTGCATGGATGTTCTTTGTAGAAATCCACCTCGGAGCCATCTCCTGATGTGTAAGAATTTCCCAGACAAACCTTGAGCTAAGCAATGCGTTTTTTCCTTAGGAAATGTTGGTCTTCAGCGATGTTCAAAGCCTGTGTATTTCGGCTAGACTCTGGCTTCAGGTCGGTTCCCCCAAAAGGCTCAGAAGCGACCTGAACCAAACAGTAAGTTTTCCTCCTACCTTGTTCTCCTCATCTATGTTAAGAGTATACTTTAAGAGTATCCTGGCACATACATGTACTGCCTCACCCCTAACCTCAGTCATGTGTTCCAAGAACTTCTGTCCGTTTATTTATTTGTTTTGGGTAACATTGAATTCGTTTTGACTATGCTGGGTCTTTGCTGCTCGCTGGAAGTTGCTAGGACCTCTGGACTGCAGTCTCCCATCTCTTGCTGACCTCTTGTTGACCTCTGCAGAATCCTGGTTGGTGGGAGCTTGTTAGTTCCTTGTTCCTTACCCGGACCTCCTGTGGTAAGTGTTTTCTCTCCTCTGCGGCCTGGTAAGGGTGGGTGGTCATTGGCATCCCAAAGGTGGCTAGAAGTCAATGATTTAGGCAGGCTTGTGAATAGATATGGGAGAAGGCAATGGCACCCCACTCCAGTACTCTTGCCTGGAAAATCTCATGGACGGAAGAGCCTGGTAGGCTGCAGTCCATGGGGCCGCTCAGAGTCGGGCACGACTGAGCGACTTCACTTTCACATTTCACTTTCATGCATTGGAGGAGGACATGGCAACCCACTCCAGTGTTCTTGCCTAGAGAACCCCAGGGACTGCGGGGCCTGGTGGGCTGCCGTCCATGGGGTCACACAGACTCGGACACGACTGAAACGACTTCGCAGCAGCAGCAGCAGCAGTGCATAGATATCAAAAGGGTTTAGAACAGTCAGGTAGGATCACACAAGTCACCGTGAAGCAATACTTCTCCACTTAGCCAAAGCTAACAAAAGATTTCTGTTCTAGGTCAACCTAGAAGAGATCACGGAAGAGGTAAAGAAACTTAAAATCCATTAGGAAAGGCAGTTCAACCTCTCAAGAAACCTTGTGCTAGACACAACACTCTTTTCTGGGGGTCCACTTTCCCTACAACCTCCTTATCCCATTCTGTACCCATTCCTTTGCTTCTCCCATCCTGAAACTGCCACCTGGAAGAAAGAACGACGTCGTTTTCCTTCAGAAAATGCGATTTCATGCCACATACCTTCTTTTAATACCAAGTCATAAATTTCCCTTCAGCAACCAAGAACTGACTTTTATATTGGCATTCGACAGATTGGTGAACATACTTATCAGTGATAGTAGCACCCCTCCCCTCCCCGGCACGCACACACACACACACACACACACACACACACACACACACCCAAGATCAGAACCAAACAAAACAAAAAAAATTTCTTTCTTACGTTTCACATGTCAGGATGGTGCCAGACACTATTATTGGATAGTCAAAAATCTCTTTTGTTTCTGTGTAAAAGGGAGGTCCTTTCAAGGCGTGAATGTTTCAGAACTTGAATTTATTTGGAAATGACCCAGCTCTTCAGTACACTGTCGTCACTTAGTTTAGCACAGGATAGAAACTCGGGTAACCAAAACACCTGGAGAAACGATTGTATGTTCAGTTCAGTTCAGTGGCTCAGTCGTGTCTGACTCTTTGGGACCCCGTGGCCTGCAGGACGCTGGGCTTCCGTGTCCATCACCAACTCCAGGGGCTTGCTCAAACTCATGTCCATCGAATCAGTGATGCCATCCAACCATCTTAGCCTCTGTCGTCCCCTTCTCCTCTGCCTTCAATCAAGACTCTCATAGGCAGATATTTTCGAGTGTAATTAGTGTTCATAGTTTATCTAAAAGCTCGTATCACATTTAATTTTTCGTTTTGTTCCTGTTCTTTCGAGGTACTTTCTTGTTGACAAGCTTGTGACAGATAGAACGATATAGCAATTTTTACCTTAGAACAAACCGAGGCACTATGAACATTTTGTGCTTCATGTTGATGACTCTTAGACATGTCTACAGTAGAGGAGCAAAAACAAAACTACTAGATATTTCATATTGACTAGTTCCCAGTTCACGGGACTCTGACATTCCCTGAGGTCAAAGTTTTCTTGTATTGGAAGCAGTTGGGTTTGCAAGGGCTGCCTTGTCTTGAGACCATTGAAATAAGAACTCAGAACTTGAGCACTATTATCAAAAATCCCAAGGCTCACACTGACACATACATCAATCCAGACAGACAAGACAAGACATCTTCCAGTTTTCCGCCTGAGATGGAAAAGATTTCTTTGAGCCGTTTTTTCTGGGGAGTGGGGGTGGGGCTGGCGGCCAGGCAGGCTTTGGTAAGGAGCTAAGTGTTTGGAATTGCATATGAAAAGAACCAGCTTTCCGGGTTCCAAGGAATCAAGTTTCCTTGGAAACCAACTTTGTCCGGTTCTAGAGAATATCATGGCCCTCCTAGGTCAGGTCATCTTTCCTTTCCGTAGTCCTCGTTGGATCCCTGAATTCTAGACAGCTTGGATTGCCTCTGTGGGCTGGATGGATTGTCCTCCCGTTTCACCGGGCGGCGGGAGCGAGGTCCCAGAGGCTCTCCTGGAACCGGGCGTGGGGGCGGGGCTCACCGGGAGCCCGTGGTGAAGGTGGGCAGCGCACCGGGAGCGCGCCCGGGGCGGGGCGAAGCCGGGCGGCGCGGGTCGGGAATCGGGTCGTGGCGGGGATGGGGGGCGGTCCCAGTTGTGCTCCCGGGGGTGGCCACTGCTGCTGGAAACGCGCTGGGATCGCACCAGGGGCGGGGTGAACCCGGGCGGCGGGGGGCGGGGGGCGGGGGTCGGGGGTCCGGTCATGGCGGAGCGGGGGCGGGCATCCCGGTTGTGCTCTCGGAGGCCGCCACTGGGGCTGGACCCGCGCCGGGAGCGCACCCGGGGCGGGGTCAACCCGGGCGGCGCGGGTGGAGACTCCGATCGCTGTGGGTGGGGGTCGGTCCCAGTTGTGCTCCGGGGATCCCCACTGCGGCTGGGAAGGCACCGGGAGCATGGCAGGGGCGGGGCGGCGCGGGGCGGGGGTCGGCTCCTGGCGGGGGTAGGGGAGGGGTTCCCCGTTGTCCTCTCGGGGGTCGCCATGGCGGCTGGGAACGCCCATTGCGTGCGCTCCTGGGTCCCCAAGGGTCGGCATCCAGTGGGCGCGGCGGAGGGGTGCGGACCACAGGTCAGGGAACTGGGACTGCGTGGAGCAGGGAACCACGTAGTCCGCCCTCTGTTGGCACAACCTGGCGGTCGCAGAAAGGCCTCGCCTTTGGGCTCAAGGCCTTGACCGCTCCACCCCTTTGCTGAAAGGTCAGAGCCGCGCGGTTTTCCCAAGCAGCCTAGTGTCCGCTGCAAGTCCAAGGGCCAGAACCCTGAACTCTGGCCGGCTGGCCCAGCCCTGCTTCTGGCACTTTGGAGGCCAGCGGGCCCTTGACCACCTGCTGGGATGGGAAAGGGAAGGGTCCACGAATTGCACCCTAGAAACTTAGTAGGGTGCATGGGTTTCAAAACCCGGTGGCCGCCCAGGCAGAAAACAAGGGTGGAGGGCACCCTGCTGCCCTTTCATGGCAGCATCTGTGGCTGTCCTGCTGAGGGGGCCTTTCCATGGGGACCGTGTGCAGTACAAGTTTGGTGTTTTGGAACCGAATAATTAGAACGTGTAAAAATTTTAAATGATGTGGTGGTTTGATTCAAACAAAACAAAACAAACCAAAACACCAAGCTCCAAGGTTTTTGCAAATTTAGGTCTTAATATTGAAGGCCTGTTTTCCTTCCACTGTGGCATTCTACGAAGAAATGTGCGGGTTTTTTGTTTTTTTTTTTAATTTGTTTTTTGTTTTTCTTTTTTTAGAAAAGATTCCGAAAAATGAGGGAAACAGGAAACCCAGAGGTGCCCCTGTAGTTTGGCGAAGGCCTTAGGAGGTCACTTGGAAATGCTGCTGGCTGTGAGGGGGAGGGGGCAGATGTGCACAGAGCTGTGCAGGCTTGTCCTTTGCATGGATGTTCTTTGTAGAAATCCACCTCGGAGCCATCTCCTGATGTGTAAGAATTTCCCAGACAGACCTCGAGCTAAGCAATGCGTTTTTTCCTTAGGAAATGTTGGTCTTCAGCGATGTTCAAAGCCTGTGTATTTCGGCTAGACTCTGGCTTCAGGTCGGTTCCCCCAAAAGGCTCAGAAGTGACCTGAACCAAACAGTAAGTTTTCCTCCTACCTTGTTCTCCTCGTCTATGTTAAGGAAATGACATATTTGCCTGGAAATCTGCCTTTCTTCAAGATTCATGTCAATCATTTTTTAGCCCGGGATGACTCACCTGCTGCCCATGTTATCTCAATGCATGTCGTGGGTGAGGGGGTCTGGTGTCATGCTCTGAGACACTGCCTTTGTTTCCTTAGCAGACTGCTAGTGGCTGCATCACATCGGGCTAAAGACCCGAAGGGGGTACTCTTACTGCCCCCCCCCACCCCGCCCCAAGTCTATGTCAGCAGCTTTCTCGATCTCTTTTATCCTTCCATAACACTTGATGACACAAAAGCTCTGAGCGATCAAGTCATATCGAATCTTCATTTCAGATTGAAGATGCATTCCATGGTATTGCCATCTTAAGTCTCTCCATCGCTATGGAATATCTGTCCATGTATTCAGGATCTTTTTCAGCCACGGTGTAGAATTTCCAGTGTGCCAGTCTTGCATCCTCGTGACATCCGTGGCAAAGCATTTGATTCATGTTGACAGTATTGAAAGGGAATTTTTTTAAAAATTCCTTTTCAGATTTTTATCTGCTAGTGTACACAGGTCAAACTGTGTACTCATTCATTTTGATCACTTTGGACAGCTTGAGAGTTGTCTTTCCTTTCTCTGCTTTCTCGTACTTTAAGAGTATCCTGGCACATACATGTTCTGCCTCACCCCTAATCTCAGTCATGTGTTCAAAGAACTTCTGTCCGTTTATTTATTTGTTTTTGGTAACATTGAATTCGTTTGGACTATGCTGGGTCTTTGCTGCTCGCTGGAAGTTGCTAGGACCTCTGGACTGCAGTCTCCCATCTCTTGCTGACCTCTTGTTGACCTCTGCAGAATCCCGGTTGGTGGGAGCTTGTTAGTTCCTTGTTCCTTACCCGGACCTCCTGTGGTAAGTGTTTTCTCTCCTCTGCGGCCTGGTAAGGGTGGGTGGTCATTGGCATCCCAAAGGTGGCTAGAAGTCAATGATTTAGGCAGGCTTGTGAATAGATATGGGAGAAGGCAACGGCACCCCACTCCAGTACTCTTGCCTGGAAAATCCCATGGACGGAAGAGCCTGGCAGGCTGCAGTCCATGGGGTCGCTCAGAGTCGGACACGACTGAGCGACTTCACTTTCACATTGCACTTTCATGCATTGGAGGAGGACATGGCAACCCACTCCAGTGTTCTTGCCTAGAGAACCCCAGGGACTGCGGGGCCTGGTGGGCTGCCGTCCATGGGGTCACACAGACTCGGACACGACTGAAACGACTTCGCAGCAGCAGCAGCAGCAGTGCATAGATATCAAAAGGGTTGAGAACAGTCAGGTAGGATCACACAAGTCACCGTGAAACAATAATACTTCTCCACTTAGCCAAAGCTCACAAAAGATTTCTGTTCTAGGTCAACCTAGAAGAGATCACGGAAGAGGTAAAGAAACTTAAAATCCATTAGCAAAGGCAGTTCAACCTCTCAAGAAACCTTGTGCTAGGCACAACACTCTTTTCTGGGGGTCCACTTTCCCTCCAACCTCCTTATCCCATTCTGTACCCATTCCTTTGCTTCTCCCATCCTGAAACTGCCACCTGGAAGAAAGAACGACATCGTTTGCCTTCAGAAAATGCGATTTCATGCCACATACCTTCTTTTAATACCAAGTCATACATTTCCCTTCAGCAACCAAGAACTGACTTTTATATTGGCATTCGACAGATTGGTGAACATACCTATCAGTGATAGTAGCGCCCCTCCCCTCCCCCGCACGCTCGCACGCACACACACACACACACACACACAGACACACCCCCCCCAAGATCAGAACCAAACAAAAGAAAAAAAATTGCTTTCTTACGTTTCACATGTCAGGATGGTGCCAGACACTATTATTGGATAGTCAAAAATCTCTTTTGTTTCTGTGTAAAAGGGAGGTCCTTTCAAGGCGTGAATGTTTCAGAACTTTAATTTATTTGGAAATGACCCAGCTCTTCAGTACACTGTCGTCACTTAGTTTAGCACAGGATAGAAACTCGGGTAACCAAAACACCTGGAGAAACGATTGTAAGTCCAGTTCCGTTCAGTTGCTCAGTCGTGTCTGACTCTTTGGGACCCCGTGGCCTGCAGGACGCTGGGCTTCCGTGTCCATCACCAACTCCAGGGGCTCGCTCAAACTCATGTCCATCGAATCAGTGATGCCATCCAACCATCTTAGCCTCTGTCGTCCCCTTCTCCTCTGCCTTCAATCAAGACCCTCATAGGCAGATAGTGTAGAGTGTAATTAGTGTTCATAGTTTATCTAAAAGCTCATATGACATTTAATTTTTCGTTTTCTTCCTGTTCTTTCGAGGTACTTTCTTGTTGACAAGCTTGTGACAGATAAAACGGTATAGCAATTTTTACCTTAGAACAAACCGAGGCACTATGAACATTTTGTGCTTCATGTTGATGACTCTTAGACATGTCTACAGTAGAGGAGCAAAACCAAAACTACTAGATATTTAATATTGACTAGTTCCCAGTTCACGGGACTCTGACATTCACTGAGGTCAATGTTTTCTTGTATTGGAAGCAGTTGGGTTGGCAAGGGCTGCCTTGTCTTGAGACCATTGAAATAAGAACTCCGAACTTGAGCACTATTATCAAAAATCACAAGGCTCACACTGACACATACATCAATCCAGACAGACAAGACAAGACATCTTCCAGTTTTCCGCCTGAGATGGAAAAGATGTCTTTGAGCCGTTTTTTTCTGGGGAGTGGGGGGTGGGGCTGGCGGCCAGGCAGGCTTTGGGAAGGAGCTAAGTGTTTGGAATTGCATATGAAAAGAACCAGCTTTCCGGGTTCCAAGGAATCAAGTTTCCTTGGAAACCAACTTTGTCCGGTTCTATAGAATATCATGGCCCTCCTAGGTCAGGTCATCTTTCCTTTCCGTAGTCCTCGTTGGATCCCTGAATTCTAGACAGCTTGGATTGCCTCTGTGGGCTGGATGGATTGTCCTCCCGTTTCACCGGGCGGCGGGAGCGAGGTCCCAGAGGCTCTCCTGGAACCGGGCGTGGGGGCGGGGCTCACCAGGAGCCCGTGGTGAAGGTGGGCAGCGCACCGGGAGCGCGCCCGGGGCGGGGCGAAGCCGGGCGGCGCGGGTCGGGAATCGGGTCGTGGCGGGGATGGGGGGCGGTCCCAGTTGTGCTCCCGGGGGTGGCCACTGCTGCTGGAAACGCGCGGGGATCGCACCTGGGGCGGGGTGAACCCGGGCGGCGGGGGTCGGGGGTCCGGTCATGGCGGAGCGGGGGGGGGCATCCCGGTTGTGCTCTCGGAGGCCGCCACTGGGGCTGGACCCGCGCCGGGAGCGCACCCGGGGCGGGGTCAACCCGGGCGGCGCGGGTGGAGACTCCGATCGCTGTGGGTGGGGGTCGGTCCCAGTTGTGCTCCGGGGATCCCCACTGCGGCTGGGAAGGCACCGGGAGCATGGCAGGGGCGGGGCGGCGCGGGGCGGGGGTCGGCTCCTGGCGGGGGTAGGGGAGGGGTTCCCCGTTGTCCTCTCGGGGGTCGCCATGGCGGCTGGGAACGCCCATTGCGTGCGCTCCTGGGTCCCCAAGGGTCGGCATCCAGTGGGCGCGGCGGAGGGGTGCGGACCACAGGTCAGGGAACTGGGACTGCGTGGAGCAGGGAACCACGTAGTCCGCCCTCTGTTGGCACAACCTGGCGGTCGCAGAAAGGCCTCGCCTTTGGGCTCAAGGCCTTGACCGCTCCACCCCTTTGCTGAAAGGTCAGAGCCGCGCGGTTTTCCCAAGCAGCCTAGTGTCCGCTGCAAGTCCAAGGGCCAGAACCCTGAACTCTGGCCGGCTGGCCCAGCCCTGCTTCTGGCACTTTGGAGGCCAGCGGGCCCTTGACCACCTGCTGGGATGGGAAAGGGAAGGGTCCACGAATTGCACCCTAGAAACTTAGTAGGGTGCATGGGTTTCAAAACCCGGTGGCCGCCCAGGCAGAAAACAAGGGTGGAGGGCACCCTGCTGCCCTTTCATGGCAGCATCTGTGGCTGTCCTGCTGAGGGGGCCTTTCCATGGGGACCGTGTGCAGTACAAGTTTGGTGTTTTGGAACCGAATAATTAGAACGTGTAAAAATTTTAAATGATGTGGTGGTTTGATTCAAACAAAACAAAACAAACCAAAACACCAAGCTCCAAGGTTTTTGCAAATTTAGGTCTTAATATTGAAGGCCTGTTTTCCTTCCACTGTGGCATTCTACGAAGAAATGTGCGGGTTTTTGTTTTTTTTTTTTTAATTTGTTTTTTGTTTTTCTTTTTTTTAGAAAAGATTCCGAAAAATGAGGGAAACAGGAAACCCAGAGGTGCCCCTGTAGTTTGGCGAAGGCCTTAGGAGGTCACTTGGAAATGCTGCTGGCTGTGAGGGGGGGAGGGGGCAGATGTGCACAGAGCTGTGCAGGCTTGTCCTTTGCATGGATGTTCTTTGTAGAAATCCACCTCGGAGCCATCTCCTGATGTGTAAGAATTTCCCAGACAGACCTCGAGCTAAGCAATGCGTTTTTTCCTTAGGAAATGTTGGTCTTCAGCGATGTTCAAAGCCTGTGTATTTCGGCTAGACTCTGGCTTCAGGTCGGTTCCCCCAAAAGGCTCAGAAGTGACCTGAACCAAACAGTAAGTTTTCCTCCTACCTTGTTCTCCTCGTCTATGTTAAGGAAATGACATATTTGCCTGGAAATCTGCCTTTCTTCAAGATTCATGTCAATCATTTTTTAGCCCGGGATGACTCACCTGCTGCCCATGTTATCTCAATGCATGTCGTGGGTGAGGGGGTCTGGTGTCATGCTCTGAGACACTGCCTTTGTTTCCTTAGCAGACTGCTAGTGGCTGCATCACATCGGGCTAAAGACCCGAAGGGGGTACTCTTACTGCCCCCCCACCCCGCCCCAAGTCTATGTCAGCAGCTTTCTCGATCTCTTTTATCCTTCCATAACACTTGATGACACAAAAGCTCTGAGCGATCAAGTCATATCGAATCTTCATTTCAGATTGAAGATGCATTCCATGGTATTGCCATCTTAAGTCTCTCCATCGCTATGGAATATCTGTCCATGTATTCAGGATCTTTTTCAGCCACGGTGTAGAATTTCCAGTGTGCCAGTCTTGCATCCTCGTGACATCCGTGGCAAAGCATTTGATTCATGTTGACAGTATTGAAAGGGAATTTTTTAAAAATTCCTTTTCAGATTTTTATCTGCTAGTGTACACAGGTCAAACTGTGTACTCATTCATTTTGATCACTTTGGACAGCTTGAGAGTTGTCTTTCCTTTCTCTGCTTTCTCGTACTTTAAGAGTATCCTGGCACATACATGTTCTGCCTCACCCCTAATCTCAGTCATGTGTTCAAAGAACTTCTGTCCGTTTATTTATTTGTTTTTGGTAACATTGAATTCGTTTGGACTATGCTGGGTCTTTGCTGCTCGCTGGAAGTTGCTAGGACCTCTGGACTGCAGTCTCCCATCTCTTGCTGACCTCTTGTTGACCTCTGCAGAATCCCGGTTGGTGGGAGCTTGTTAGTTCCTTGTTCCTTACCCGGACCTCCTGTGGTAAGTGTTTTCTCTCCTCTGCGGCCTGGTAAGGGTGGGTGGTCATTGGCATCCCAAAGGTGGCTAGAAGTCAATGATTTAGGCAGGCTTGTGAATAGATATGGGAGAAGGCAACGGCACCCCACTCCAGTACTCTTGCCTGGAAAATCCCATGGACGGAAGAGCCTGGCAGGCTGCAGTCCATGGGGTCGCTCAGAGTCGGACACGACTGAGCGACTTCACTTTCACATTGCACTTTCATGCATTGGAGGAGGACATGGCAACCCACTCCAGTGTTCTTGCCTAGAGAACCCCAGGGACTGCGGGGCCTGGTGGGCTGCCGTCCATGGGGTCACACAGACTCGGACACGACTGAAACGACTTCGCAGCAGCAGCAGCAGCAGTGCATAGATATCAAAAGGGTTGAGAACAGTCAGGTAGGATCACACAAGTCACCGTGAAACAATAATACTTCTCCACTTAGCCAAAGCTCACAAAAGATTTCTGTTCTAGGTCAACCTAGAAGAGATCACGGAAGAGGTAAAGAAACTTAAAATCCATTAGCAAAGGCAGTTCAACCTCTCAAGAAACCTTGTGCTAGGCACAACACTCTTTTCTGGGGGTCCACTTTCCCTCCAACCTCCTTATCCCATTCTGTACCCATTCCTTTGCTTCTCCCATCCTGAAACTGCCACCTGGAAGAAAGAACGACATCGTTTGCCTTCAGAAAATGCGATTTCATGCCACATACCTTCTTTTAATACCAAGTCATACATTTCCCTTCAGCAACCAAGAACTGACTTTTATATTGGCATTCGACAGATTGGTGAACATACCTGTCAGTGATAGTAGCGCCCCTCCCCTCCCCCGCACGCGCGCACGCACACACACACACACACACACAGACACACCCCCCCAAGATCAGAACCAAACAAAAGAAAAAAAATTGCTTTCTTACGTTTCACATGTCAGGATGGTGCCAGACACTATTATTGGATAGTCAAAAATCTCTTTTGTTTCTGTGTAAAAGGGAGGTCCTTTCAAGGCGTGAATGTTTCAGAACTTTAATTTATTTGGAAATGACCCAGCTCTTCAGTACACTGTCGTCACTTAGTTTAGCACAGGATAGAAACTCGGGTAACCAAAACACCTGGAGAAACGATTGTAAGTCCAGTTCCGTTCAGTTGCTCAGTCGTGTCTGACTCTTTGGGACCCCGTGGCCTGCAGGACGCTGGGCTTCCGTGTCCATCACCAACTCCAGGGGCTCGCTCAAACTCATGTCCATCGAATCAGTGATGCCATCCAACCATCTTAGCCTCTGTCGTCCCCTTCTCCTCTGCCTTCAATCAAGACCCTCATAGGCAGATAGTGTAGAGTGTAATTAGTGTTCATAGTTTATCTAAAAGCTCATATGACATTTAATTTTTCGTTTTCTTCCTGTTCTTTCGAGGTACTTTCTTGTTGACAAGCTTGTGACAGATAAAACGGTATAGCAATTTTTACCTTAGAACAAACCGAGGCACTATGAACATTTTGTGCTTCATGTTGATGACTCTTAGACATGTCTACAGTAGAGGAGCAAAACCAAAACTACTAGATATTTAATATTGACTAGTTCCCAGTTCACGGGACTCTGACATTCACTGAGGTCAATGTTTTCTTGTATTGGAAGCAGTTGGGGTTGCAAGGGCTGCCTTGTCTTGAGACCATTGAAATAAGAACTCAGAACTTGAGCACTATTATCAAAAATCCCAAGGCTCACACTGACACATACATCAATCCAGACAGACAAGACAAGACATCTTCCAGTTTTCCGCCTGAGATGGAAAAGATTTCTTTGAGCCGTTTTTTCTGGGGAGTGGGGGGTGGGGCTGGCGGCCAGGCAGGCTTTGGGAAGGAGCTCTTGGTTTGGAATTGCATATGAGAAGAACCTGCTTTCCGAGTTCCAAGGAATCAAGTTTCCTTGGAAACCAACTTTGTCCGGTTCTATAGAATATCATGGCCCTCCTAGGTCAGGTCATCTTTCCTTTCCGTAGCCCTCGTTGGAACCCTGAATTCTACACAGCTTGGATTGCCTCTGTGGGCTGGATGGATTGTCCTCCCGTTTCACCGGGCGGCGGGAGCGAGGTCCCAGAGGCTCTCCTGGAACCGGGCGTGGGGGCAGGGCTCACCGGGAGCCCGTGGTGAAGGTGGGCCGCGCACCGGGAGCGCGCCCGGGGCGGGGCGAAGCCGGGCGGCGCGGGTCGGGAATCGGGTCGTGGCGGGGATGGGGGGCGGTCCCAGTTGTGCTCCGGGCATCCCCACTGCGGCTGGGAAGGCACCGGGAGCATGGCAGGGGCGGGGCGGCGCGGGGCGGGGGTCGGCTCCTGGCGGGGGTGGGGGAGGGCTTCCCCGTTGTCCTCTCGGGGGTCGCCGTGGCGGCTGGGAACGCCCATTGCGTGCGCTCCTGGGTCCCCAAGGGTCGGCATCCAGTGGGCGCGGCGGAGGGGTGCGGACCACAGGTCAGGGAACTGGGACTGCGTGGAGCAGGGAACCACGTAGTCCGCCCTCTGTTGGCACAACCTGGCGGTCGCAGAAACGCCTCGCCTTTGGGCTCAAGGCCTTGACCGCTCCACCCCTTTGCTGAAAGGTCAGAGCCGCGCGGTTTTCCCAAGCAGCCTAGTGTCCGCTGCAAGTCCAAGGGCCAGAACCCTGAACTCTGGCCGGCTGGCCCAGCCCTGCTTCTGGCACTTTGGAGGCCAGCGGGCCCTTGACCACCTGCTGGGATGGGAAAGGGAAGGGTCCACGAATTGCACCCTAGAAACTTAGTAGGGTGCATGGGTTTCAAAACCCGGTGGCCGCCCAGGCAGAAAACAAGGGAGGAGGGCACCCTGCTGCCCTTTCATGGCAGCATCTGTGGCTGTCCTGCTGAGGGGGCCTTTCCATGGGGACCGTGTGCAGGACAAGTTTGGTGTTTTGGAACCGAATAATTAGAACGTGTAAAAATTTTAAATGATGTGGTGGTTTGATTCAAACAAAACAAAACAAAACAAAACAAAAAACCAAGCTCCAAGTTTTTTGCAAATTTAGGTCTTAATATTGAAGGCCTGTGTTCCTTCCACTGTGGCATTGTACGAAGAAATGTGCGGGTTT
The DNA here is from genome assembly GCF_032452875.1 of Bos javanicus. NCBI lineage: Eukaryota > Metazoa > Chordata > Mammalia > Artiodactyla > Bovidae > Bos > Bos javanicus. Next base: position 141,570 of record NW_026893871.1, read on the forward strand.
TTTTTTTTTTTTTTAATTTGTTTTTTGTTTTTCTTTTTTTTTAGAAAAGATTCCGAAAAATGAGGGAAACAGGAAGCCCAGAGGTGCCCCTGTAGTTTGGCGAAGGCCTTAGGAGGTCACTTGGAAATGCTGCTGGCTGTGAGGGGGGGAGGGGGCAGATGTGCACAGAGCTGTGCAGGCTTGCCTTTGCATGGATGTTCTTTGTAGAAATCCACCTCGGAGCCATGTCCTGATGTGTAAGAATTTCCCAGACAAACCTTGAGCTAAGCAATGCGTTTTTTCCTTAGGAAATGTTGGTCTTCAGCGATGTTCAAAGCCTGTGTATTTCGGCTAGACTCTGGCTTCAGGTCGGTTCCCCCAAAAGGCTCAGAAGCGACCTGAACCAAACAGTAAGTTTTCCTCCTACCTTGTTCTCCTCATCTATGTTAAGAGTATACTTTAAGAGTATCCTGGCACATACATGTACTGCCTCACCCCTAACCTCAGTCATGTGTTCCAAGAACTTCTGTCCGTTTATTTATTTGTTTTGGGTAACATTGAATTCGTTTTGACTATGCTGGGTCTTTGCTGCTCGCTGGAAGTTGCTAGGACCTCTGGACTGCAGTCTCCCATCTCTTGCTGACCTCTTGTTGACCTCTGCAGAATCCTGGTTGGTGGGAGCTTGTTAGTTCCTTGTTCCTTACCCGGACCTCCTGTGGTAAGTGTTTTCTCTCCTCTGCGGCCTGGTAAGGGTGGGTGGTCATTGGCATCCCAAAGGTGGCTAGAAGTCAATGATTTAGGCAGGCTTGTGAATAGATATGGGAGAAGGCAATGGCACCCCACTCCAGTACTCTTGCCTGGAAAATCTCATGGACGGAAGAGCCTGGTAGGCTGCAGTCCATGGGGCCGCTCAGAGTCGGGCACGACTGAGCGACTTCACTTTCACATTTCACTTTCATGCATTGGAGGAGGACATGGCAACCCACTCCAGTGTTCTTGCCTAGAGAACCCCAGGGACTGCGGGGCCTGGTGGGCTGCCGTCCATGGGGTCACACAGACTCGGACACGACTGAAACGACTTAGCAGCAGCAGCAGCAGCAGTGCATAGCTATCAAAAGGGTTTAGAACAGTCAGGTAGGATCACACAAGTCACCGTGAAGCCATACTTCTCCACTTAGCCAAAGCTAACAAAAGATTTCTGTTCTAGGTCAACCTAGAAGAGATCACGGAAGAGGTAAAGAAACTTAAAATCCATTAGCAAAGGCAGTTCAACCTCTCAAGAAACCTTGTGCTAGGCACAACACTCTTTTCTGGGGGTCCACTTTCCCTACAACCTCCTTATCCCATTCTGTACCCATTCCTTTGCTTCTCCCATCCTGAAACTGCCACCTGGAGGAAAGAACGACGTCGTTTTCCTTCAGAAAATGCGATTTCATGCCACATACCTTCTTTTAATACCAAGTCATACATTTCCCTTCAGCAACCAAGAACTGACTTTTATATTGGCATTCGACAGATTGGTGAACATACCTATCAGTGATAGTAGCGCCCCTCCCCTCCCCCGCACGCACACACACACACACACACACACACACACACACACACCCAAGATCAGAACCAAACAAAACAAAAAAAATTTCTTTCTTACGTTTCCCATGTCAGGATGGTGCCAGACACTATTATTGGATAGTCAAAAATCTCTTTTGTTTCTGTGTAAAAGGGAGGTCCTTTCAAGGCGTGAATGTTTCAGAACTTGAATTTATTTGGAAATGACCCAGCTCTTCAGTACACTGTCGTCACTTAGTTTAGCACAGGATAGAAACTCGGGTAACCAAAACACCTGGAGAAACGATTGTATGTTCAGTTCAGTTCAGTGGCTCAGTCGTGTCTGACTCTTTGGGACCCCGTGGCCTGCAGGACGCTGGGCTTCCGTGTCCATCACCAACTCCAGGGGCTTGCTCAAACTCATGTCCATCGAATCAGTGATGCCATCCAACCATCTTAGCCTCTGTCGTCCCCTTCTCCTCTGCCTTCAATCAAGACCCTCATAGGCAGATATTTTCGAGTGTAATTAGTGTTCATAGTTTATGTAAAAGCTCATATCACATTTAATTTTTCGTTTTGTTCCTCTTCTTTCGAGGTACTTTCTTGTTGACAAGCTTGTGACAGATAGAACGATATAGCAATTTTTACCTTAGAACAAACCGAGGCACTATGAACATTTTGTGCTTCATGGTGATGACTCTTAGACATGTCTACAGTAGAGGAGCAAAAACAAAACTACTAGATATTTCATATTGACTAGTTCCCAGTTCACGGGACTCTGACATTCCCTGAGGTCAAAGTTTTCTTGTATTGGAAGCAGTTGGGGTTGCAAGGGCTGCCTTGTCTTGAGACCATTGAAATAAGAACTCAGAACTTGAGCACTATTATCAAAAATCCCAAGGCTCACACTGACACATACATCAATCCAGACAGACAAGACAAGACATCTTCCAGTTTTCCGCCTGAGATGGAAAAGATTTCTTTGAGCCGTTTTTTCTGGGGAGTGGGGGTGGGGCTGGCGGCCAGGCAGGCTTTGGGAAGGAGCTCTTGGTTTGGAATTGCATATGAGAAGAACCTGCTTTCCGAGTTCCAAGGAATCAAGTTTCCTTGGAAACCAACTTTGTCCGGTTCTATAGAATATCATGGCCCTCCTAGGTCAGGTCATCTTTCCTTTCCGTAGCCCTCGTTGGAACCCTGAATTCTACACAGCTTGGATTGCCTCTGTGGGCTGGATGGATTGTCCTCCCGTTTCACCGGGCGGCGGGAGCGAGGTCCCAGAGGCTCTCCTGGAACCGGGCGTGGGGGCAGGGCTCACCGGGAGCCCGTAGTGAAGGTGGGCCGCGCACCGGGAGCGCGCCCGGGGCGGGGCGAAGCCGGGCGGCGCGGGTCGGGAATCGGGTCGTGGCGGGGATGGGGGGCGGTCCCAGTTGTGCTCCCGGGGATCCCCACTGCGGCTGGGAAGGCACCGGGAGCATGGCAGGGGCGGGGCGGCGCGGGGCGGGGGTCGGCTCCTGGCGGGGGTGGGGGAGGGCTTCCCCGTTGTCCTCTCGGGGGTCGCCGTGGCGGCTGGGAACGCCCATTGCGTGCGCTCCTGGGTCCCCAAGGGTCGGCATCCAGTGGGCGCGGCGGAGGGGTGCGGACCACAGGTCAGGGAACTGGGACTGCGTGGAGCAGGGAACCACGTAGTCCGCCCTCTGTTGGCACAACCGGGCGGTCGCAGAAACGCCTCGCCTTTGGGCTCAAGGCCTTGACCGCTCCACCCCTTTGCTGAAAGGTCAGAGCCGCGCGGTTTTCCCAAGCAGCCTAGTGTCCGCTGCAAGTCCAAGGGCCAGAACCCTGAACTCTGGCCGGCTGGCCCAGCCCTGCTTCTGGCACTTTGGAGGCCAGCGGGCCCTTGACCACCTGCTGGGATGGGAAAGGGAAGGGTCCACGAATTGCACCCTAGAAACTTAGCAGGGTGCATGGGTTTCAAAACCCGGTGGCCGCCCAGGCAGAAAACAAGGGAGGAGGGCACCCTGCTGCCCTTTCATGGCAGCATCTGTGGCTGTCCTGCTGAGGGGGCCTTTCCATGGGGACCGTGTGCAGGACAAGTTTGGTGTTTTGGAACCGAATAATTAGAACGTGTAAAAATTTTAAATGATGTGGTGGTTTGATTCAAACAAAACAAAACAAAACAAAACAAAAAACCAAGCTCCAAGTTTTTTGCAAATTTAGGTCTTAATATTGAAGGCCTGTGTTCCTTCCACTGTGGCATTGTACGAAGAAATGTGCGGGTTTTTTTTTTTTTTTAATTTGTTTTTTGTTTTTCTTTTTTTTAGAAAAGATTCCGAAAAATGAGGGAAACAGGAAGCCCAGAGGTGCCCCTGTAGTTTGGCGAAGGCCTTAGGAGGTCACTTGGAAATGCTGCTGGCTGTGAGGGGGAGGGGGCAGATGTGCACAGAGCTGTGCAGGCTTGCCTTTGCATGGATGTTCTTTGTAGAAATCCACCTCGGAGCCATGTCCTGATGTGTAAGAATTTCCCAGACAAACCTTGAGCTAAGCAATGCGTTTTTTCCTTAGGAAATGTTGGTCTTCAGCGATGTTCAAAGCCTGTGTATTTCGGCTAGACTCTGGCTTCAGGTCGGTTCCCCCAAAAGGCTCAGAAGCGACCTGAACCAAACAGTAAGGACATTTTCCAAATCAGATTCATGTCAATCATTTTTTAGCCCGGGATGACTCACCTGCTGCCCATCTCAATGCCTGTCCTCCCCTTGTTCTGAGACCTGCATGCTATGTGCACATCGGGCTAGAGTATACTTTAAGAGTACCCTGATGGCACATAGCATGTACTGCCTCACCCTCCCCTAATCTGTCCATGTATTCAGTCATGTGTTCAAAGAACTTCTGTCCGTTTATTTATTTGTTTTGGGTAACATTGAATTCGTTTGGACTATGCTGGGTCTTTGCTGCTCGCTGGAAGTTGCTAGGACCTCTGGACTGCAGTCTCCCATCTCTTGCTGACCTCTTGTTGACCTCTGCAGAATCCTGGTTGGTGGGAGCTTGTTAGTTCCTTGTTCCTTACCCGGACCTCCTGTGGTAAGTGTTTTCTCTCCTCTGCGGCCTGGTAAGGGTGGGTGGTCATTGGCATCCCAAAGGTGGCTAGAAGTCAATGATTTAGGCAGGCTTGTGAATAGATATGGGAGAAGGCAATGGCACCCCACTCCAGTACTCTTGCCTGGAAAATCTCATGGACGGAAGAGCCTGGTAGGCTGCAGTCCATGGGGCCGCTCAGAGTCGGGCACGACTGAGCGACTTCACTTTCACATTTCACTTTCATGCATTGGAGGAGGACATGGCAACCCACTCCAGTGTTCTTGCCTAGAGAACCCCAGGGACTGCGGGGCCTGGTGGGCTGCCGTCCATGGGGTCACACAGACTCGGACACGACTGAAACGACTTAGCAGCAGCAGCAGCAGCAGTGCATAGCTATCAAAAGGGTTTAGAACAGTCAGGTAGGATCACACAAGTCACCGTGAAGCCATACTTCTCCACTTAGCCAAAGCTAACAAAAGATTTCTGTTCTAGGTCAACCTAGAAGAGATCACGGAAGAGGTAAAGAAACTTAAAATCCATTAGCAAAGGCAGTTCAACCTCTCAAGAAACCTTGTGCTAGGCACAACACTCTTTTCTGGGGGTCCACTTTCCCTACAACCTCCTTATCCCATTCTGTACCCATTCCTTTGCTTCTCCCATCCTGAAACTGCCACCTGGAGGAAAGAACGACGTCGTTTTCCTTCAGAAAATGCGATTTCATGCCACATACCTTCTTTTAATACCAAGTCATACATTTCCCTTCAGCAACCAAGAACTGACTTTTATATTGGCATTCGACAGATTGGTGAACATACCTATCAGTGATAGTAGCGCCCCCCCCCTCCCCCGCACGCACACACACACACACACACACACACACACACACACACCCAAGATCAGAACCAAACAAAACAAAAAAAATTTCTTTCTTACGTTTCCCATGTCAGGATGGTGCCAGACACTATTATTGGATAGTCAAAAATCTCTTTTGTTTCTGTGTAAAAGGGAGGTCCTTTCAAGGCGTGAATGTTTCAGAACTTGAATTTATTTGGAAATGACCCAGCTCTTCAGTACACTGTCGTCACTTAGTTTAGCACAGGATAGAAACTCGGGTAACCAAAACACCTGGAGAAACGATTGTATGTTCAGTTCAGTTCAGTGGCTCAGTCGTGTCTGACTCTTTGGGACCCCGTGGCCTGCAGGACGCTGGGCTTCCGTGTCCATCACCAACTCCAGGGGCTTGCTCAAACTCATGTCCATCGAATCAGTGATGCCATCCAACCATCTTAGCCTCTGTCGTCCCCTTCTCCTCTGCCTTCAATCAAGACTCATAGGCAGATATTTTCGAGTGTAATTAGTGTTCATAGTTTATGTAAAAGCTCATATCACATTTAATTTTTCGTTTTGTTCCTCTTCTTTCGAGGTACTTTCTTGTTGACAAGCTTGTGACAGATAGAACGATATAGCAATTTTTACCTTAGAACAAACCGAGGCACTATGAACATTTTGTGCTTCATGGTGATGACTCTTAGACATGTCTACAGTAGAGGAGCAAAAACAAAACTACTAGATATTTCATATTGACTAGTTCCCAGTTCACGGGACTCTGACATTCCCTGAGGTCAAAGTTTTCTTGTATTGGAAGCAGTTGGGGTTGCAAGGGCTGCCTTGTCTTGAGACCATTGAAATAAGAACTCAGAACTTGAGCACTATTATCAAAAATCCCAAGGCTCACACTGACACATACATCAATCCAGACAGACAAGACAAGACATCTTCCAGTTTTCCGCCTGAGATGGAAAAGATTTCTTTGAGCCGTTTTTTCTGGGGAGTGGGGGGTGGGGCTGGCGGCCAGGCAGGCTTTGGGAAGGAGCTCTTGGTTTGGAATTGCATATGAGAAGAACCTGCTTTCCGAGTTCCAAGGAATCAAGTTTCCTTGGAAACCAACTTTGTCCGGTTCTATAGAATATCATGGCCCTCCTAGGTCAGGTCATCTTTCCTTTCCGTAGCCCTCGTTGGAACCCTGAATTCTACACAGCTTGGATTGCCTCTGTGGGCTGGATGGATTGTCCTCCCGTTTCACCGGGCGGCGGGAGCGAGGTCCCAGAGGCTCTCCTGGAACCGGGCGTGGGGGCAGGGCTCACCGGGAGCCCGTGGTGAAGGTGGCCGCGCACCGGGAGCGCGCCCGGGGCGGGGCGAAGCCGGGCGGCGCGGGTCGGGAATCGGGTCGTGGCGGGGATGGGGGGCGGTCCCAGTTGTGCTCCGGGCATCCCCACTGCGGCTGGGAAGGCACCGGGAGCATGGCAGGGGCGGGGCGGCGCGGGGCGGGGGTCGGCTCCTGGCGGGGGTGGGGGAGGGCTTCCCCGTTGTCCTCTCGGGGGTCGCCGTGGCGGCTGGGAACGCCCATTGCGTGCGCTCCTGGGTCCCCAAGGGTCGGCATCCAGTGGGCGCGGCGGAGGGGTGCGGACCACAGGTCAGGGAACTGGGACTGCGTGGAGCAGGGAACCACGTAGTCCGCCCTCTGTTGGCACAACCGGGCGGTCGCAGAAACGCCTCGCCTTTGGGCTCAAGGCCTTGACCGCTCCACCCCTTTGCTGAAAGGTCAGAGCCGCGCGGTTTTCCCAAGCAGCCTAGTGTCCGCTGCAAGTCCAAGGGCCAGAACCCTGAACTCTGGCCGGCTGGCCCAGCCCTGCTTCTGGCACTTTGGAGGCCAGCGGGCCCTTGACCACCTGCTGGGATGGGAAAGGGAAGGGTCCACGAATTGCACCCTAGAAACTTAGTAGGGTGCATGGGTTTCAAAACCCGGTGGCCGCCCAGGCAGAAAACAAGGGAGGAGGGCACCCTGCTGCCCTTTCATGGCAGCATCTGTGGCTGTCCTGCTGAGGGGGCCTTTCCATGGGGACCGTGTGCAGGACAAGTTTGGTGTTTTGGAACCGAATAATTAGAACGTGTAAAAATTTTAAATGATGTGGTGGTTTGATTCAAACAAAACAAAACAAACCAAAACAAAAAACCAAGCTCCAAGTTTTTTGCAAATTTAGGTCTTAATATTGAAGGCCTGTGTTCCTTCCACTGTGGCATTGTACGAAGAAATGTGCGGGTTTTTTTTTTTTTTTTAATTTGTTTTTTGTTTTTCTTTTTTTTTAGAAAAGATTCCGAAAAATGAGGGAAACAGGAAACCCAGAGGTGCCCCTGTAGTTTGGCGAAGGCCTTAGGAGGTCACTTGGAAATGCTGCTGGCTGTGAGCGGGGGAGGGGGCAGATGTGCACAGAGCTGTGCAGGCTTGTCCTTTGCATGGATGTTCTTCGTAGAAATCCACCTCGGAGCCATGTCCTGATGTGTAAGAATTTCCCAGACAAACCTTGAGCTAAGCAATGCGTTTTTTCCTTAGGAAATGTTGGTCTTCAGCGATGTTCAAAGCCTGTGTATTTCGGCTAGACTCTGGCTTCAGGTCGGTTCCCCCAAAAGGCTCAGAAGCGACCTGAACCAAACAGTAAGTTTTCCTCCTACCTTGTTCTCCTCATCTATGTCCTGGTGTCATGCTCTGAGACACTGCCTTTTCTCCTTAGCAGACTCTAGTGTCTGCATCACATCGGGTTAAGAGTACTACTTTAAGAGTATCCTGGCACATAGCATGTATCTGCCTCCATCCTCTCCCTAACTCCCTCAGTCATGTGTTCCAAGAACTTCTGTCCGTTTATTTATTTGTTTTGGGTAACATTGAATTCGTTTTGACTATGCTGGGTCTTTGCTGCTCGCTGGAAGTTGCTAGGACCTCTGGACTGCAGTCTCCCATCTCTTGCTGACCTCTTGTTGACCTCTGCAGAATCCTGGTTGGTGGGAGCTTGTTAGTTCCTTGTTCCTTACCCGGACCTCCTGTGGTAAGTGTTTTCTCTCCTCTGCGGCCTGGTAAGGGTGGGTGGTCATTGGCATCCCAAAGGTGGCTAGAAGTCAATGATTTAGGCAGGCTTGTGAATAGATATGGGAGAAGGCAATGGCACCCCACTCCAGTACTCTTGCCTGGAAAATCTCATGGACGGAAGAGCCTGGTAGGCTGCAGTCCATGGGGCCGCTCAGAGTCGGGCACGACTGAGCGACTTCACTTTCACATTTCACTTTCATGCATTGGAGGAGGACATGGCAACCCACTCCAGTGTTCTTGCCTAGAGAACCCCAGGGACTGCGGGGCCTGGTGGGCTGCCGTCCATGGGGTCACACAGACTCGGACACGACTGAAACGACTTCGCAGCAGCAGCAGCAGCAGCAGTGCATAGATATCAAAAGGGTTTAGAACAGTCAGGTAGGATCACACCAGTCACCGTGAAGCAATACTTCTCCACTTAGCCAAAGCTAACAAAAGATTTCTGTTCTAGGTCAACCTAGAAGAGATCACGGAAGAGGTAAAGAAACTTAAAATCCATTAGCAAAGGCAGTTCAACCTCTCAAGAAACCTTGTGCTAGGCACAACACTCTTTTCTGGGGGTCCACTTTCCCTACAACCTCCTTATCCCATTCTGTACCCATTCCTTTGCTTCTCCCATCCTGAAACTGCCACCTGGAAGAAAGAACGACGTCGTTTTCCTTCAGAAAATGCGATTTCATGCCACATACCTTCTTTTAATACCAAGTCATACATTTCCCTTCAGCAACCAAGAACTGACTTTTATATTGGCATTCGACAGATTGGTGAACATACTTATCAGTGATAGTAGCACCCCTCCCCTCCCCCGCACGCACGCACACACACACACACACACACACACACACACACACACACACACACCCAAGATCAGAACCAAACAAAACAAAAAAAATTTCTTTCTTACGTTTCACATGTCAGGATGGTGCCAGACACTATTATTGGATAGTCAAAAATCTCTTTTGTTTCTGTGTAAAAGGGAGGTCCTTTCAAGGCGTGAATGTTTCAGAACTTTAATTTATTTGGAAATGACCCAGCTCTTCAGTACACTGTCGTCACTTAGTTTAGCACAGGATAGAAACTCGGGTAACCAAAACACCTGGAGAAACGATTGTATGTTCAGTTCAGTTCAGTGGCTCAGTCGTGTCTGACTCTTTGGGACCCCGTGGCCTGCAGGACGCTGGGCTTCCGTGTCCATCACCAACTCCAGGGGCTTGCTCAAACTCATGTCCATCGAATCAGTGATGCCATCCAGCCATCTTAGCCTCTGTCGTCCCCTTCTCCTCTGCCTTCAATCAAGACTCTCATAGGCAGATATTTTCGAGTGTAATTAGTGTTCATAGTTTATCTAAAAGCTCATATCACATTTAATTTTTCGTTTTGTTCCTGTTCTTTCGAGGTACTTTCTTGTTGACAAGCTTGTGACAGATAGAACGATATAGCAATTTTTACCTTAGAACAAACCGAGGCACTATGAACATTTTGTGCTTCATGTTGATGACTCTTAGACATGTCTACAGTAGAGGAGCGAAAACAAAACTACTAGATATTTCATATTGACTAGTTCCCAGTTCACGGGACTCTGACATTCCCTGAGGTCAAAGTTTTCTTGTATTGGAAGCAGTTGGGTTTGCAAGGGCTGCCTTGTCTTGAGACCATTGAAATAAGAACTCAGAACTTGAGCACTATTATCAAAAATCACAAGGCTCACACTGACACATACATCAATCCAGACAGACAAGACAAGACATCTTCCAGTTTTCCGCCTGAGATGGAAAAGATTTCTTTGAGCCGTTTTTTCTGGGGAGTGGGGGTGGGGCTGGCGGCCAGGCAGGCTTTGGGAAGGAGCTCTTGGTTTGGAATTGCATATGAGAAGAACCTGCTTTCCGAGTTCCAAGGAATCAAGTTTCCTTGGAAACCAACTTTGTCCGGTTCTATAGAATATCATGGCCCTCCTAGGTCAGGTCATCTTTCCTTTCCGTAGCCCTCGTTGGAACCCTGAATTCTACACAGCTTGGATTGCCTCTGTGGGCTGGATGGATTGTCCTCCCGTTTCACCGGGCGGCGGGAGCGAGGTCCCAGAGGCTCTCCTGGAACCGGGCGTGGGGGCGGGGCTCACCGGGAGCCCGTGGTGAAGGTGGGCCGCGCACCGGGAGCGCGCCCGGGGCGGGGCGAAGCCGGGCGGCGCGGGTCGGGAATCGGGTCGTGGCGGGGATGGGGGGGCGGTCCCAGTTGTGCTCCTGGCATCCCCACTGCGGCTGGGAAGGCACCGGGAGCATGGCAGGGGCGGGGCGGCGCGGGGCGGGGGTCGGCTCCTGGCGGGGGTGGGGAGGGCTTCCCCGTTGTCCTCTCGGGGGTCGCCGTGGCGGCTGGGAACGCCCATTGCGTGCGCTCCTGGGTCCCCAAGGGTCGGCATCCAGTGGGCGCGGCGGAGGGGTGCGGACCACAGGTCAGGGAACTGGGACTGCGTGGAGCAGGGAACCACGTAGTCCGCCCTCTGTTGGCACAACCGGGCGGTCGCAGAAACGCCTCGCCTTTGGGCTCAAGGCCTTGACCGCTCCACCCCTTTGCTGAAAGGTCAGAGCCGCGCGGTTTTCCCAAGCAGCCTAGTGTCCGCTGCAAGTCCAAGGGCCAGAACCCTGAACTCTGGCCGGCTGGCCCAGCCCTGCTTCTGGCACTTTGGAGGCCAGCGGGCCCTTGACCACCTGCTGGGATGGGAAAGGGAAGGGTCCACGAATTGCACCCTAGAAACTTAGGAGGGTGCATGGGTTTCAAAACCCGGTGGCCGCCCAGGCAGAAAACAAGGGAGGAGGGCACCCTGCTGCCCTTTCATGGCAGCATCTGTGGCTGTCCTGCTGAGGGGGCCTTTCCATGGGGACCGTGTGCAGGACAAGTTTGGTGTTTGGGAACCGAATAATTAGAACGTGTAAAAATTTTAAATGATGTGGTGGTTTGATTCAAACAAAACAAAACAAAACAAAAAACCAAGCTCCAAGTTTTTTGCAAATTTAGGTCTTAATATTGAAGGCCTGTGTTCCTTCCACTGTGGCATTGTACGAAGAAATGTGCGGGTTTTTTTTTTTTTTTTTAATTTGTTTTCTGTTTTTCTTTTTGTTTAGAAAAGATTCCGAAAAATGAGGGAAACAGGAAGCCCAGAGGTGCCCCTGTAGTTTGGCGAAGGCCTTAGGAGGTCACTTGGAAATGCTGCTGGCTGTGAGAGGGGAGGGGGCAGATGTGCACAGAGCTGTGCAGGCTTGTCCTTTGCATGGATGTTCTTTGTAGAAATCCACCTCGGAGCCATGTCCTGATGTGTAAGAATTTCCCAGACAAACCTTGAGCTAAGCAATGCGTTTTTTCCTTAGGAAATGTTGGTCTTCAGCGATGTTCAAAGCCTGTGTATTTCGGCTAGACTCTGGCTTCAGGTCGGTTCCCCCAAAAGGCTCAGAAGCGACCTGAACCAAACAGTAAGTTTTCCTCCTACCTTGTTCTCCTCATCTATGTTAAGAGTATACTTTAAGAGTATCCTGGCACATACATGTACTGCCTCACCCCTAACCTCAGTCATGTGTTCCAAGAACTTCTGTCCGTTTATTTATTTGTTTTGGGTAACATTGAATTCGTTTTGACTATGCTGGGTCTTTGCTGCTCGCTGGAAGTTGCTAGGACCTCTGGACTGCAGTCTCCCATCTCTTGCTGACCTCTTGTTGACCTCTGCAGAATCCTGGTTGGTGGGAGCTTGTTAGTTCCTTGTTCCTTACCCGGACCTCCTGTGGTAAGTGTTTTCTCTCCTCTGCGGCCTGGTAAGGGTGGGTGGTCATTGGCATCCCAAAGGTGGCTAGAAGTCAATGATTTAGGCAGGCTTGTGAATAGATATGGGAGAAGGCAATGGCACCCCACTCCAGTACTCTTGCCTGGAAAATCTCATGGACGGAAGAGCCTGGTAGGCTGCAGTCCATGGGGCCGCTCAGAGTCGGGCACGACTGAGCGACTTCACTTTCACATTTCACTTTCATGCATTGGAGGAGGACATGGCAACCCACTCCAGTGTTCTTGCCTAGAGAACCCCAGGGACTGCGGGGCCTGGTGGGCTGCCGTCCATGGGGTCACACAGACTCGGACACGACTGAAACGACTTCGCAGCAGCAGCAGCAGCAGTGCATAGCTATCAAAAGGGTTTAGAACAGTCAGGTAGGATCACACAAGTCAGCGTGAAGCAATACTTCTCCACTTAGCCAAAGCTAACAAAAGATTTCTGTTCTAGGTCAACCTAGAAGAGATCACGGAAGAGGTAAAGAAACTTAAAATCCATTAGCAAAGGCAGTTCAACCTCTCAAGAAACCTTGTGCTAGGCACAACACTCTTTTCTGGGGGTCCACTTTCCCTACAACCTCCTTATCCCATTCTGTACCCATTCCTTTGCTTCTCCCATCCTGAAACTGCCACCTGGAGGAAAGAACGACGTCGTTTTCCTTCAGAAAATGCGATTTCATGCCACATACCTTCTTTTAATACCAAGTCATACATTTCCCTTCAGCAACCAAGAACTGACTTTTATATTGGCATTCGACAGATTGGTGAACATACCTATCAGTGATAGTAGCGCCCCTCCCCTCCCCCGCACGCACGCACACACACACACACACACACACACACACACACACACACCCAAGATCAGAACCAAACAAAACAAAAAAAATTGCTTTCTTACGTTTCACATGTCAGGATGGTGCCAGACACTATTATTGGATAGTCAAAAATCTCTTTTGTTTCTGTGTAAAAGGGAGGTCCTTTCAAGGCGTGAATGTTTCAGAACTTGAATTTATTTGGAAATGACCCAGCTCTTCAGTACACTGTCGTTACTTAGTTTAGCACAGGATAGAAACTCGGGTAACCAAAACACCTGGAGAAACGATTGTATGTTCAGTTCAGTTCAGTGGCTCAGTCGTGTCTGACTCTTTGGGACCCCGTGGCCTGCAGGACGCTGGGCTTCCGTGTCCATCACTAACTCCAGGGGCTTGCTCAAACTCATGTCCATCGAATCAGTGATGCCATCCAACCATCTTATCCTCTGTCGTCCCCTTCTCCTCTGCCTTCAATCAAGACTCATAGGCAGATATTTTCGAGTGTAATTAGTGTTCATAGTTTATCTAAAAGCTCATATCACATTTAATTTTTCGTTTTGTTCCTGTTCTTTCGAGGTACTTTCTTGTTGACAAGCTTGTGACAGATAGAACGATATAGCAATTTTTACCTTAGAACAAACCGAGGCACTATGAACATTTTGTGCTTCATGGTGATGACTCTTAGACATGTCTACAGTAGAGGAGCAAAAACAAAACTACTAGATATTTCATATTGACTAGTTCCCAGTTCACGGGACTCTGACATTCCCTGAGGTCAAAGTTTTCTTGTATTGGAAGCAGTTGGGGTTGCAAGGGCTGCCTTGTCTTGAGACCATTGAAATAAGAACTCAGAACTTGAGCACTATTATCAAAAATCACAAGGCTCACACTGACACATACATCAATCCAGACAGACAAGACAAGACATCTTCCAGTTTTCCGCCTGAGATGGAAAAGATTTCTTTGAGCCGTTTTTTCTGGGGAGTGGGGGTGGGGCTGGCGGACAGGCAGGCTTTGGGAAGGAGCTCTTGGTTTGGAATTGCATATGAGAAGAACCTGCTTTCCGAGTTCCAAGGAATCAAGTTTCCTTGGAAACCAACTTTGTCCGGTTCTATAGAATATCATGGCCCTCCTAGGTCAGGTCATCTTTCCTTTCCGTAGCCCTCGTTGGAACCCTGAATTCTACACAGCTTGGATTGCCTCTGTGGGCTGGATGGATTGTCCTCCCGTTTCACCGGGCGGCGGGAGCGAGGTCCCAGAGGCTCTCCTGGAACCGGGCGTGGGGGCGGGGCTCACCGGGAGCCCGTGGTGAAGGTGGGCAGCGCACCGGGAGCGCGCCCGAGGCGGGGCGAAGCCGGGCGGCGCGGGTCGGGAATCGGGTCGTGGCGGGGATGGGGGGCGGTCCCAGTTGTGCTCCCGGGGATCCCCACTGCGGCTGGGAAGGCACCGGGAGCATGGCAGGGGCGGGGCGGCGCGGGGCGGGGGTCGGCTCCTGGCGGGGGTGGGGGACGGCTTCCCCGTTGTCCTCTCGGGGGTCGCCGTGGCGGCTGGGAACGCCCACTGCGTGCGCTCCTGGGTCCCCAAGGGTCGGCATCCAGTGGGCGCGGCGGAGGGGTGCGGACCACAGGTCAGGGAACTGGGACTGCGTGGAGCAGGGAACCACGTAGTCCGCCCTCTGTTGGCACAACCGGGCGGTCGCAGAAACGCCTCGCCTTTGGGCTCAAGGCCTTGACCGCTCCACCCCTTTGCTGAAAGGTCAGAGCCGCGCGGTTTTCCCAAGCAGCCTAGTGTCCGCTGCAAGTCCAAGGGCCAGAACCCTGAACTCTGGCCGGCTGGCCCAGCCCTGCTTCTGGCACTTTGGAGGCCAGCGGGCCCTTGACCACCTGCTGGGATGGGAAAGGGAAGGGTCCACGAATTGCACCCTAGAAACTTAGCAGGGTGCATGGGTTTCAAAACCCGGTGGCCGCCCAGGCAGAAAACAAGGGAGGAGGGCACCCTGCTGCCCTTTCATGGCAGCATCTGTGGCTGTCCTGCTGAGGGGGCCTTTCCATGGGGACCGTGTGCAGTACAAGTTTGGTGTTTTGGAACCGAATAATTAGAACGTGTAAAAATTTTCAATGATGTGGTGGTTTGATTCAAACAAAACAAAACAAAAAACCAAGCTCCAAGTGTTTTGCAAATTTAGGTCTTAATATTGAAGGCCTGTTTTCCTTCCACTGTGGCATTCTACGAAGAAATGTGCGGGGTTTTTTTTTTTTTTAACTTGTTTTTTGTTTTTCTTTTTTTTTAGAAAAGATTCCGAAAAATGAGGGAAACAGGAAACCCAGAGGTGCCCCTGTAGTTTGGCGAAGGCCTTAGGAGGTCACTTGGAAATGCTGCTGGCTGTGAGGGGGAGGGGGCAGATGTGCACAGAGCTGTGCAGGCTTGTCCTTTGCATGGATGTTCTTTGTAGAAATCCACCTCGGAGCCATCTCCTGATGTGTAAGAATTTCCCAGACAAACCTTGAGCTAAGCAATGCGTTTTTCCTTAGGAAATGTTGGTCTTCAGCGATGTTCAAAGCCTGTGTATTTCGGCTAGACTCTGGCTTCAGGTCGGTTCCCCCAAAAGGCTCAGAAGCGACCTGAACCAAACAGTAAGTTTTCCTCCTACCTTGTTCTCCTCGCTATCTATGTTAAGACGGTATACTTTAAGAGTGTCCTGGCACATACATGTTCTGCCTCACCCCTAATCTCAGTCATGTGTTCAAAGAACTTCTGTCCGTTTATTTATTTGTTTTTGGTAACATTGAATTCGTTTTGACTATGCTGGGTCTTTGCTGCTCGCTGGAAGTTGCTAGGACCTCTGGACTGCAGTCTCCCATCTCTTGCTGACCTCTTGTTGACCTCTGCAGAATCCCGGTTGGTGGGAGCTTGTTAGTTCCTTGTTCCTTACCCGGACCTCCTGTGGTAAGTGTTTTCTCTCCTCTGTGGCCTGGTAAGGCTGGGTGGTCATTGGCATCCCAAAGGTGGCTAGAAGTCAATGATTTAGGCAGGCTTGTGAATAGATATGGGAGAAGGCAATGGCACCCCACTCCAGTACTCTTGCCTGGAAAATCTCATGGACGGAAGAGCCTGGTAGGCTGCAGTCCATGGGGCCGCTCAGAGTCGGACACGACTGAGCGACTTCACTTTCACATTTCACTTTCATGCATTGGAGGAGGACATGGCAACCCACTCCAGTGTTCTTGCCTAGAGAACCCCAGGGACTGCGGGGCCTGGTGGGCTGCCGTCCATGGGGTCACACAGACTCGGACACGACTGAAACGACTTCGCAGCAGCAGCAGCAGCAGCAGCAGCAGCAGTGCATAGATATCAAAAGGGTTTAGAACAGTCAGGTAGGATCACACAAGTCACCGTGAAACAATACTTCTCCACTTAGCCAAAGCTCACAAAAGATTTCTGTTCTAGGTCAACCTAGAAGAGATCACGGAAGAGGTAAAGAAACTTAAAATCCATTAGCAAAGGCAGTTCAACCTCTCAAGAAACCTTGTGCTAGGCACAACACTCTTTTCTGGGGGTCCACTTTCCCTACAACCTCCTTATCCCATTCTGTACCCATTCCTTTGCTTCTCCCATCCTGAAACTGCCACCTGGAAGAAAGAACGACGTCGTTTGCCTTCAGAAAATGCGATTTCATTCCACATACCTTCTTTTAATACCAAGTCATACATTTCCCTTCAGCAACCAAGAACTGACTTTTATATTGGCATTCGACAGATTGGTGAACATACCTATCAGTGATAGTAGCGCCCCCCCCCTCCCCCGCACACGCACACACACACACGCACACGCACACGCACACACACACCCCCAAGATCAGAACCAAACCAAACAAAAAAAATTGCTTTCTTACGTTTCACATGTCAGGATGGTGCCAGACACTATTATTGGATAGTCAAAAATCTCTTTTGTTTCTGTGTAAAAGGGAGGTCCTTTCAAGGCGTGAATGTTTCAGAACTTGAATTTATTTGGAAATGACCCAGCTCTTCAGTACACGGTCGTCACTTAGTTTAGCACAGGATAGAAACTCGGGTAACCAAAACACCTGGAGAAACGATTGTAAGTTCAGTTCCGTTCAGTGGCTCAGTCGTGTCTGACTCTTTGGGACCCCGTGGCCTGCAGGACGCTGGGCTTCCGTGTCCATCACCAACTCCAGGGGCTTGCTCAAACTCATGTCCATCGAATCAGTGATGCCATCCAACCATCTTAGCCTCTGTCGTCCCCTTCTCCTCTGCCTTCAATCAAGACTCTCATAGGCAGATATTTTCGAGTGTAATTAGTGTTCATAGTTTATGTAAAAGCTCATATCACATTTAATTTTTCGTTTTGTTCCTGTTCTTTCGAGGTACTTTCTTGTTGACAAGCTTGTGACAGATAGAACGATATAGCAATTTTTACCTTAGAACAAACCGAGGCACTATGAACATTTTGTGCTTCATGTTGATGACTCTTAGACATGTCTACAGTAGAGGAGCAAAACCAAAACTACTAGATATTTCATATTGACTAGTTCCCAGTTCACGGGACTCTGACATTCCCTGAGGTCAAAGTTTTCTTGTATTGGAAGCAGTTGGGTTTGCAAGGGCTGCCTTGTCTTGAGACCATTGAAATAAGAACTCAGAACTTGAGCACTATTATCAAAAATCACAAGGCTCACACTGACACATACATCAATTCAGACAAGACAAGACATCTTCCAGTTTTCCGCCTGAGATGGAAAAGATTTCTTTGAGCCGTTTTTTTCTGGGGAGGGGGGGGTGGGGCTGGCGGCCAGGCAGGCTTTGGGAAGGAGCTCCTGGTTTGGAATTGCATATGAAAAGAACCAGCTTTCCGGGTTCCAAGGAATCAAGTTTCCTTGGAAACCAACTTTGTCTGGTTCTGTAGAATATCATGGCCCTCCTAGGTCAGGTCATCTTTCCTTTCCGTAGTCCTCGTTGGATCCCTGAATTCTAGACAGCTTGGATTGCCTCTGTGGGCTGGATGGATTGTCCTCCCGTTTCACCGGGCGGCGGGAGCGAGGTCCCAGAGGCTCTCCTGGAACCGGGCGTGGGGGCGGGGCTCACCGGGAGCCCGTGGTGAAGGTGGGCCGCGCACCGGGAGCGCGCCCGGGGCGGGGCGAAGCCGGGCGGCGCGGGTCGGGAATCGGGTCGTGGCGGGGATGGGGGGCGGTCCCAGTTGTGCTCCCGGGGGTGGCCACTGCTGCTGGAAACGCGCTGGGATCGCACCAGGGGCGGGGTGAACCCGGGCGGCGGGGGGCGGGGGGCGGGGGGCGGGGGTCCGGTCATGGCGGAGCGGGGGCGGGCATCCCGGTTGTGCTCTCGGAGGCCGCCACTGGGGCTGGACCCGCGCCGGGAGCGCACCCGGGGCGGGGTCAACCCGGGCGGCGCGGGTGGAGACTCCGATCGCTGTGGGTGGGGGTCGGTCCCAGTTGTGCTCCGGGGATCCCCACTGCGGCTGGGAAGGCACCGGGAGCAGGGCAGGGGCGGGGCGGCGCGGGGCGGGGGTCGGCTCCTGGCGGGGGTGGGGGAGGGCTTCCCCGTTGTCCTCTCGGGGGTCGCCGTGGCGGCTGGGAACGCCCATTGCGTGCGCTCCTGGGTCCCCAAGGATCGGCATCCAGTGGGCGCGGCGGAGGGGTGCGGACCACAGGTCAGGGAACTGGGACTGCGTGGAGCAGGGAACCACGTAGTCCGCCCTCTGTTGGCACAACCTGGCGGTCGCAGAAAGGCCTCGCCTTTGGGCTCAAGGCCTTGACCGCTCCACCCCTTTGCTGAAAGGTCAGAGCCGCGCGGTTTTCCCAAGCAGCCTAGTGTCCGCTGCAAGTCCAAGGGCCAGAACCCTGAACTCTGGCCGGCTGGCCCAGCCCTGCTTCTGGCACTTTGGAGGCCAGCGGGCCCTTGACCACCTGCTGGGATGGGAAAGGGAAGGGTCCACGAATTGCACCCTAGAAACTTAGTAGGGTGCATGGGTTTCAAAACCCGGTGGCCGCCCAGGCAGAAAACAAGGGTGGAGGGCACCCTGCTGCCCTTTCATGGCAGCATCTGTGGCTGTCCTGCTGAGGGGGCCTTTCCATGGGGACCGTGTGCAGTACAAGTTTGGTGTTTTGGAACCGAATAATTAGAACGTGTAAAAATTTTCAATGATGTGGTGGTTTGATTCAAACAAAACAAAACAAACCAAACCAAAACACCAAGCTCCAAGTTTTTTGCAAATTTAGGTCTTAATATTGAAGGCCTGTTTTCCTTCCACTGTGGCATTCTACGAAGAAATGTGCGGGGTTTTTTTTTTTTGTTTTTTTTTTTAATTTGTTTTTTGTTTTTCTTTTTTTTGAAAAGATTCCGAAAAATGAGGGAAACAGGAAACCCAGAGGTGCCCCTGTAGTTTGGCGAAGGCCTTAGGAGGTCACTTGGAAATGCTGCTGGCTGTGAGGGGGGGAGGGGGCAGATGTGCACAGAGCTGTGCAGGCTTGTCCTTTGCATGGATGTTCTTTGTAGAAATCCACCTCGGAGCCATCTCCTGATGTGTAAGAATTTCCCAGACAGACCTCGAGCTAAGCAATGCGTTTTTTCCTTAGGAAATGTTGGTCTTCAGCGATGTTCAAAGCCTGTGTATTTCGGCTAGACTCTGGCTTCAGGTCGGTTCCCCCAAAAGGCTCAGAAGTGACCTGAACCAAACAGTAAGTTTTCCTCCTACCTTGTTCTCCTCGTCTATGTTAAGGAAATGACATATTTGCCTGGAAATCTGCCTTTCTTCAAGATTCATGTCAATCATTTTTTAGCCCGGGATGACTCACCTGCTGCCCATGTTATCTCAATGCATGTCGTGGGTGAGGGGGTCTGGTGTCATGCTCTGAGACACTGCCTTTGTTTCCTTAGCAGACTGCTAGTGGCTGCATCACATCGGGCTAAAGACCCGAAGGGGGTACTCTTACTGCCCCCCCCACCCCGCCCCAAGTCTATGTCAGCAGCTTTCTCGATCTCTTTTATCCTTCCATAACACTTGATGACACAAAAGCTCTGAGCGATCAAGTCATATCGAATCTTCATTTCAGATTGAAGATGCATTCCATGGTATTGCCATCTTAAGTCTCTCCATCGCTATGGAATATCTGTCCATGTATTCAGGATCTTTTTCAGCCACGGTGTAGAATTTCCAGTGTGCCAGTCTTGCATCCTCGTGACATCCGTGGCAAAGCATTTGATTCATGTTGACAGTATTGAAAGGGAATTTTTTAAAAATTCCTTTTCAGATTTTTATCTGCTAGTGTACACAGGTCAAAGTGTGTACTCATTCATTTTGATCACTTTGGACAGCTTGAGAGTTGTCTTTCCTTTCTCTGCTTTCTCGTACTTTAAGAGTATCCTGGCACATACATGTTCTGCCTCACCCCTAATCTCAGTCATGTGTTCAAAGAACTTCTGTCCGTTTATTTATTTGTTTTTGGTAACATTGAATTCGTTTGGACTATGCTGGGTCTTTGCTGCTCGCTGGAAGTTGCTAGGACCTCTGGACTGCAGTCTCCCATCTCTTGCTGACCTCTTGTTGACCTCTGCAGAATCCCGGTTGGTGGGAGCTTGTTAGTTCCTTGTTCCTTACCCGGACCTCCTGTGGTAAGTGTTTTCTCTCCTCTGCGGCCTGGTAAGGGTGGGTGGTCATTGGCATCCCAAAGGTGGCTAGAAGTCAATGATTTAGGCAGGCTTGTGAATAGATATGGGAGAAGGCAACGGCACCCCACTCCAGTACTCTTGCCTGGAAAATCCCATGGACGGAAGAGCCTGGCAGGCTGCAGTCCATGGGGTCGCTCAGAGTCGGACACGACTGAGCGACTTCACTTTCACATTGCACTTTCATGCATTGGAGGAGGACATGGCAACCCACTCCAGTGTTCTTGCCTAGAGAACCCCAGGGACTGCGGGGCCTGGTGGGCTGCCGTCCATGGGGTCACACAGACTCGGACACGACTGAAACGACTTAGCAGCAGCAGCAGCAGCAGTGCATAGATATCAAAAGGGTTGAGAACAGTCAGGTAGGATCACACAAGTCACCGTGAAACAATAATACTTCTCCACTTAGCCAAAGCTCACAAAAGATTTCTGTTCTAGGTCAACCTAGAAGAGATCACGGAAGAGGTAAAGAAACTTAAAATCCATTAGCAAAGGCAGTTCAACCTCTCAAGAAACCTTGTGCTAGGCACAACACTCTTTTCTGGGGGTCCACTTTCCCTCCAACCTCCTTATCCCATTCTGTACCCATTCCTTTGCTTCTCCCATCCTGAAACTGCCACCTGGAAGAAAGAACGACGTCGTTTGCCTTCAGAAAATGCGATTTCATTCCACATACCTTCTTTTAATACCAAGTCATACATTTCCCTTCAGCAACCAAGAACTGACTTTTATATTGGCATTCGACAGATTGGTGAACATACCTATCAGTGATAGTAGCGGCCCCCCCCCCCCTCCCCCGCACACGCACACACACACACACACACACACACGCACACAGACACACCCCCCCAAGATCAGAACCAAACAAAACAAAAAAAATTGCTTTCTTACGTTTCACATGTCAGGATGGTGCCAGACACTATTATTGGATATTCAAAAATCTCTTTTGTTTCTGGGTAAAAGGGAGGTCCTTTCAAGGCGTGAATGTTTCAGAACTTGAATTTATTTGGAAATGACCCAGCTCTTCAGTACACGGTCGTCACTTAGTTTAGCACAGGATAGAAACTCGGGTAACCAAAACACCTGGAGAAACGATTGTATGTTCTGTTCAGTTCAGTGGCTCAGTCGTGTCTGACTCTTTGGGACCCCGTGGCCTGCAGGACGCTGGGCTTCCGTGTCCATCACCAACTCCAGGGGCTTGCTCAAACTCATGTCCATCGAATCAGTGATGCCATCCAACCATCTTAGCCTCTGTCGTCCCCTTCTCCTCTGCCTTCAATCAAGACCCTCATAGGCAGATAGTGTAGAGTGTAATTAGTGTTCATAGTTTATCTAAAAGCTCATATCACATTTAATTTTTCGTTTTGTTCCTGTTCTTTCGAGGTACTTTCTTGTTGACAAGCTTGTGACAGATACAACGATATAGCAATTTTTACCTTCGAACAAACCGAGGCACTATGAACATTTTGTGCTTCATGTTGATGACTCTTAGACATGTCTACAGTAGAGGAGCAAAAACAAAACTACTAGATATTTCATATTGACTAGTTCCCAGTTCACGGGACTCTGACATTCCCTGAGGTCAAAGTTTTCTTGTACTGGAAGCAGTTGGGTTTGCAAGGGCTGCCTTGTCTTGAGACCATTGAAATAAGAACTCAGAACTTGAGCACTATGATCAAAAATCACAAGGCTCACACTGACACATACATCAATCCAGACAGACAAGACAAGACATCTTCCAGTTTTCCGCCTGAGATGGAAAAGATTTCTTTGAGCCGTTTTTTTCTGGGGAGGGGGGGGTGGGGCTGGCGGCCAGGCAGGCTTTGGGAAGGAGCTCCTGGTTTGGAATTGCATATGAAAAGAACCAGCTTTCCGGGTTCCAAGGAATCAAGTTTCCTTGGAAACCAACTTTGTCCGGTTCTGTAGAATATCATGGCCCTCCTAGGTCAGGTCATCTTTCCTTTCCGTAGTCCTCGTTGGATCCCTGAATTCTAGACAGCTTGGATTGCCTCTGTGGGCTGGATGGATTGTCCTCCCGTTTCACCGGGCGGCGGGAGCGAGGTCCCAGAGGCTCTCCTGGAACCGGGCGTGGGGGCGGGGCTCACCGGGAGCCCGTGGTGAAGGTGGGCCGCGCACCGGGAGCGCGCCCGGGGCCCTGCTGCTGGCGCTGGGGCGGGGTGAACCCGGGCGGCGGGGGCGGGGGTCCGGTCGTGGCGGAGCGGGGGCGGGCATCCCGGTTGTGCTCTCGGAGGCCGCCACTGGGGCTGGACCCGCGCCGGGAGCGCACCCGGGGCGAGGCGAAGCCGGGCGGCGCGGGTCGGGAATCGGGTCGTGGCGGGGATGGGGGTCGGTCCCAGTTGTGCTCCGGGGATCCCCACTGCGGCTGGGAAGGCACCGGGAGCATGGCAGGGGCGGGGCGGCGCGGGGCGGGGGTCGGCTCCTGGCGGGGGTGGGGGAGGGCTTCCCCTTTGTCCTCTCGGGGGTCGCCGTGGCGGCTGGGAACGCCCATTGTGTGCGCTCCTGGGTCCCCAAGGGTCGGCATCCAGTGGGCGCGGCGGAGGGGTGCGGACCACAGGTCAGGGAACTGGGACTGCGTGGAGCAGGGAACCACGTAGTCCGCCCTCTGTTGGCACAACCTGGCGGTCGCAGAAAGGCCTCGCCTTTGGGCTCAAGGCCTTTACCGCTCCACCCCTTTGCTGAAAGGTCAGAGCCGCGCGGTTTTCCCAAGCAGCCTAGTGTCCGCTGCAAGTCCAAGGGCCAGAACCCTGAACTCTGGCCGGCTGGCCCAGCCCTGCTTCTGGCACTTTGGAGGCCAGCGGGCCCTTGACCACCTGCTGGGATGGGAAAGGGAAGGGTCCACGAATTGCACCCTAGAAACTTAGTAGGGTGCATGGGTTTCAAAACCCGGTGGCCGCCCAGGCAGAAAACAAGGGAGGAGGGCACCCTGCTGCCCTTTCATGGCAGCATCTGTGGCTGTCCTGCTGAGGGGGCCTTTCCATGGGGACCGTGTGCAGTACAAGTTTGGTGTTTTGGAACCGAATAATTAGAACGTGTAAAAATTTTCAATGATGTGGTGGTTTGATTCAAACAAAACAAAACAAACCAAAACACCAAGCTCCAAGTTTTTTGCAAATTTAGGTCTTAATATTGAAGGCCTGTTTTCCTTCCACTGTGGCATTCTACGAAGAAATGTGCGGGTTTTTTTTTTTTTTAACTTGTTTTTTGTTTTTCTTTTTTTTTAGAAAAGATTCCGAAAAATGAGGGAAACAGGAAACCCAGAGGTGCCCCTGTAGTTTGGCGAAGGCCTTAGGAGGTCACTTGGAAATGCTGCTGGCTGTGAGGGGGGGAGGGGGCAGATGTGCACAGAGCTGTGCAGGCTTGTCCTTTGCATGGATGTTCTTTGTAGAAATCCACCTCGGAGCCATCTCCTGATGTGTAAGAATTTCCCAGACAAACCTCGAGCTAAGCAATGCGTTTTTTCCTTAGGAAATGTTGGTCTTCAGCGATGTTCAAAGCCTGTGTATTTCGGCTAGACTCTGGCTTCAGGTCGGTTCCCCCAAAAGGCTCAGAAGTGACCTTTGTTCTCCTCATGTTAAGGAAATGACATATTTGCCTGGAAATCTGCCTTTCTTCAAGATTCATGTCAATCATGCCCGGGATGACCACCTGCTGCCCGTGTTATCTCAATGCATGTCGTGGGTGAGATGCTCTGAGACACTGCCTTTGTTTCCTTAGCAGACTGCTAGTGGCTGCATCACATCGGGCTAAAGCCCCCAAAAGGCTCAGAGCAGCGACCCTGAACACAAAAGCTCTGAGTCAAGTCATTCGAATCCATTCCATACCTTTAAGTCTCTCCATCGCTATGGAATATCTATGTATTCAGGATCTTTTTCAGCCAGGTGTATTCCAGTGTGCCAGAGTTTGTCCCGTATTGAAAGCACATGTACATATAATGTTCTGCCTCACCCCTAATCTCAGTCATGTGTTCAAAGAACTTCTGTCCGTTTATTTATTTGTTTTTGGTAACATTGAATTCGTTTTGACTATGCTGGGTCTTTGCTGCTCGCTGGAAGTTGCTAGGACCTCTGGACTGCAGTCTCCCATCTCTTGCTGACCTCTTGTTGACCTCTGCAGAATCCCGGTTGGTGGGAGCTTGTTAGTTCCTTGTTCCTTACCCGGACCTCCTGTGGTAAGTGTTTTCTCTCCTCTGCGGCCTGGTAAGGCTGGGTGGTCATTGGCATCCCAAAGGTGGCTAGAAGTCAATGATTTAGGCAGGCTTGTGAATAGATATGGGAGAAGGCAATGGCACCCCACTCCAGTACTCTTGCCTGGAAAATCTCATGGACGGAAGAGCCTGGTAGGCTGCAGTCCATGGGGTCGCTCAGAGTCGGACACGACTGAGCGACTTCACTTTCACATTTCACTTTCATGCATTGGAGGAGGACATGGCAACCCACTCCAGTGTTCTTGCCTAGAGAACCCCAGGGACTGCGGGGCCTGGTGGGCTGCCGTCCATGGGGTCACACAGACTCGGACACGACTGAAACGACTTAGCAGCAGCAGCAGCAGCAGTGCATAGATATCAAAAGGGTTTAGAACAGTCAGGTAGGATCACACAAGTCACCGTGAAACAATACTTCTCCACTTAGCCAAAGCTCACAAAAGATTTCTGTTCTAGGTCAACCTAGAAGAGATCACGGAAGAGGTAAAGAAACTTAAAATCCATTAGCAAAGGCAGTTCAACCTCTCAAGAAACCTTGTGCTAGGCACAACACTCTTTTCTGGGGGTCCACTTTCCCTACAACCTCCTTATCCCATTCTGTACCCATTCCTTTGCTTCTCCCATCCTGAAACTGCCACCTGGAAGAAAGAACGACGTCGTTTGCCTTCAGAAAATGCGATTTCATTCCACATACCTTCTTTTAATACCAAGTCATACATTTCCCTTCAGCAACCAAGAACTGACTTTTATATTGGCATTCGACAGATTGGTGAACATACCTATCAGTGATAGTAGCGGCCCCCCCCCTCCCCCGCACACGCACACGCACGCACGCACGCACACACACACACACACACACAAGATCAGAACCAAACCAAACAAAAAAAATTGCTTTCTTACGTTTCACATGTCAGGATGGTGCCAGACACTATTATTGGATAGTCAAAAATCTCTTTTGTTTCTGTGTAAAAGGGAGGTCCTTTCAAGGCGTGAATGTTTCAGAACTTGAATTTATTTGGAAATGACCCAGCTCTTCAGTACACTGTCGTCACTTAGTTTAGCACAGGATAGAAACTCGGGTAACCAAAACACCTGGAGAAACGATTGTAAGTTCAGTTCCGTTCAGTGGCTCAGTCGTGTCTGACTCTTTGGGACCCCGTGGCCTGCAGGACGCTGGGCTTCCGTGTCCATCACCAACTCCAGGGGCTTGCTCAAACTCATGTCCATCGAATCAGTGATGCCATCCAACCATCTTAGCCTCTGTCGTCCCCTTCTCCTCTGCCTTCAATCAAGACTCTCATAGGCAGATATTTTCGAGTGTAATTAGTGTTCATAGTTTATGTAAAAGCTCATATCACATTTAATTTTTCGTTTTGTTCCTGTTCTTTCGAGGTACTTTCTTGTTGACAAGCTTGTGACAGATAGAACGATATAGCAATTTTTACCTTAGAACAAACCGAGGCACTATGAACATTTTGTGCTTCATGTTGATGACTCTTAGACATGTCTACAGTAGAGGAGCAAAAACAAAACTACTAGATATTTCATATTGACTAGTTCCCAGTTCACGGGACTCTGACATTCCCTGAGGTCAAAGTTTTCTTGTATTGGAAGCAGTTGGGTTGGCAAGGGCTGCCTTGTCTTGAGACCATTGAAATAAGAACTCAGAACTTGAGCACTATTATCAAAAATCACAAGGCTCACACTGACACAGACATCAATGCAGACAGACAAGACAAGACATCTTCCAGTTTTCCGCCTGAGATGGAAAAGATTTCTTTGAGCCGTTTTTTTCTGGGGAGTGGGGGGTGGGGCTGGCGGCCAGGCAGGCTTTGGTAAGGAGCTAAGGGTTTGGAATTGCATATGAAAAGAACCAGCTTTCCGGGTTCCAAGGAATCAAGTTTCCTTGGAAACCAACTTTGTCTGGTTCTGTAGAATATCATGGCCCTCCTAGGTCAGGTCATCTTTCCTTTCCGTAGTCCTCGTTGGATCCCTGAATTCTAGACAGCTTGGATTGCCTCTGTGGGCTGGATGGATTGTCCTCCCGTTTCACCGGGCGGCGGGAGCGAGGTCCCAGAGGCTCT
This sequence comes from Bos javanicus, assembly GCF_032452875.1. NCBI lineage: Eukaryota > Metazoa > Chordata > Mammalia > Artiodactyla > Bovidae > Bos > Bos javanicus. Next base: position 168,713 of record NW_026893871.1, read on the forward strand.
CCTGGAACCGGGCGTGGGGGCCGGGCTCACCGGGAGCCCGTGGTGAAGGTGGGCCGCGCACCGGGAGCGCGCCCGGGGCGGGGCGAAGCCGGGCGGCGCGGGTCGGGAATCGGGTCGTGGCGGGGATGGGGGGCGGTCCCAGTTGTGCTCCCGGGGGTGGCCACTGCTGCTGGAAACGCGCTGGGATCGCACCAGGGGCGGGGTGAACCCGGGCGGCGGGGGGCGGGGGTCCGGTCATGGCGGAGCGGGGGCGGGCATCCCGGTTGTGCTCTCGGAGGCCGCCACTGGGGCTGGACCCGCGCCGGGAGCGCACCCGGGGCGGGGTCAACCCGGGCGGCGCGGGTGGAGACTCCGATCGCTGTGGGTGGGGGTCGGTCCCAGTTGTGCTCCGGGGATCCCCACTGCGGCTGGGAAGGCACCGGGAGCAGGGCAGGGGCGGGGCGGCGCGGGGCGGGGGTCGGCTCCTGGCGGGGGTGGGGGAGGGCTTCCCCGTTGTCCTCTCGGGGGTCGCCGTGGCGGCTGGGAACGCCCATTGCGTGCGCTCCTGGGTCCCCAAGGGTCGGCATCCAGTGGGCGCGGCGGAGGGGTGCGGACCACAGGTCAGGGAACTGGGACTGCGTGGAGCAGGGAACCACGTAGTCCGCCCTCTGTTGGCACAACCTGGCGGTCGCAGAAAGGCCTCGCCTTTGGGCTCAAGGCCTTGACCGCTCCACCCCTTTGCTGAAAGGTCAGAGCCGCGCGGTTTTCCCAAGCAGCCTAGTGTCCGCTGCAAGTCCAAGGGCCAGAACCCTGAACTCTGGCCGGCTGGCCCAGCCCTGCTTCTGGCACTTTGGAGGCCAGCGGGCCCTTGACCACCTGCTGGGATGGGAAAGGGAAGGGTCCACGAATTGCACCCTAGAAACTTAGTAGGGTGCATGGGTTTCAAAACCCGGTGGCCGCCCAGGCAGAAAACAAGGGAGGAGGGCACCCTGCTGCCCTTTCATGGCAGCATCTGTGGCTGTCCTGCTGAGGGGGCCTTTCCATGGGGACCGTGTGCAGTACAAGTTTGGTGTTTTGGAACCGAATAATTAGAACGTGTAAAAATTTTCAATGATGTGGTGGTTTGATTCAAACAAAACAAAACAAACCAAAACACCAAGCTCCAAGTTTTTTGCAAATTTAGGTCTTAATATTGAAGGCCTGTTTTCCTTCCACTGTGGCATTCTACGAAGAAATGTGCGGGTTTTTTTTTTTTTTTTAATTTGTTTTTTGTTTTTCTTTTTTTTAGAAAAGATTCCGAAAAATGAGGGAAACAGGAAACCCAGAGGTGCCCCTGTAGTTTGGCGAAGGCCTTAGGAGGTCACTTGGAAATGCTGCTGGCTGTGAGGGGGAGGGGGCAGATGTGCACAGAGCTGTGCAGGCTTGTCCTTTGCATGGATGTTCTTTGTAGAAATCCACCTCGGAGCCATCTCCTGATGTGTAAGAATTTCCCAGACAGACCTCGAGCTAAGCAATGCGTTTTTTCCTTAGGAAATGTTGGTCTTCAGCGATGTTCAAAGCCTGTGTATTTCGGCTAGACTCTGGCTTCAGGTCGGTTCCCCCAAAAGGCTCAGACGTGACCTGAACCAAACAGTAAGTTTTCCTCCTACCTTGTTCTCCTCGTCTATGTTAAGGAAATGACATATTTGCCTGGAAATCTGCCTTTCTTCAAGATTCATGTCAATCATTTTTTAGCCCGGGATGACTCACCTGCTGCCCATGTTATCTCAATGCATGTCGTGGGTGAGGGGGTCTGGTGTCATGCTCTGAGACACTGCCTTTGTTTCCTTAGCAGACTGCTAGTGGCTGCATCACATCGGGCTAAAGACCCGAAGGGGGTACTCTTACTGCCCCCCCCACCCCGCCCCAAGTCTATGTCAGCAGCTTTCTCGATCTCTTTTATCCTTCCATAACACTTGATGACACAAAAGCTCTGAGCGATCAAGTCATATCGAATCTTCATTTCAGATTGAAGATGCATTCCATGGTATTGCCATCTTAAGTCTCTCCATCGCTATGGAATATCTGTCCATGTATTCAGGATCTTTTTCAGCCACGGTGTAGAATTTCCAGTGTGCCAGTCTTGCATCCTCGTGACATCCGTGGCAAAGCATTTGATTCATGTTGACAGTATTGAAAGGGAATTTTTTAAAAAATTCCTTTTCAGATTTTTATCTGCTAGTGTACACAGGTCAAAGTGTGTACTCATTCATTTTGATCACTTTGGACAGCTTGAGAGTTGTGTTTCCTTTCTCTGCTTTCTCGTACTTTAAGAGTATCCTGGCACATACATGTTCTGCCTCACCCCTAATCTCAGTCATGTGTTCAAAGAACTTCTGTCCGTTTATTTATTTGTTTTTGGTAACATTGAATTCGTTTGGACTATGCTGGGTCTTTGCTGCTCGCTGGAAGTTGCTAGGACCTCTGGACTGCAGTCTCCCATCTCTTGCTGACCTCTTGTTGACCTCTGCAGAATCCCGGTTGGTGGGAGCTTGTTAGTTCCTTGTTCCTTACCCGGACCTCCTGTGGTAAGTGTTTTCTCTCCTCTGCGGCCTGGTAAGGGTGGGTGGTCATTGGCATCCCAAAGGTGGCTAGAAGTCAATGATTTAGGCAGGCTTGTGAATAGATATGGGAGAAGGCAACGGCACCCCACTCCAGTACTCTTGCCTGGAAAATCCCATGGACGGAAGAGCCTGGCAGGCTGCAGTCCATGGGGTCGCTCAGAGTCGGACACGACTGAGCGACTTCACTTTCACATTGCACTTTCATGCATTGGAGGAGGACATGGCAACCCACTCCAGTGTTCTTGCCTAGAGAACCCCAGGGACTGCGGGGCCTGGTGGGCTGCCGTCCATGGGGTCACACAGACTCGGACACGACTGAAACGACTTAGCAGCAGCAGCAGCAGCAGTGCATAGATATCAAAAGGGTTGAGAACAGTCAGGTAGGATCACACAAGTCACCGTGAAACAATAATACTTCTCCACTTAGCCAAAGCTAACAAAAGATTTCTGTTCTAGGTCAACCTAGAAGAGATCACGGAAGAGGTAAAGAAACTTAAAATCCATTAGCAAAGGCAGTTCAACCTCTCAAGAAACCTTGTGCTAGGCACAACACTCTTTTCTGGGGGTCCACTTTCCCTCCAACCTCCTTATCCCATTCTGTACCCATTCCTTTGCTTCTCCCATCCTGAAACTGCCACCTGGAAGAAAGAACGACGTCGTTTGCCTTCAGAAAATGCGATTTCATTCCACATACCTTCTTTTAATACCAAGTCATACATTTCCCTTCAGCAACCAAGAACTGACTTTTATATTGGCATTCGACAGATTGGTGAACATACCTATCAGTGAGAGTAGCGGCCCCCCCCCCCGCTCCCCCGCACACGCACGCACACACACACACACACACACACACACACGCACACAGACACACCCCCCAAGATCAGAACCAAACAAAACAAAAAAAATAGCTTTCTTACGTTTCACATGTCAGGATGGTGCCAGACACTATTATTGGATAGTCAAAAATCTCTTTTGTTTCTGTGTAAAAGGGAGGTCCTTTCAAGGCGTGAATGTTTCAGAACTTTAATTTATTTGGAAATGACCCAGCTCTTCAGTACACTGTCGTCACTTAGTTTAGCACAGGATAGAAACTCGGGTAACCAAAACACCTGGAGAAACGATTGTAAGTTCAGTTCCGTTCAGTTGCTCAGTCGTGTCTGACTCTTTGGGACCCCGTGGCCTGCAGGACGCTGGGCTTCCGTGTCCATCACCAACTCCAGGGGCTTGCTCAAACTCATGTCCATCGAATCAGTGATGCCATCCAACCATCTTAGCCTCTGTCGTCCCCTTCTCCTCTGCCTTCAATCAAGACCCTCATAGGCAGATAGTGTAGAGTGTAAGTAGTGTTCATAGTTTATCTAAAAGCTCATATGACATTTAATTTTTCGTTTTCTTCCTGTTCTTTCGAGGTACTTTCTTGTTGACAAGCTTGTGACAGATAAAACGGTATAGCAATTTTTACCTTCGAACAAACCGAGGCACTATGAACATTTTGTGCTTCATGTTGATGACTCTTAGACATGTCTACAGTAGAGGAGCAAAACCAAAACTACTAGATATTTAATATTGACTAGTTCCCAGTTCACGGGACTCTGACATTCACTGAGGTCAATGTTTTCTTGTATTGGAAGCAGTTGGGTTGGCAAGGGCTGCCTTGTCTTGAGACCATTGAAATAAGAACTCAGAACTTGAGCACTATTATCAAAAATCACAAGGCTCACACTGACACATACATCAATCCAGACAGACAAGACAAGACATCTTCCAGTTTTCCGCCTGAGATGGAAAAGATTTCTTTGAGCCGTTTTTTTCTGGGGTGTGGGGGGTGGGGCTGGCGGCCAGGCAGGCTTTGGGAAGGATTTAAGTGTTTGGAATTGCATATGAAAAGAACCAGCTTTCCGGGTTCCAAGGAATCAAGTTTCCTTGGAAACCAACTTTGTCCGGTTCTGTAGAATATCATGGCCCTCCTAGGTCAGGTCATCTTTCCTTTCCGTAGTCCTCGTTGGATCCCTGAATTCTAGACAGCTTGGATTGCCTCTGTGGGCTGGATGGATTGTCCTCCCGTTTCACCGGGCGGCGGGAGCGAGGTCCCAGAGGCTCTCCTGGAACCGGGCGTGGGGGCGGGGCTCACCGGGAGCCCGTGGTGAAGGTGGGCCGCGCACCGGGAGCGCGCCCGGGGCGGGGCGAAGCCGGGCGGCGCGGGTCGGGAATCGGGTCGTGGCGGGGATGGGGGGCGGTCCCAGTTGTGCTCCCGGGGGTGGCCACTGCTGCTGGAAACGCGCTGGGATCGCACCAGGGGCGGGGTGAACCCGGGCGGCGGTGGGCGGGGGGGGGGGGGGGGGGGTCCGGTCATGGCGGAGCGGGGGCGGGCATCCCGGTTGTGCTCTCGGAGGCCGCCACTGGGGCTGGACCCGCGCCGGGATCGCACCCGGGGCGGGGTCAACCCGGGCGGCGCGGGTGGAGACTCCGATCGCTGTGGGTGGGGGTCGGTCCCAGTTGTGCTCCGGGGATCCCCACTGCGGCTGGGAAGGCACCGGGAGCATGGCAGGGGCGGGGCGGCGCGGGGCGGGGGTCGGCTCCTGGCGGGGGTCGGGGAGGGGTTCCCCGTTGTCCTCTCGGGGGTCGCCGTGGCGGCTGGGAACGCCCATTGCGTGCGCTCCTGGGTCCCCAAGGGTCGGCATCCAGTGGGCGCGGCGGAGGGGTGCGGACCACAGGTAAGGGAACTGGGACTGCGTGGAGCAGGGAACCACGTAGTCCGCCCTCTGTTGGCACAACCTGGCGGTCGCAGAAAGGCCTCGCCTTTGGGCTCAAGTCCTTGACCGCTCCACCCCTTTGCTGAAAGGTCAGAGCCGCGCGGTTTTCCCAAGCAGCCTAGTGTCCGCTGCAAGTCCAAGGGCCAGAACCCTGAACTCTGGCCGGCTGGCCCAGCCCTGCTTCTGGCACTTTGGAGGCCAGCGGGCCCTTGACCACCTGCTGGGATGGGAAAGGGAAGGGTCCACGAATTGCACCCTAGAAACTTAGTAGGGTGCATGGGTTTCAAAACCCGGTGGCCGCCCAGGCAGAAAACAAGGGTGGAGGGCACCCTGCTGCCCTTTCATGGCAGCATCTGTGGCTGTCCTGCTGAGGGGGCCTTTCCATGGGGACCGTGTGCAGTACAAGTTTGGTGTTTTGGAACCGAATAATTAGAACGTGTAAAAATTTTCAATGATGTGGTGGTTTGATTCAAACAAAACAAAACAAACCAAACCAAAACACCAAGCTCCAAGTTTTTTGCAAATTTAGGTCTTAATATTGAAGGCCTGTTTTCCTTCCACTGTGGCATTCTACGAAGAAATGTGCGGGTTTTTTTTTTTTTTTTTAATTTGTTTTTTGTTTTTCTTTTTTTTAGAAACGATTCCGAAAAATGAGGGAAACAGGAAACCCAGAGGTGCCCCTGTAGTTTGGCGAAGGCCTTAGGAGGTCACTTGGAAATGCTGCTGGCTGTGAGGGGGAGGGGGCAGATGTGCACAGAGCTGTGCAGGCTTGTCCTTTGCATGGATGTTCTTTGTAGAAATCCACCTCGGAGCCATCTCCTGATGTGTAAGAATTTCCCAGACAGACCTCGAGCTAAGCAATGCGTTTTTTCCTTAGGAAATGTTGGTCTTCAGCGATGTTCAAAGCCTGTGTATTTCGGCTAGACTCTGGCTTCAGGTCGGTTCCCCCAAAAGGCTCAGAAGTGACCTGAACCAAACAGTAAGTTTTCCTCCTACCTTGTTCTCCTCGTCTATGTTAAGGAAATGACATATTTGCCTGGAAATCTGCCTTTCTTCAAGATTCATGTCAATCATTTTTTAGCCCGGGATGACTCACCTGCTGCCCATGTTATCTCAATGCATGTCGTGGGTGAGGGGGTCTGGTGTCATGCTCTGAGACACTGCCTTTGTTTCCTTAGCAGACTGCTAGTGGCTGCATCACATCGGGCTAAAGACCCGAAGGGGGTACTCTTACTGCCCCCCCCACCCCGCCCCAAGTCTATGTCAGCAGCTTTCTCGATCTCTTTTATCCTTCCATAACACTTGATGACACAAAAGCTCTGAGCGATCAAGTCATATCGAATCTTCATTTCAGATTGAAGATGCATTCCATGGTATTGCCATCTTAAGTCTCTCCATCGCTATGGAATATCTGTCCATGTATTCAGGATCTTTTTCAGCCACGGTGTAGAATTTCCAGTGTGCCAGTCTTGCATCCTCGTGACATCCGTGGCAAAGCATTTGATTCATGTTGACAGTATTGAAAGGGAATTTTTTTAAAAATTCCTTTTCAGATTTTTATCTGCTAGTGTACACAGGTCAAACTGTGTACTCATTCATTTTGATCACTTTGGACAGCTTGAGAGTTGTCTTTCCTTTCTCTGCTTTCTCGTACTTTAAGAGTATCCTGGCACATACATGTTCTGCCTCACCCCTAATCTCAGTCATGTGTTCAAAGAACTTCTGTCCGTTTATTTATTTGTTTTTGGTAACATTGAATTCGTTTGGACTATGCTGGGTCTTTGCTGCTCGCTGGAAGTTGCTAGGACCTCTGGACTGCAGTCTCCCATCTCTTGCTGACCTCTTGTTGACCTCTGCAGAATCCCGGTTGGTGGGAGCTTGTTAGTTCCTTGTTCCTTACCCGGACCTCCTGTGGTAAGTGTTTTCTCTCCTCTGCGGCCTGGTAAGGGTGGGTGGTCATTGGCATCCCAAAGGTGGCTAGAAGTCAATGATTTAGGCAGGCTTGTGAATAGATATGGGAGAAGGCAACGGCACCCCACTCCAGTACTCTTGCCTGGAAAATCCCATGGACGGAAGAGCCTGGCAGGCTGCAGTCCATGGGGTCGCTCAGAGTCGGACACGACTGAGCGACTTCACTTTCACATTGCACTTTCATGCATTGGAGGAGGACATGGCAACCCACTCCAGTGTTCTTGCCTAGAGAACCCCAGGGACTGCGGGGCCTGGTGGGCTGCCGTCCATGGGGTCACACAGACTCGGACACGACTGAAACGACTTCGCAGCAGCAGCAGCAGCAGTGCATAGATATCAAAAGGGTTGAGAACAGTCAGGTAGGATCACACAAGTCACCGTGAAACAATAATACTTCTCCACTTAGCCAAAGCTCACAAAAGATTTCTGTTCTAGGTCAACCTAGAAGAGATCACGGAAGAGGTAAAGAAACTTAAAATCCATTAGCAAAGGCAGTTCAACCTCTCAAGAAACCTTGTGCTAGGCACAACACTCTTTTCTGGGGGTCCACTTTCCCTCCAACCTCCTTATCCCATTCTGTACCCATTCCTTTGCTTCTCCCATCCTGAAACTGCCACCTGGAAGAAAGAACGACGTCGTTTGCCTTCAGAAAATGCGATTTCATTCCACATACCTTCTTTTAATACCAAGTCATACATTTCCCTTCAGCAACCAAGAACTGACTTTTATATTGGCATTCGACAGATTGGTGAACATACCTATCAGTGATAGTAGCGGCCCCCCCCCCCCCCCCCGCACACGCACACACACACACACACACACACACGCACACAGACACACCCCCCAAGATCAGAACCAAACAAAACAAAAAAAATTGCTTTCTTACGTTTCACATGTCAGGATGGTGCCAGACACTATTATTGGATAGTCAAAAATCTCTTTTGTTTCTGTGTAAAAGGGAGGTCCTTTCAAGGCGTGAATGTTTCAGAACTTTAATTTATTTGGAAATGACCCAGCTCTTCAGTACACTGTCGTCACTTAGTTTAGCACAGGATAGAATCTCGGGTAACCAAAACACCTGGAGAAACGATTGTAAGTTCAGTTCCGTTCAGTTGCTCAGTCGTGTCTGACTCTTTGGGACCCCGTGGCCTGCAGGACGCTGGGCTTCCGTGTCCATCACCAACTCCAGGGGCTTGCTCAAACTCATGTCCATCGAATCAGTGATGCCATCCAACCATCTTAGCCTCTGTCGTCCCCTTCTCCTCTGCCTTCAATCAAGACCCTCATAGGCAGATAGTGTAGAGTGTAATTAGTGTTCATAGTTTATCTAAAAGCTCATATGACATTTAATTTTTCGTTTTCTTCCTGTTCTTTCGAGGTACTTTCTTGTTGACAAGCTTGTGACAGATAAAACGGCATAGCAATTTTTACCTTAGAACAAACCGAGGCACTATGAACATTTTGTGCTTCATGTTGATGACTCTTAGACATGTCTACAGTAGAGGAGCAAAACCAAAACTACTAGATATTTAATATTGACTAGTTCCCAGTTCACGGGACTCTGACATTCACTGAGGTCAATGTTTTCTTGTATTGGAAGCAGTTGGGTTGGCAAGGGCTGCCTTGTCTTGAGACCATTGAAATAAGAACTCAGAACTTGAGCACTATTATCAAAAATCACAAGGCTCACACTGACACATACATCAATCCAGACAGACAAGACAAGACATCTTCCAGTTTTCCGCCTGAGATGGAAAAGATGTCTTTGAGCCGTTTTTTTCTGGGGAGTGGGGGGTGGGGCTGGCGGCCAGGCAGGCTTTGGTAAGGAGCTAAGTGTTTGGAATTGCATATGAAAAGAACCAGCTTTCCGGGTTCCAAGGAATCAAGTTTCCTTGGAAACCAACTTTGTCCGGTTCTAGAGAATATCATGGCCCTCCTAGGTCAGGTCATCTTTCCTTTCCGTAGTCCTCGTTGGATCCCTGAATTCTAGACAGCTTGGATTGCCTCTGTGGGCTGGATGGATTGTCCTCCCGTTTCACCGGGCGGCGGGAGCGAGGTCCCAGAGGCTCTCCTGGAACCGGGCGTGGGGGCGGGGCTCACCGGGAGCCCGTGGTGAAGGTGGGCAGCGCACCGGGAGCGCGCCCGGGGCGGGGCGAAGCCGGGCGGCGCGGGTCGGGAATCGGGTCGTGGCGGGGATGGGGGGCGGTCCCAGTTGTGCTCCCGGGGGTGGCCACTGCTGCTGGAAAGGCGCTGGGATCGCACCAGGGGCGGGGTGAACCCGGGCGGCGGGGGGCGGGGGGCGGGGGTCCGGTCATGGCGGAGCGGGGGCGGGCATCCCGGTTGTGCTCTCGGAGGCCGCCACTGGGGCTGGACCCGCGCCGGGAGCGCACCCGGGGCGGGGTCAACCCGGGCGGCGCGGGTGGAGACTCCGATCGCTGTGGGTGGGGGTCGGTCCCAGTTGTGCTCCGGGGATCCCCACTGCGGCTGGGAAGGCACCGGGAGCATGGCAGGGGCGGGGCGGCGCGGGGCGGGGGTCGGCTCCTGGCGGGGGTGGGGGAGGGGTTCCCCGTTGTCCTCTCGGGGGTCGCCATGGCGGCTGGGAACGCCCATTGCGTGCGCTCCTGGGTCCCCAAGGGTCGGCATCCAGTGGGCGCGGCGGAGGGGTGCGGACCACAGGTCAGGGAACTGGGACTGCGTGGAGCAGGCAACCACGTAGTCCGCCCTCTGTTGGCACAACCTGGCGGTCGCAGAAAGGCCTCGCCTTTGGGCTCAAGGCCTTGACCGCTCCACCCCTTTGCTGAAAGGTCAGAGCCGCGCGGTTTTCCCAAGCAGCCTAGTGTCCGCTGCAAGTCCAAGGGCCAGAACCCTGAACTCTGGCCGGCTGGCCCAGCCCTGCTTCTGGCACTTTGGAGGCCAGCGGGCCCTTGACCACCTGCTGGGATGGGAAAGGGAAGGGTCCACGAATTGCACCCTAGAAACTTAGTAGGGTGCATGGGTTTCAAAACCCGGTGGCCGCCCAGGCAGAAAACAAGGGTGGAGGGCACCCTGCTGCCCTTTCATGGCAGCATCTGTGGCTGTCCTGCTGAGGGGGCCTTTCCATGGGGACCGTGTGCAGTACAAGTTTGGTGTTTTGGAACCGAATAATTAGAACGTGTAAAAATTTTCAATGATGTGGTGGTTTGATTCAAACCAAACAAAACAAACCAAAACACCAAGCTCCAAGTTTTTTGCAAATTTAGGTCTTAATATTGAAGGCCTGTTTTCCTTCCACTGTGGCATTCTACGAAGAAATGTGCGGGTTTTTTTTTTTTTTTTTTTAATTTGTTTTTTGTTTTTCTTTTTTTTAGAAAAGATTCCGAAAAATGAGGGAAACAGGAAACCCAGAGGTGCCCCTGTAGTTTGGCGAAGGCCTTAGGAGGTCACTTGGAAATGCTGCTGGCTGTGAGGGGGAGGGGGCAGATGTGCACAGAGCTGTGCAGGCTTGTCCTTTGCATGGATGTTCTTTGTAGAAATCCACCTCGGAGCCATCTCCTGATGTGTAAGAATTTCCCAGACAGACCTCGAGCTAAGCAATGCGTTTTTTCCTTAGGAAATGTTGGTCTTCAGCGATGTTCAAAGCCTGTGTATTTCGGCTAGACTCTGGCTTCAGGTCGGTTCCCCCAAAAGGCTCAGAAGTGACCTGAACCAAACAGTAAGTTTTCCTCCTACCTTGTTCTCCTCGTCTATGTTAAGGAAATGACATATTTGCCTGGAAATCTGCCTTTCTTCAAGATTCATGTCAATCATTTTTTAGCCCGGGATGACTCACCTGCTGCCCATGTTATCTCAATGCATGTCGTGGGTGAGGGGGTCTGGTGTCATGCTCTGAGACACTGCCTTTGTTTCCTTAGCAGACTGCTAGTGGCTGCATCACATGGGGCTAAAGACCCGAAGGGGGTACTCTTACTGCCCCCCCCACCCCGCCCCAAGTCTATGTCAGCAGCTTTCTCGATCTCTTTTATCCTTCCATAACACTTGATGACACAAAAGCTCTGAGCGATCAAGTCATATCGAATCTTCATTTCAGATTGAAGATGCATTCCATGGTACTGCCATCTTAAGTCTCTCCATCGCTATGGACTATCTGTCCATGTATTCAGGATCTTTTTCAGCCACGGTGTAGAATTTCCAGTGTGCCAGTCTTGCATCCTCGTGACATCCGTGGCAAAGCATTTGATTCATGTTGACTGTATTGAAAGGGAATTTTTTTTTAAATTCCTTTTCAGATTATTATCTGCTAGTGTACACAGGTCAAAGTGTGTACTCATTCATTTTGATCACTTTGGACAGCTTGAGAGTTGTCTTTCCTTTCTCTGCTTTCTCGTACTTTAAGAGTATCCTGGCACATACATGTTCCGCCTCACCCCTAATCTCAGTCATGTGTTCCAAGAACTTCTGTCCGTTGATTTATTTGTTTTTGGTAACATTGAATTCGTTTGGACTATGCTGGGTCTTTGCTGCTCGCTGGAAGTTGCTAGGACCTCTGGACTGCAGTCTCCCATCTCTTGCTGACCTCTTGTTGACCTCTGCAGAATCCCGGTTGGTGGGAGCTTGTTAGTTCCTTGTTCCTTACCCGGACCTCCTGTGGTAAGTGTTTTCTCTCCTCTGCGGCCTGGTAAGGGTGGGTGGTCATTGGCATCCCAAAGGTGGCTAGAAGTCAATGATTTAGGCAGGCTTGTGAATAAATATGGGAGAAGGCAACGGCACCCCACTCCAGTACTCTTGCCTGGAAAATCCCATGGACGGAAGAGCCTGGCAGGCTGCAGTCCATGGGGTCGCTCAGAGTCGGGCACGACTGAGCGACTTCACTTTCACATTTCACTTTCATGCATTGGAGGAGGACATGGCAACCCACTCCAGTGTTCTTGCCTAGAGAACCCCAGGGACTGCGGGGCCTGGTGGGCTGCCATCCCTGGGGTCACACAGACTCGGACACGACTGAAACGACTTAGCAGCAGCAGCAGCAGCAGTGCATAGATATCAAAAGGGTTTAGAACAGTCAGGTAGGATCACACAAGTCACCGTGAAACAATAATACTTCTCCACTTAGCCAAAGCTCACAAGAGATTTCTGTTCTAGGTCAACCTAGAAGAGATCACGGAAGAGGTAAAGAAACTTAAAATCCATTAGCAAAGGCAGTTCAACCTCTCAAGAAACCTTGTGCTAGGCACAACACTCTTTTCTGGGGGTCCACTTTCCCTCCAACCTCCTTATCCCATTCTGTACCCATTCCTTTGCTTCTCCCATCCTGAAACTGCCACCTGGAAGAAAGAACGACGTCGTTTGCCTTCAGAAAATGCGATTTCATGCCACATACCTTCTTTTAATACCAAGTCATACATTTCCCTTCAGCAACCAAGAACTGACTTTTATATTGGCATTCGACAGATTGGTGAACATACCTATCAGTGATAGTAGCGCCCCCCCCCTCCCCCGCACACGCACACGCACACGCACACACACACACACACAGACACACACCCCCAAGATCAGAACCAAACAAAACAAAAAAAATTGCTTTCTTACGTTTCACATGTCAGGATGGTGCCAGACACTATTAGTGGATAGTCAAAAATCTCTTTTGTTTCTGTGTAAAAGGGAGGTCCTTTCAAGGCGTGAATGTTTCAGAACTTTAATTTATTTGGAAATGACCCAGCTCTTCAGTACACTGTCGTCACTTAGTTTAGCACAGGATAGAAACTCGGGTAACCAAAACACCTGGAGAAACGATTGTAAGTTCAGTTCCGTTCAGTTCCTCAGTCGTGTCTGACTCTTTGGGACCCCGTGGCCTGCAGGACGCTGGGCTTCCGTGTCCATCACCAACTCCAGGGGCTTGCTCAAACTCATGTCCATCGAATCAGTGATGCCATCCAACCATCTTAGCCTCTGTCGTCCCCTTCTCCTCTGCCTTCAATCAAGACCCTCATAGGCAGATATTGTAGAGTGTAATTAGTGTTCATAGTTTATCTAAAAGCTCATATCACATTTAATTTTTCGTTTTCTTCCTGTTCTTTCGAGGTACTTTCTTGTTGACAAGCTTGTGACAGATAAAACGGCATAGCAATTTTTACCTTAGAACAAACCGAGGCACTATGAACATTTTGTGCTTCATGTTGATGACTCTTAGACATGTCTACAGTAGAGGAGCAAAACCAAAACTACTAGATATTTCATATTGACTAGTTCCCAGTTCACGGGACTCTGACATTCCCTGAGGTCAAAGTTTTCTTGTATTGGAAGCAGTTGGGTTGGCAAGGGCTGCCTTGTCTTGAGACCATTGAAATAAGAACTCAGAACTTGAGCACTATTATCAAAAATCACACGGCTCACACTGACACATACATCAATCCAGACAGACAATACAAGACATCTTCCAGTTTTCCGCCTGATATGGAAAAGATTTCTTTGAGCCGTTTTTTTCTGGGGAGTGGGGGGTGGGGCTGGCGGCCAGGCAGGCTTTGGGAAGGAGCTCAGTGTTTGGAATTGCATATGAAAAGAACCAGCTTTCCGGGTTCCAAGGAATCAAGTTTCCTTTGAAACCAACTTTGTCCGGTTCTAGAGAATATCATGGCCCTCCTAGGTCAGGTCATCTTTCCTTTCCGTAGTCCTCGTTGGATCCCTGAATTCTAGACAGCTTGGATTGCCTCTGTGGGCTGGATGGATTGTCCTCCCGTTTCACCGGGCGGCGGGAGCGAGGTCCCAGAGGCTCTCCTGGAACCGGGCGTGGGGGCGGGGCTCACCGGGAGCCCGTGGTGAAGGTGGGCAGCGCACCGGGAGCGCGCCCGGGGCGGGGCGAAGCCGGGCGGCGCGGGTCGGGAATCGGGTCGTGGCGGGGATGGGGGGCGGTCCCAGTTGTGCTCCCGGGGGTGGCCACTGCTGCTGGAAACGCGCTGGGATCGCACCAGGGGCGGGGTGAACCCGGGCGGCGGGGGGCGGGGGTCCGGTCATGGCGGAGCGGGGGCGGGCATCCCAGTTGTGCTCTCGGAGGCCGCCACTGGGGCTGGACCCGCGCCGGGAGCGCACCCGGGGCGGGGTCAACCCGGGCGGCGCGGGTGGAGACTCCGATCGCTGTGGGTGGGGGTCGGTCCCAGTTGTGCTCCGGGGATCCCCACTTCGGCTGGGAAGGCACCGGGAGCAGGGCAGGGGCGGGGCGGCGCGGGGCGGGGGTCGGCTCCTGGCGGGGGTGGGGGAGGGCTTCCCCGTTGTCCTCTCGGGGGTCGCCGTGGCGGCTGGGAACGCCCATTGCGTGCGCTCCTGGGTCCCCAAGGGTCGGCATCCAGTGTGCGCGGCGGAGGGGTGCGGACCACAGGTCAGGGAACTGGGACTGCGTGGAGCAGGGAACCACGTAGTCCGCCCTCTGTTGGCACAACCTGGCGGTCGCAGAAAGGCCTCGCCTTTGGGCTCAAGGCCTTGACCGCTCCACCCCTTTGCTGAAAGGTCAGAGCCGCGCGGTTTTCCCAAGCAGCCTAGTGTCCGCTGCAAGTCCAAGGGCCAGAACCCTGAACTCTGGCCGGCTGGCCCAGCCCTGCTTCTGGCACTTTGGAGGCCAGCGGGCCCTTGACCACCTGCTGGGATGGGAAAGGGAAGGGTCCACGAATTGCACCCTAGAAACTTAGTAGGGTGCATGGGTTTCAAAACCCGGTGGCCGCCCAGGCAGCAAACAAGGGAGGAGGGCACCCTGCTGCCCTTTCATGGCAGCATCTGTGGCTGTCCTGCTGAGGGGGCCTTTCCATGGGGACCGTGTGCAGTACAAGTTTGGTGTTTTGGAACCGAATAATTAGAACGTGTAAAAATTTTCAATGATGTGGTGGTTTGATTCAAACAAAACAAAACAAACCAAAACACCAAGCTCCAAGTTTTTTGCAAATTTAGGTCTTAATATTGAAGGCCTGTTTTCCTTCCACTGTGGCATTCTACGAAGAAATGTGCGGGTTTTTTTTTTTTTTTTTAATTTGTTTTTTGTTTTTCTTTTTTTTAGAAAAGATTCCGAAAAATGAGGGAAACAGGAAACCCAGAGGTGCCCCTGTAGTTTGGCGAAGGCCTTAGGAGGTCACTTGGAAATGCTGCTGGCTGTGAGGGGGGGAGGGGGCAGATGTGCACAGATCTGTGCAGGCTTGTCCTTTGCATGGATGTTCTTTGTAGAAATCCACCTCGGAGCCATCTCCTGATGTGTAAGAATTTCCCAGACAAACCTTGAGCTAAGCAATGCGTTTTTTCCTTAGGAAATGTTGGTCTTCAGCGATGTTCAAAGCCTGTGTATTTCGGCTAGACTCTGGCTTCAGGTCGGTTCCCCCAAAAGGCTCAGAAGCGACCTGAACCAAACAGTAAGTTTTCCTCCTACCTTGTTCTCCTCGTCTATGTTAAGGAAATGATATATTTGCCTGGAAATCTGCCTTTCTTCAAGATTCATGTCAATCATTTTTTAGCCCGGGATGACTGACCTGCTGCCCATCTTATCTCAATGCATGCCGTGGGTGAGGGGGTCTGGTGTCATGCTCTGAGACACTGCCTTTGTTTCCTTAGCAGACTGCTAGTGGCTGCATCACATGGGGCTAAAGACCCGCAGGGGGTACTCTTACTGCCCCCCCCCCCCCCGCCCCAAGTCTATGTCAGCAGCTTTCTCGATCTCTTTTATCCTTCCATAACACTTGATGACACAAAAGCTCTGAGCGATCAAGTCATATCGAATCTTCATTTCAGAATGAAGATGCATTCCATGGTATTGCCATCTTAAGTCTTTCCATCGCTATGGAATATCTGTCCATGTATTCAGGATCTTTTTCAGCCACGGTGTAGAATTTCCAGTGTGCCAGTCTTGCATCCTCGTGACATCCGTGGCAAAGCATTTGATTCATGTTGACTGTATTGAAAGGGAATTTTTTTTTTTAATTCCTTTTCAGATTACTATCTGCTAGTGTATACAGGTAAAACTGTGTAATCATTCATTTTGATCACTTTGGACAGCTTGAGAGTTGTCTTTCCTTTCTCTGCTTTCTCGTACTTTAAGAGTATCCTGGCACATACATGTTCTGCCTCACCCCTAATCTCAGTCATGTGTTCCAAGAACTTCTGTCCGTTGATTTATTTGTTTTTGGTAACATTGAATTCGTTTTGACTATGCTGGGTCTTTGCTGCTCGCTGGAAGTTGCTAGGACCTCTGGACTGCAGTCTCCCATCTCTTGCTGACCTCTTGTTGACCTCTGCAGAATCCCGGTTGGTGGGAGCTTGTTAGTTCCTTGTTCCTTACCCGGACCTCCTGTGGTAAGTGTTTTCTCTCCTCTGCGGCCTGGTAAGGGTGGGTGGTCATTGGCATCCCAAAGGTGGCTAGAAGTCAATGATTTAGGCAGGCTTGTGAATAGATATGGGAGAAGGCAACGGCACCCCACTCCAGTACTCTTGCCTGGAAAATCTCATGGACGGAAGAGCCTGGTAGGCTGCAGTCCATGGGGTCGCTCAGAGTCGGGCACGACTGAGCGACTTCACTTTCACATTTCACTTTCATGCATTGGAGGAGGACATGGCAACCCCCTCCAGTGTTCTTGCCTAGAGAACCCCAGGGACTGCGGGGCCTGGTGGGCTGCCATCCCTGGGGTCACACAGACTCGGACACGACTGAAACGACTTCGCAGCAGCAGCAGCAGCAGTGCATAGATATCAAAAGGGTTTAGAACAGTCAGGTAGGATCACACAAGTCACCGTGAAGCAATACTTCTCCACTTAGCCAAAGCTCACAAGAGATTTCTGTTCTAGGTCAACCTAGAAGAGATCACGGAAGAGGTAAAGAAACTTAAAATCCATTAGCAAAGGCAGTTCAACCTCTCAAGAAACCTTGTGCTAGGCACAACACTCTTTTCTGGGGGTCCACTTTCCCTCCAACCTCCTTATCCCATTCTGTACCCATTCCTTTGCTTCTCCCATCCTGAAACTGCCACCTGGAAGAAAGAACGACGTCGTTTTCCTTCAGAAAATGCGATTTGATGCCACATACCTTCTTTTAATACCAAGTCATACATTTCCCTTCAGCAACCAAGAACTGACTTTTATATTGGCATTCGACAGATTGGTGAACATACCTATCAGTGATAGTAGCGCCCCCCCCCAGCTCCCCCGCACACGCACGCACGCACACACACACACACACACACACGCACACAGACACACCCCCCCAAGATCAGAACCAAACAAAACAAAAAAAATTGCTTTCTTACGTTTCACATGTCAGGATGGTGCCAGACACTATTATTGGATAGTCAAAAATCTCTTTTGTTTCTGTGTAAAAGGGAGGTCCTTTCAAGGCGTGAATGTTTCAGAACTTGAATTTATTTGGAAATGACCCAGCTCTTCAGTACACGGTCGTCACTTAGTTTAGCACAGGATAGAAACTCGGGTAACCAAAACACCTGGAGAAACGATTGTATGTTCAGTTCCGTTCAGTGGCTCAGTCGTGTCTGACTCTTTGGGACCCCGTGGCCTGCAGGACGCTGGGCTTCCGTGTCCATCACCAACTCCAGGGGCTTGCTCAAACTCATGTCCATCGAATCAGTGATGCCATCCAACCATCTTAGCCTCTGTCGTCCCCTTCTCCTCTGCCTTCAATCAAGACCCTCATAGGCAGATAGTGTCGAGTGTAATTAGTGTTCATAGTTTATCTAAAAGCTCATATCACATTTAATTTTTCGTTTTGTTCCTGTTCTTTCGAGGTACTTTCTTGTTGACAAGCTTGTGACAGATAGAACGATATAGCAATTTTTACCTTAGAACAAACCGAGGCACTATGAACATTTTGTGCTTCATGGTGATGACTCTTAGACATGTCTACAGTAGAGGAGCAAAACCAAAACTACTAGATATTTCATATTGACTAGTTCCCAGTTCACGGGACTCTGACATTCACTGAGGTCAAAGTTTTCTTGTATTGGAAGCAGTTGGGGTGGCAAGGGCTGCCTTGTCTTGAGACCATTGAAATAAGAACTCAGAACTTGAGCACTATTATCAAAAATCACAAGGCTCACACTGACACATACATCAATCCAGACAGACAAGACAAGACATCTTCCAGTTTTCCGCCTGAGATGGAAAAGATTTCTTTGAGCCGTTTTTTTCTGGGGAGTGGGGGGTGGGGCTGGCGGCCAGGCAGGCTTTGGGAAGGAGCTCAGTGTTTGGAATTGCATATGAAAAGAACCAGCTTTCCGGGTTCCAAGGAATCAAGTTTCCTTGGAAACCAACTTTGTCCGGTTCTAGAGAATATCATGGCCCTCCTAGGTCAGGTCATCTTTCCTTTCCGTAGTCCTCGTTGGATCCCTGAATTCTAGACAGCTTGGATTGCCTCTGTGGGCTGGATGGATTGTCCTCCCGTTTCACCGGGCGGCGGGAGCGAGGTCCCAGAGGCTCTCCTGGAACCGGGCGTGGGGGCGGGGCTCACCGGGAGCCCGTGGTGAAGGTGGGCAGCGCACCGGGAGCGCGCCCGGGGCGGGGCGAAGCCGGGCGGCGCGGGTCGGGAATCGGGTCGTGGCGGGGATGGGGGGCGGTCCCAGTTGTGCTCCCGGGGTGGCCACTGCTGCTGGAAACGCGCTGGGATCGCACCAGGGCGGGGTGAACCCGGGCGGCGGGGGGCGGGGGTCCGGTCATGGCGGAGCGGGGCGGGCATCCCGGTTGTGCTCTCGGAGGCCGCCACTGGGGCTGGACCCGCGCCGGGAGCGCACCCGGGGCGGGGTCAACCCGGGCGGCGCGGGTGGAGACTCCGATCGCTGTGGGTGGGGGGCGGTCCCAGTTGTGCTCCGGGGATCCCCACTGCGGCTGGGAAGGTACCGGGAGCATGGCAGGGGCGGGGCGGCGCGGGGCGGGGGGCGGCTCCTGGCGGGGGTGGGGGAGGGCTTCCCCGTTGTCCTCTCGGGGGTCGCCATGGCGGCTGGGAACGCCCACTGCGTGCGCTCCTGGGTCCCCAAGGATCGGCATCCAGTGGGCGCGGCGTAGGGGTGCGGACCACAGGTCAGGGAACTGGGACTGCGTGGAGCAGGGAACCACGTAGTCCGCCCTCTGTTGGCACAACCTGGCGGTCGCAGAAAGGCCTCGCCTTTGGGCTCAAGGCCTTGACCGCTCCACCCCTTTGCTGAAAGGTCAGAGCCGCACGGTTTTCCCAAGCAGCCGAGTGTCCGCTGCAAGTCCAAGGGCCAGAACCCTGAACTCTGGCCGGCTGGCCCAGCCCTGCTTCTGGCACTTTGGAGGCCAGCGGGCCCTTGACCACCTGCTGGGATGGGAAAGGGAAGGGTCCACGAATTGCACCCTAGAAACTTAGTAGGGTGCATGGGTTTCAAAACCCGGTGGCCGCCCAGGCAGCAAACAAGGGAGGAGGGCACCCTGCTGCCCTTTCATGGCAGCATCTGTGGCTGTCCTGCTGAGGGGGCCTTTCCATGGGGACCGTGTGCAGTACAAGTTTGGTGTTTTGGAACCGAATAATTAGAACGTGTAAAAATTTTAAATGATGTGGTGGTTTGATTCAAACAAAACAAAACAAACCAAAACACCAAGCTCCAAGTTTTTTGCAAATTTAGGTCTTAATATTGAAGGCCTGTTTTCCTTCCACTGTGGCATTGTACGAAGAAATGTGCGGGTTTTTTTTTTTTTTTTAATTTGTTTTTTGTTTTTCTTTTTTTTTAGAAAAGATTCCGAAAAATGAGGGAAACAGGAAGCCCAGAGGTGCCCCTGTAGTTTGGCGAAGGCCTTAGGAGGTCACTTGGAAATGCTGCTGGCTGTGAGGGGGGGAGGGGGCAGATGTGCACAGAGCTGTGCAGGCTTGTCCTTTGCATGGATGTTCTTTGTAGAAATCCACCTCGGAGCCATCTCCTGATGTGTAAGAATTTCCCAGACAAACCTTGAGCTAAGCAATGCGTTTTTTCCTTAGGAAATGTTGGTCTTCAGCGATGTTCAAAGCCTGTGTATTTCGGCTAGACTCTGGCTTCAGGTCGGTTCCCCCAAAAGGCTCAGAAGCGACCTGAACCAAACAGTAAGTTTTCCTCCTACCTTGTTCTCCTCGTCTATGTTAAGGAAATGATATATTTGCCTGGAAATCTGCCTTTCTTCAAGATTCATGTCAATCATTTTTTAGCCCGGGATGACTGACCTGCTGCCCATCTTATCTCAATGCATGCCGTGGGTGAGGGGGTCTGGTGTCATGCTCTGAGACACTGCCTTTGTTTCCTTAGCAGACTGCTAGTGGCTGCATCACATCGGGCTAAAGACCCGACGGGGGTACTCTTACTGCCCCCCACCCCGCCCCAAGTCTATGTCAGCAGCTTTCTCGATCTCTTTGATCCTTCCATAACACTTGATGACACAAAAGCTCTGAGCGATCAAGTCATATCGAATCTTCATTTCAGAATGAAGATGCATTCCATGGTATTGCCATCTTAAGTCTTTCCATCGCTATGGACTATCTGTCCATGTATTCAGGATCTTTTTCAGCCACGGTGTAGAATTTCCAGTGTGCCAGTCTTGCATCCTCGTGACATCCGTGGCAAAGCATTTGATTCATGTTGACTGTATTGAAAGGGAATTTTTTTTTTTAATTCCTTTTCAGATTACTATCTGCTAGTGTATACAGGTAAAACTGTGTAATCATTCATTTTGATCACTTTGGACAGCTTGAGAGTTGTCTTTCCTTTCTCTGCTTTCTCGTACTTTAAGAGTATCCTGGCACATACATGTTCTGCCTCACCCCTAATCTCAGTCATGTGTTCAAAGAACTTCTGTCCGTTGATTTATTTGTTTTTGGTAACATTGAATTCGTTTTGACTATGCTGGGTCTTTGCTGCTCGCTGGAAGTTGCTAGGACCTCTGGACTGCAGTCTCCCATCTCTTGCTGACCTCTTGTTGACCTCTGCAGAATCCCGGTTGGTGGGAGCTTGTTAGTTCCTTGTTCCTTACCCGGACCTCCTGTGGTAAGTGTTTGCTCTCCTCTGTGGCCTGGTAAGGCTGGGTGGTCATTGGCATCCCAAAGGTGGCTAGAAGTCAATGATTTAGGCAGGCTTGTGAATAGATATGGGAGAAGGCAATGGCACCCCACTCCAGTACTCTTGCCTGGAAAATCCCATGGACGGAAGAGCCTCGTAGGCTGCAGTCCATGGGGTCGCTCAGAGTCGGACACGACTGAGCGACTTCACTTTCACATTTCACTTTCATGCATTGGAGGAGGACATGGCAACCCACTCCAGTGTTCTTGCCTAGAGAACCCCAGGGACTGCGGGGCCTGGTGGGCTGCCGTCCATGGGGTCACACAGCCTCGGACACGACTGAAACGACTTCGCAGCAGCAGCAGCAGCAGCAGCAGTGCATAGATATCAAAATGGTTTAGAACAGTCAGGTAGGATCACACAAGTCACCGTGAAGCAATACTTCTCCACTTAGCCAGAGCTAACAAAAGATTTCTGTTCTAGGTCAACCTAGAGGAGATCACAGAAGAGGTGAAGAAACTTAAAATCCATTGGCAAAGGCAGTTCAACCTCTCAAGAAACATTGTGCTAGGCACAACACTCTTTTCTGGGGGTCCACTTTCCCTACAACCTCCTTATCCCATTCTGTACCCATTCCTTTGCTTCTCCCATCCTGAAACTGCCACCTGGAAGAAAGAACGACATCGTTTTCCTTCAGAAAATGCGATTTCATTCCACATACCTTCTTTTAATACCAAGTCATGCATTTCCCTTCAGCAACCAAGAACTGACTTTTATATTGGCATTCGACAGATTGGTGAACATACCTATCAGTGATAGTAGCGGCCCCCCCCCTCCCCCGCACGCACACGCACGCACGCACACACACACACACACACACACACACACACACCCAAGATCAGAACCAAACAAAACAAAAACAAATTGCTTTCTTACGTTTCACATGTCAGGATGGTGCCAGACACTCTTATTGGATAGTCAAAAATCTCTCTTGTTTCTGTGTAAAAGGGAGGTCCTTTCAAGGCGTGAATGTTTCAGAACTTTAATTTATTTAAATGACCCAGCTCTTCAGTGCACTGTCGTCACTTAGTTTAGCACAGGATAGAAACTCGGGTAACCAAAACACCTGGAGAAACGATTGTAAGTTCAGTTCCGTTCAGTGGCTCAGTCGTGTCTGACTCTTTGGGACCCCGTGGCCTGCAGGACGCCGGGCTTCCGTGTCAATCACCAACTCCAGGGGCTTGCTCAAACTCATGTCCATCGAATCAGTGATGCCATCCAACCATCTTACCCTCTTTCGTCCCCTTCTCCTCTGCCTTCAATCAAGACTCTCATAGGCAGATATTTTAGAGTGTAATTAGTGTTCATAGTTTATCTAAAAGCTCATATCACATTTAATTTTTCGTTCTGTTCCTCTTCTTTCGAGGTACTTTCTTGTTGACAAGCTTGTGACAGATAGAACGATATAGCAATTTTTACCTTAGAACAAACCGAGGCACTATGAACATTTTGTGCTTCATGTTGATGACTCTTAGACATGTCTACAGTAGAGGAGCAAAACCAAAACTACTAGATATTTAATATTGACTAGTTCCCAGTTCACGGGACTCTGACATTCCCTGAGGTCAAAGTTTTCTTGTATTGGAAGCAGTTGGGTTGGCAAGGGCTGCCTTGTCTTGAGACCATTGAAATAAGAACTCAGAACTTGAGCACTATTATCAAAAATCACAAGGCTCACACTGACACATACATCAATCCAGACAGACAAGACAAGACATCTTCCAGTTTTCCGCCTGAGATGGAAAAGATTTCTTTGAGCCGTTTTTTCTGGGGAGTGGGGGGTGGGGCTGGCGGCCAGGCAGGCTTTGGGAAGGAGCTCATGGTTTGGAATTGCATATGAAAAGAACCAGCTTTCCGGGTTCCAAGGAATCAAGTTTCCTTGGAAACCAACTTTGTCCGGTTCTATAGAATATCATGGCCCTCCTAGGTCAGGTCATCTTTCCTTTCCGTAGTCCTCGTTGGATCCCTGAATTCTAGACAGCTTGGATTGCCTCTGTGGGCTGGATGGATTGTCCTCCCGTTTCACCGGGCGGCGGGAGCGAGGTCCCAGAGGCTCTCCTGGAACCGGGCGTGGGGGCGGGGCTCACCGGGAGCCCGTGGTGAAGGTGGGCAGCGCACCGGGAGCGCGCCCGGGGCGGGGCGAAGCCGGGCGGCGCGGGTCGGGAACTGGGTCGTGGCAGGGATGGGGTGGGGGGTGTGGGGGTCGGTATTTCCCAGTTTTTCTCTCCTGGTTGCCTTTATGGCTGGGAACGCCCATTTCGTTTCCCTGCAGGAGGCTCGCTTGCCCTGCCTCCCGTGAACTGCATTTCCCAACCTGGGCGAAAAGCGGTTCCTGGAGATCTTTCCTCAGGGGCTGTTTCCCCGGAGCGGGTGCGAACCTCGGGGACCCAACTCACACGGGAAGACAAAACATGGACAAGTCTATGCTCTGTAGCTGAATTCTAGTGAACCTCATCTCTCAGGAACATTCTTGGTTCCTATAGAGACACCTCTGTGTGTGAAGCTGCGTACCCAACATAGGGGCCCAGAGAGCCTGATTCTCTCTGTGCAGCTTTGGAGCTGTCGTTCAGAAAACAGCTTGAGAATCCATACAATGCTCTCCCTTACCGCTGAGAGCATTCTCATTGCTGTAGCCCTTGGCATTTTGTAGAAATCCGCACCCAAACCCTTCTCCAAGTAGGCCCTTGTCCTAGTTTGAATGGAAAGGCAATAGCTGAGCTGAGGCCGATAAGGTGCCACTCAAGTCTGAAATGTTCCCAAAGCCTACTCCTTCATGGAAAATAACGATAGAATCTAGGAATGTCTTTGTAAGGCTGGCAAAGGGCAGTCAGGTACCTCCAACCTACCTCTGGAATTTCCGTCTTTTGAGCAGATCTGGACGTCTTCTTTTGGAGAAGCTAACCCGTTCCTTCCAAATAGAGGCTTTCAAACACAGGCCGGTTGGCTGCCTCTTCTTGCCCGAAGGAGGCTTGCTTGTCCGGCCTCCTGCGAACTCCACTTCCCAGCCTGGGGGATAAGCAGTTCCTTGAGATCTTTTCTCAGGGGCTGTTTCTTCGGAGCTGGGGCCGGACCCAGAGACGCAAACGCCCGGGGAAAGGAAAACAACACGGACAAGTCTTTGCTCTGTAGGAGAGCTCTAGTGAACCTCACTCTGTCAGGAAAGTTCTTGGTTCCTATAGGGACACCTCTGTGTGTGAAGCTGCGTACCCATCATAGGGGCACAGTGAGCCTGATTCTCTCTGTGCAGCTTTGACGCTGTCGTTCAGAAAACAGCTTGAGAATCCATACAATGCCCTCCCTTGCCGCTGAGAGAGTTCTCATTGCTGTAGCCCTTGGCAGTTTGTAGAAATCAGCACCCAAACCCTTCTCCAAGTAGGCCTAGGTCCTAGTTCGGATGAAAATGCAATGGCGGAGCTGAGGCCAGTAAGGCATCAATCACGTTTCACACACACTGGCAGCCTGCTCCTCCAGGGACAGTAAAGCCTCTTTTTCTTTGCAGGCGCCTCCCTTGCCTTACTTCCTGTGAACAGGGTTTCCCAGCCTGGGCGAAAATTGGTTCCTGGAGATCTTTTCTCAGGGGCTGTTTCTCCGGAGCTGGATCGGACCTAGGGGGCCCAAATCACAGGGGAAGACAAAACCACATGGACATGTCTATGCTCTGTAGGAGAGCTCTAGTGAACCTCATCTCTCAGGAACATTCTTGGCTCCGATAGAGACTCCTGTGTGTGAAGGTGCGTACCCAACATAGGGGCACAGAGAGCCTGATTCTCTCTGTGCAGCTTTGACCCTGACTTTCAGAAAACAGCTTGAGAATCCATACAATGATCTTCCTTACCGCTGAGAGAGTTATCATTGCTGTAGCCCTTGACAGTTTGTGAAAATCCGCACCCAAACCCTTCTGCAAGTAGGCCTGGGTCCTAGTTTGGAGGAACATGCATGACTGAGCTGAGGACAGTACGGGACCACTCTGGTCTCACACATTCTGGCAGCCTACTCCTCCAGGGACTCGAAGGCCTCATTTTCCCTGCAGGAGGCTCGCTTGCCTTGCCTCCTGTGAACTGCATTTCCAGCCTTGGGGCTGTTTCCCCGGAGCTGGATCGGACCTCGGGGACCCAACTCACAGGGGAAGGCAAAACGGCATGTACAGGTCTATGCTCTGTAGGAGAGCTCTAGTGAACCTCATCTCTCAGGAATATTCTTGGCTCCTATAGAGACACCCCTGTGTGTGAAGGTACACAACCCAACCTACGGGCACAGGGAGCCTGATTCTCTCCGTGGGGTGCTGATACTTTGTGGCAAAGCACCTGCTTCAGAATCCACCCACAGAGGCTTTCCATGCCTTGACACAGGTCTCATTGCTGTAGCCCTTGGCAGTTTGGAAAGAAGAAGACCCTTACCCTACTTAAAGTAGGCCCTCGTCCTAGTTTCAGTGGGAAGGCAATAGCTGAGCTGAGGCCGGTAAGGCGCCAGTCAAGTCTCACATATTCCGGAAGCCTACTCCTTCATGGAAAATAACGCTAGAATCTAGGAATGTCTTTGCAAGGTTGGCCAAGGGCAGTCAGCACCCTGCACACTGCCTCTGGAATTACCGACTTCTGAGCAGATCTGGAGGTCTCCTTTAGGAGAAGCTAACCCATTCCTTGCAAATAGAGGCTTACAAACACAGGCCGGTTGGCTGCCTCTTCTTGCCCGAAGGAGGCTTGCTTGTCCTGCCGCCTGCGAACTCCATTTCCCAGCCTGGGGGATTAGTGGTTCTTGGAGATCTTTGCTCAGGGGCTGTTTCCAAGGAGCTGGGGCCGAGCCCGGAGACCCAAACGCACAGGGAAAGGAAAACAACATGGACAAGTCTTTGCTCTCTAGGAGAGCTCTAGTGAACCTCACTCAGTCAGGAAACTTCTTGATTCCTACGGAGACACCCCTGTGATGAAGCTGTGTACCAAACATAGGGGCACAGAGAGCCTGATTCTCTCTGTGAAGTTTTGAACCTGTCCTTGAAACAGCAGCTTGAGAATCCATACAATGCTCTTCCTTACCTGTGACAGAGGTCTCATAGCTGTAGCCCTTGGCATATTTAGAAATCCGCACCCAAACCCTTCTCCAAATAGTCCTGGGTCCTAGTTCGGATTAACATGAAATGGCAGAGCTGAGGCCACTAAGGCACAAGGCAGGTTTCACACACTCTGGCAGCCTGCTCGTCCAGGGACAGTAAGGCCTCTTTCTCCCTGCAGGAGGTTCGCTTGCCTTCCGACTGTGAACTGCTTTTGCCAACCTGGGCGAAAAGCAGTTCCTGGAGATCTTTTCTCAGGGGCTGTTGCCCCGGAGCTGGGTCGGACCTCGGGGACCCAACTCACAGGGGGAGGGAAAACCACATGGACAGGTCTTTGCTCTGTAGCAGAGCTCTAGTGAACCTCATCTCTCAGGAACATTCTTGGTTCCTATAGGGACACCCCTGTGTGTGAAGCTACACACCCAACATAGGGGCACAGGGAGCCTGATTCTCTCTGTCGGGTGCTGATGCTTTGTGGCAAAGCACCTGCTTGAGAATCCATCCGATTATGCTTCCCTCGCCTTGACAGAGGCCTTATTTCTGTAGTCCTTGGCAGTCTGGAAAGAAGCAGACCCTTACCCTTCACCAAGTAAGCCCTTGTCCTAGTTTTAATGGAAAGGCAATAGCTGAGCTGAGGTCCGTAAGTCGCCACTCAAGTCTGACATATTCTCGAAGCCTGCTGCTTCATGGAAAATAACGCTAGAATCTAGGAATGTCTTTGCAATGCTGGCAAAGGGCAGTCAGGAACCTCCAACCTGCCTCTGGAATTTCCATCTTTTGAGCAGATCTGGACGTCTGCCGGGGACCAGCCCCGGCTGATCCAGGGAATTCGAAGCGGGGACGGCGTCGGCGAAGATCAGGAAACAATTGCTTAATTAAACGTTAATTAAGGATATAAAGAGTAATAGAATGAGGATAGCTCAGTAGGAAAATTCAGTGGAGAAAAGAGGCTGAAATAAGGATAGCTCAGTGAGGAAATTCAGTGGAGAAAAGAGGCTGAATAATTCAGCCAGAAGGTAAGAGAAAGAACGACATGGTGAGACCAAGTTTCGGTGAACAAGGCCCGCACTTTATTTTCCAAAGTAGTTTTTATACCTTAAGTTATGCATAGAGGATAATGGGGGAAGGGGTAGAGTCATGCAGTAAGCCAGGCTTTCTTCCTGCAAACATATCATATGCAAAAGTTTAGGTGATTTGCATCATCTTCTGGCCCGGAGGCCTTTTTCTCTAAAGGTGATTATTCTCAAGTCAGGCGCCAGCCTCCAAAAAGCATTAGATAAAGTTGCATTCCTACAGAGCAAAGGTGTGGTGGGCTATAACAAGAAAAAGAATTAACTCAAGGGTCCCAGGTTACAAACATTAAAGCTACTACTTACACCAACTATATTAATCAATACACTGCCAGGGACACAGCAGGTAAGGGATATGGAAACTTAGCAGCAAACATTGGCCCAACAAGTGAAAATCCCTTCACCAATACAATTTCTAATCAATCTTTTAACTACTCAAAAGAATCTGTGTTTAGACAGTTTAGAACATCTCCTGCCTCTCACAGTTGGGAGGCTCTGAACAATCACATGTGGCCGGAAAAACCTATTCAGGCAGGCTAGAGGATTTCCAAAGGAGTTTGTAGGTTAAACACTGTCACACCCAGGAATTATTAACTGGAGCTGTAAGCTAACTCTTTTTCAGAGAGGTAGTGGGGGACAGCCCCCCGTAAAGTCAGAGGTGTAGGTGAAAGCACAAAGCAGAAAGTAGGCAGACTCTGGTTTTGGGGGTAGATTGCTCGAGAATTTCCAGGGAGACTCCTGAGGTTTGATCCCGCCTTTGCGTATGCCAAGCCTCCTTCCTCATGACCTTTGCCAGAGGCGCTCGCTCCCCGCATCTCCCCCTTTTTTTTTTTCTTAAAACAGCCAGAGGCAGCTCAGTCTCGAGCTTTTGAATGCTCTGCCAAAGAATCCTGACAATACAAGGAAGAATGATTATGAGAAGCAAAATTAGAACTAAAGATATTAGAATGTTTTTTCCAGAAGTAAAGTTAGAGAAGGTGTGAAGTAAGTCATTAGCTGCTCCAGCGGTGGTAAAATCCAGTCGACAGTGTTCCAGGGCCTGTATTTGATTTTGAAGTTTCCCTAAGCCAATGTCAGAGCTGTTCCAAACATCTGAAATATGATTTGTAATTTTTTTCATTTATAATCTGTCTCGTTTACCTTTAAAGATGTCACGCATATCCACCAGTAATCAGCGTGGCAAGACAGAGCCATTTTCACTTTTAAAGCCTGTAACTCAGTCCCAATATGCATTATTGCCTCTTTTAAGGCCTCTACTCTCATCTCCAATTTTCTATCTATAACTTTCTGTGTTGCTAGAGTTAAAGAAACATTTTTAGACATGGTATCAACATATTGGGCAGTATGCACTTGTTGAGTCAATGATATTGCTGCCACAGTAACAGAAGCAATTGCTGCTATTAAAGCTGATATTGCTAAAATAAGTAAGCCCACAGATCGTCGCGATCACATTAAATCTTGTAGTTGTTGTAACACAGCAAGACTATAGTTAACATATCAATAAGTGGTTACATCATAAGATAAGGTGGACGTTGTAACACTACAAAGGAGCAAACATTATATTGAGGGTTTAAACAAGATGAGAGCATGCATTGTTCACAAGTCACTACATTGGGTCCACCAGTGAAAGTCACATGTACATTAAGTTTTCCAGAATCATTGGTAAAGAGAAAAACATAAGGAGAGGGTAGACAAGCCAAAGCAGAATAAGTAGAATTATTTTCTGGTTGGAGTTCGCACTGCAGCAGCCCCGTCAGTCTTGCCGGGATCTCGATGTTTATCTTGCCTCCCCTTCTGGCGGGCTCCTCTTTTGTGATCGAAGCAATGGGGGAACTGGATGTCTGGGGGTCTGCAACATGGCGAATCAACCTGTCTTGGATCTAAATTGGAGAATCTGCATCCTGTGGAAAAATACAAGCACATCCTCGACCGCTAGTTAATAAGGGGTCAGGACCCTTCCATTGTCCTGAGAGAAGGTCCTTCCATTTGACTAACGGTTTTGCATTTAATTGCTCCAGGCACCAATGACGAAGCATTGCAGTAGTTCCAGCCAGATCAGTATTTAGAATATTTATTACGAAAAGAGCAAATATTTATTACGAAAAGAGCATGTTGCAAGATTTGATGGGGACAGCTATACTTAAACTCCCCTTCTTTTAGTTTTTGGATTTGTATTTTTAATGTTTGATGTGCTCTTTCCACAATGGCTTGTCCCTGGGGATTATAAGGGAGGCCTGTATTATGTTTAATTTGAAACTTTATACAAAATTCCTGAAAAGACTTAGAAGTATAAGCAGGAGCATTGTCAGTTTTCAAAGCTTTTGGTAGGCCCAAATATGAAAAACAAGTAAAGAGATGTTGTATTACATCTTTAATTGCTTCCCCTGTACGAGCAGTTGCAATAATAACATGAGAAAAGGTGTCTACAGTTAAAGAACAAAGGAGTTTTCCAAATGAAGAGACATGAGTTACATCCATTTGCCAGAGTACGTTGGGTTTGAGACCGCGAGGATTAACTCCCATAGGTAGACTATTATAAACAGTGGGGCAATATAAGCAAGAACGCACAATTTCTCGAGCAGTCTCTCTGGGAATTTGGAATTGATATCTTAAAGCAGTAGCGTATTGATGATGAAGTAAGTGAGAGGCTCTGGCCTCCTCAATCACAGTAGCCACTGTATTTCTGCTTAACAAGTTAGCCAAATCATTAAAGGCATTTTAAGGGCCGGGCAATCTGGAATGAACCCAAATGTGTCCAATGAAAAATACTTTATTTCTTTTCCAAATTTAGTTAACAAATTAAATATGGTAGTTTTATTTTCAGGCAAAACCGCAGTTTCAATGTGTGGAAACAACCTGACAATATACTGAGAATCAGAATAAAGGTTAAATTCCTCATCTGCAAACATAGCAAAAGCCTCTATGACTGCTGTTATTTCAGCTCTTTGAGCTGAAGTTTCCCGTGTTTCTAAAACCTTTTGGTGATTTTTAGTAACTATGGAGGCTTTACCATTTGCTGACCCGTCAGTAAAGGCTATCTGAGCATTTGGAATAGGAGATTGTTTACATCTGACAGGAAAAATAACTGGATGTCTGGATATAAAATTCAGCAAAACATGTGAGGGTAAATGATGCAAAATTTTGACCAAAATAGTTTCCTATAGCAATCTGCCAATTTTTATCAAACATTAGAAGAGCAACAAGTTGTTCCTTATTATATGGAATTACAATTTGATGGCTCTTTACCAAATAATCCAATGTTCCGCTTTTTTCCTTTAATATCAAAGTAGCTATCAATCCTGGATAAGAAGCCACTACTTTTTTAGTTTGAGCGGGAAGATGGACCCACTCTAGGGGGGCCGTTTTGCCAATTTTTTGTCTGGTTACCCCAGTTACACCTATGGGGGTTTTATGGCAAAGGAATTATCAAGCAGTTGTCAATTTAATTTTTAAAATTTACATTTTAACAATATAAATTTAGAGATTTGTTAATTTAGGTCTAATGTTTAGTTTAGGTCTCTATAAATTTAAATAATAAATGTATAACCTCCTTATCTCATTTTGATATACAGATATACCTAAATGCAAAATGTATTTATATATGGCAACAAGTATAGACTTATTGACATAATATACTTGAATTAATCTTTATAATTAATGTTAATTAATATATATTACAGCAATACAACACGTGGACAGCTAATACCAACCAACACAAACCAATGTACTGTAATAATACATGTCACACATATATAATTATACAGTATACAGGACATATATCATCACAGCACATCAATCTATACCAATTAATATCAGCCACACACATTATATTACTGCAATATACATTTAATTATACAGTATATATATAATATGCATATATAGTATACATACTAATTTATATACAAATTAATTAAGTATAGATCTATAAATAGAATTAGGTATACCTTTATTATATTTTATTTATACCCATATCTAATTAGGCAAACTGTAATTAGGCAAATATATTTATATTATGTATTTATAACAATATATAAAGTATTGTTAATTGTACCTCCTGTTGATAACTAAGAAATTGAGAAAACCCTTCTCTGAGTATCTCCTATTTGAGACAGCACGTCCCTCCCCCACAGGGTAAAGTGGAGCATAGGAACTACATACGGTTGGAAAGTTCCACAGTTATCCTCAAACTGCCAATCTAACATTTTTGAACTTTTAACGACTGTCGGGGCTTGAGGGCAAATGAAACAAAATTTGACCCCTGAAATCTCAGGGCAACTTGCCAATCACTATATTGTAAAAGACTTGTAGTTGATCCTTATTGAATGGAATTATTATATTTGCTACTTCTTTTCTAAAAAGTTCCACACTTCTTTTTTCCTCCTTTTATAATTAATTGTGCCACCAAGCTGGGATAAGATAAAACTATTTTTCTTGGGATCACTGGTAGATGGAACCAATGGGCCTTTTTGTCACAATCACCCTGTAGGTGTATGTTTTATGGCAAGAATAATTTAATCTCATCTTTTGGTAGTATTAATCCTAATTAACTGATCATTTAAAGTCTCATACACTTCAACAAGAGCTAACTCTGTCTCATTAGTTAACTTTCTCTTAGAACTGGAATTAGGATCAATTTTTAAGCAATCAAATAAAGGCTTTAAATCTGCAGTAGTCAGTTTTAAATGAGGGCGTATCCAATTAATGTCTCCTAATAATTTTTGGAAATCATTTAAATTTAGTAAACAATCTCTCCGCAGCTTCAAAGGGGCATCATCAGTTTTTAAAACTTTTGGCAGACCTAAATATGAGAAGCAAGTAAAGAGGTGTTGCACAACATGTTTATAAGCTTCTCCAGTTATCGTTTTGTAAACAATTTTGTAAAATCTGGTCTATAGCCTTTTAGATGACAAGCAACCATCTAATCTTTGCTTGAATACCTCCAGCAACGGGGAACTCACTATTCTTCAAGGTTTTAAACTCTCCCTCACCTTTTTCTCTACAGCATTCCCACCCCGCATACCAGTTTCTCTAATCTCAACTCATTTTCAGTAGTATGTGTTGGCCAGGAGCTGGGTCAGTCTTTCCCAGCAATGTTAAGAGACGTCTGTTCCTGTGTCTAATAGCCCTGACATTTTATTTTCTTGAATTAAAAGATCTTTTAAAGGCCTTGGAGCTGTAATTTCCTGCACCCAAAAGGCTGGATCACTAGATCTAAACGCTCTGTGGCTATTAGCTTGAGAAGTCAAGTTTTTTCCTGCCTGATAAGGTAAAAGCAAAAACTGTGTTATTCTTTGACCTTTATTAATTTGCACAGTTTTGGTAAGCGGCGAGATCAAAACTATAATTTCTCCAATATAATCAGAATCTACCACACAATATACCACCGAAATTTCTTGAAAAGAAAGCGAGCTACACCCTAGCACAAGTCCTACAATGCCCTCAGGCAGGGGGCCAGCCACTCCCCTTGGAATCGGAGCAGCCGGCATATCAGGGGTTAATATTGTTGCTAAATCCCTTTACCGTCTGCTTTTTTCTTAGCCTGGGTGAGACCCCCCTGAGGGGGTTTTCTCCAAGGAGCACTGCATATTGTGCACGCAGTCTGTTTTAAAATCTCCACTGTTCAAAAAACTTTTTATCTTCCTCAGGCTTAGGCAACACTTTGAGAAACTTTGGGGGCAAAGTGGGGAACTCTTGGGCCCTGGAAGGCGCAAACGGAGGCGGCAGCAATGGCCTTAAATCAGAAAGTGGTCATTAAGTTTTTTTTTGTTTGTTTGTTTGTTTTTTTTAAGGTTTGCGCAGGGGGGGTGGGGGGAGGGGGAGCTCGCCAGGGCACCTGGTCACAGCGTCTCTTACAGTCTCTCTCTTCCTCGCTTCCTGCTTTTCTCACTTTTTTCTCCCCCTTCATTTTTCGCTACCCTTCTCTTTCCTTCGTTTCTTTCCCTTTACCCTCTTTCTCTCTTTTTCTTCCCTCCTCCCTCTCTTTCTCTCTGTATCTCTTTTTCTAACTTCCTTTCTTCCTTTCTCAATCTTGCTGCATTCCCTGATTCCTTCCCTCTCTGTTCCTCTCTCCTTTTCACTCTTTAGCTTTTTCTCTATCT
The DNA here is from genome assembly GCF_032452875.1 of Bos javanicus. Taxonomy (NCBI): domain Eukaryota; kingdom Metazoa; phylum Chordata; class Mammalia; order Artiodactyla; family Bovidae; genus Bos; species Bos javanicus. The sequence continues at coordinate 202,282 of NW_026893871.1, forward strand.
TTAGATCTTTCTCTATTTTTTTTTTTTTTTTTTTTTTTTTTTCTCTTTTTATGTATTTATTTTTTTTGCTTGGGTGAGGCCCCCCGAGGGGGTTTTCTTCAAGGAGCAGGCTCTGTATATTGTGTATTTTTCAAAAGCTCCTTTGTTTAAAAGAAGTCTTTTTTATCTTTTTCAGCTTTAGGCAATGTTCTGGGAGACTTTGGATGTAAACTGGGGAATTCTTAGGCCCTGGGAGGTGCAAGCGGAGGTGGAGTAGTCACCTTAAATCAGAAATTGTTGGATAAATTTTTAAAGGTTTGTGTAGAGGGGGAGGGGGCTCGTCAGGGCGCCCGGCCGCAGCGTCCTGTAAGCCCTCTCCTTCCTCCGGAGGTAGAGCACAGTCTCCCTCCTTTCATTCGTCAATGGCAGAAAATATCTGCGCAGAAGGTGGAGACCCACTACCATCCACCGCTATAGCCTCTCCCATAGGCTATCCCACAGCCTCATGATGAGGGTCCAGAACATTTTTAATCATATTTATAGGATAAGTTTTTAGTTGTTTTTTACCTTCACCCAAGTATCTAAATTAACAGTAGCCTCTTTAACAGTTTCAAGATTACTTGTATAAAGAGTTGCCATTCTTAGTTTCAGTGTTACCCATGTCAGAAAATTAAGTATAACAGAAGATAAAGCTTTTAGCTTTTAAAAGATCAGGCTTTTCTTTGGCCTTTTAACTCTAGAAACCGGGTTTTCTCTCAAACCCCTTTGACACTTTCAATAAAAACCGGGTTTTCTCTCAAACCCTTTAACACTTCCCACCACTACTCGCCCTGTCTGTCCTACAGGGGGGTCCACGGCACCCTGGGTGGGGGCCTATCCATCCCGTAAATTGAACACTTTCTCAACACTTTTTCAATTCAACACTTTCTCAACACTTTTTCTGAGGTACTTACCTTCGAATCAGCCTGTTCGGGCGCCACTTGCCGGGGACCAGCCCCGGCTGATCCAGGGAATTCGAAGCGGGGACGGCGTCGGCGAAGATCAGGAAACAATTGCTTAATTAAACATTAATTAAGGATATAAAGAGTAATAGAATGAGGATAGCTCAGTAGGAAAATTCAGTGGAGAAAAGAGGCTGAAATAAGGATAGCTCAGTGAGGAAATTCAGTGGAGAAAAGAGGCTGAATAATTCAGCCAGAAGGTAAGAGAAAGAACGACATGGTGAGACCAAGTTTCGGTGAACAAGGCCCGCACTTTATTTTCCAAAGTAGTTTTTATACCTTAAGTTATGCATAGAGGATAATGGGGGAAGGGGTAGAGTCATGCAGTAAGCCAGGCTTTCTTCCTGCAAACTTATCATATGCAAAAGTTTAGGTGATTTGCATCATCTTCTGGCCCGGAGGCCTTTTTCTCTAAAGGTGATTATTCTCAAGTCAGGCGCCGGCCTCCAAAAAGCATTAGATAAAGTTGCATTCCTACAGAGCAAAGGTGTGGTGGGCTATAACAAGAAAAAGAATTAACTCAAGGGTCCCAGGTTACAAACATTAAAGCTACTACTTACACCAACTATATTAATCAATACACTGCCAGGGACACAGCAGGTAAGGGATATGGAAACTTAGCAGCAAACATTGGCCCAACAAGTGAAAATCCCTTCACCAATACAATTTCTAATCAATCTTTTAACTACTCAAAAGAATCTGTGTTTAGACAGTTTAGAACATCTCCTGCCTCTCACAGTTGGGAGGCTCTGAACAATCACATGTGGCCGGAAAAACCTATTCAGGCAGGCTAGAGGATTTCCAAAGGAGTTTGTAGGTTAAACACTGTCACACCCAGGAATTATTAACTGGAGCTGTAAGCTAACTCTTTTTTCAGAGAGGTCGTGGGGGACAGCCCCCCGTAAAGTCAGAGGTGTAGGTGAAAGCACAAAGCAGAAAGTAGGCAGACTCTGGTTTTGGGGGTAGATTGCTCGAGAATTTCCAGGGAGACTCCTGAGGCTTGATCCCGCCTTTGCGTATGCCAAGCCTCCTTCCTCATGACCTTTGCCAGAGGCGGAGCTCGCTCCCCGCAGACCTCTTCTTTTGGAGAAGCTAACCCGTTCCTTCCAAATAGAGGCTTTCAAACACAGGCCGGTTGGCTGCCTCTACTTGCCCTGAGCAGGCTTGCTTGTTCCGCTTTCTGCGAACTCCACTTCCCGCCTGGGGGAAAAGCGGTTCTGGGAGATCTTTTCTCAGGGGCTGTTTCCACGGAGCTGGGGCCGAGCCCGGAGACCCAAACGCACAGGAAAAGGAAAACAACATGGACAAGTCTTTGCACTCTAGGAGAGCTCTAGTGAACCTCACTCTGTCAGGAAACTTCTTGATTCCTACGGAGACACCCCTGTGTGTGAAGCTGCGTACCCAACATGAAGGCACAGAGAGCCTGATTCTCTCTGTGCAGTTTTGAACCTGTCGTTCAGAAAACAGCTTGAGCATCCATACAAAGCTCTTCCTTACCTGTGACAGAGATCTCATTACTGTAGCCCTTGGCAGTTTGTAGAAATCCACACCCAAACCCTTCTCCAAATAGTCCTCGGTCCTCGTTAGGATGAACATGCAATGGCAGAGCTGAGGCCACTAAGGCACAAGGCAGGTCTCACACACTCTGGCAGCCTGCTCGTCCAGGGACAGTAAGGCCTCTTTTTCCCTGCAGGAGGTTCGCTTGCCTTCCTCCTGTAAACTGAGTTTCCTAACCTGGGCGAAAAGCGCTTCCTGGAGATTTTTCTCAGCGGCTGTTTTCCCGGGGCTGGGGCGGACCTCGGGGACCCAACTCACAGGGGAAGGCAAAACCACAGGTCTATGCTCTGTCGGAGAGCTCTAGTGAACCTCAGTCTGTGAGGGAAGTCTTGGCTTCTACGGGATACCTCTGTGTGTGAAGCTGCGTATCCAATATAGGGGCACAGAGAGCCTGATTCTCTCTGTGCAGCTTTGACGCTGTCGTTCAGAAAACAGCTGGAGAATCCATACAATGCTCTTCCTTACCGCCGAGAGAATTCTCATTGCTGTAGCCCTTGGCAGTTTGTAGAAATCCGCACCCAAACCCTTCTCTAAGAAGGCCTGGGCCCTAGCATTGTTGAACAGGCAATGGCGGACCAGAGGCCAGTAAGGCACAAGTCAGCTCTCACACACTCTGGCAGCCTGCTCCTCAAGGCAGAGTAAGGCCTCTTTTTCCCTGCAGGAGGCTGGCTTGCCTTACTTCCTGTGCACAGCGTTTTCCAGCCTGGGCGAAAAGCGGTTCCTGGAGAACTTTTCTCGGTCTCTTGCCCCGGAGCTGGGTCGGACGTCGGGGACCCAACTCACAGGGGAAGGCAAAACCACATGGACAGGTCTATGCTCTGTAAGAGAGCTCTAGTGAACCTCATCTCTCAGGAACATTCTTGGCTCCCGTGGAGACACCACTGTGTGTGAATCTACACACCCAACATAGGGGCACAGGGAGCCTGATTCTCTCCGTGGGGTGCTGATGTGCGGGGAGCGAGCTCCGCCTCTGGCAAAGGTCATGAGGAAGGAGGCTTGGCATACGCAAAGGCGGGATCAAGCCTCAGGAGTCTCCCTGGAAATTCTTGAGCAATCTACCCCCAAAACCAGAGTCTGCCTACTTTCTGCTTTGTGCTTTCACCTACACCTCTGACTTTACGGGGGGCTGTCCCCCACTACCTCTCTGAAAAAAACAAAAAAAAGTTAGCTTACAGCTCCAGTTAATAATTCCTGGGTGTGACAGTGTTTAACCTACAAACTCCTTTGGAAATCCTCTAGCCTGCCTGAATAGGTTTTTCCGGCCACATGTGATTGTTCAGAGCCTCCCAACTGTGAGAGGCAGGAGATGTTCTAAACTGTCTAAACACAGATTCTTTTGAGTAGTTAAAAGATTGATTAGAAATTGTATTGGTGAAGGGATTTTCACTTGTTGGGCCAATGTTTGCTGCTAAGTTTCCATATCCCTTACCTGCTGTGTCCCTGGCAGTGTATTGATTAATATAGTTGGTGTAAGTAGTAGCTTTAATGTTTGTAACCTGGGACCCTTGAGTTAATTCTTTTTCTTGTTATAGCCCACCACACCTTTGCTCTGTAGGAATGCAACTTTATCTAATGCTTTTGGAGGGTGTCTCCTGACCAATCACCTTTAGAGAAAAAAAAGTTTTCTGAAGAAAAGGTCTTAAAATGTTCACAGGCCTCCGGGCCAGAAGATAATGCAAATCACCTAAGCTTTTGCATATGATAAGTTTGCAGGAAGAAAGCCTGGCTTACTGCATGACTCTACCCCTTCCCCCATTATCCTCTATGCATAACTTAAGGTATAAAAACTACTTTGGAAAATAAAGTGCGGGCCTTGTTCACCGAAACTTGGTCTCACCATGTCGTTCTTTCTCTTACCTTCTGGCTGAATTATTCAGCCTCTTTTCTCCACTGAATTTCCTCACTGAGCTATCCTTATTTCAGCCTCTTTTCTCCACTGAATTTTCCTACTGAGCTATCCTCATTCTATTACTCTTTATATCCTTAATTAAAGTTTAATTAAGCAATTGTTTCCTGATCTTCGCCGACGCCGTCTCTCCTTCGAATACCCTGGATCAGCCGGGGCTGGTCCCCGGCACTGATGCTTTGTGGCAAAGCACCTGCTTGAGGATCCATCTGTTTACGCTTCCCTCGCCTTGACAGAGGCCTCATTTCTGTAGCCCTTGGCAGTTTGGAAAGAAGGAGACCCTTGCCCTTCACCAAGTACGCCCTTGTCCTAGTTTGAAAGGAAAGGCAATAGCTGAGCTGAGGCCGGTAAGGCGCCAGTCAAGTCTCACATATTCCCGAAGCCTACTCCTTCATGGAAAATAACGCTAGAATCTAGGAATGTCTTTACAAGGCTGGCAAAATGCAGTCAGGAACCTCGACCCTACCTCTGGAATTTCTGTCTTCTGAGCAGATCTGGACGTCTTCTTTTGGAGAAGCTAACCCGTTCCTTCCAAATACAGGCTTTCAAACACAGGCCGGTTGGCTGCCTCTGCTTGCCGTAAGGAGGCTTGCTTGTTCCGCTTTCTGCGAACTCCACTTCCCGCCTGGGGGAAAAGCGGTTCTTGGAGATCTTTCTTCCCGACCTATTTCAACGGAGTTGGGGCTGAGTCCGGAGACCCACACGCACCGGGGAAGCCAAAACCACTTGGCCAAGTTTTGCTCTGTAGGAGAGCTCTAGTAAACCTCAGTCTGTGAGGAACATTCTTGGCTCCTACGGAGACACCTCTGTGTGCGAAGCTGCATTCCCAACTTAGGGGCACAGAAAGCCTGATTCTCTCCGTGCAGCTCTGAAGTGGTCGTTGAAGCCACAACTTAAGTGTCCATACAGTGCTCTCCCTTACCTCTGAGAGAGTTCTCATTGCTGTAGCCCCTGGCAGTTTGTAGAAATCCGCACCCAAACCCTTCTCCAAGTAGGCGTGGGTCCTATTACGGAGGAACATGCAATTGCTGAGCTTCGGCCAGTAAGGGACCACTCTGGTCTCACACACTCTGGCAGCCTGCTCCTCCAGGGACAGTAAGGCCTCTATTTCCCTGCAGGAGGCTCGTTTGCCTTGCCTCCTGTGAACTGCATTTCCCAGCCTGGGCGAAAAGGGGTTCCTGGAGTTCTTTTCTCAGGGGCTGTTTCCCCGGAGCTGGATCGGACCGCGGGGACCCAACTCACAGGGGAATGCCATACGGCATGGACAGGTCTATGCTCTGTAGGAGAGCTCTAGTGAAGCTCATCTCTCAGGAACATTCTTGGCTCCTATAGGGACACCTCTGTGTGTGAAGCTACACACCCAACATAGGGGCAAAGGGAGCCTGATTCTGTCCGTGGGATGCTGATGCTTTGTGCCAAAGCACCTGCTTGAGAATCCATCCGTTCACGCTTCCCTCACCTTGACAAAGGTCTCATTGCTGAAGCTCTTGGCAGTTTGGAAAGAAACAGACCCTTACCCTTCACCAAGTAGGCCCTTTTCCTAGTTTGAATGGAAAGGCAATTGCTGAGCTGAGGCCGGCAAGGCGCCAGTCAAGTTTGACATATTCCCGAAGCCTGCTGCTTCATGGAAAATAACGCTAGAATCTAGGAATGTCTTTGCAAGGCTGGCAAAGGGCAGTCAGGAACCCCCAACCTGCCTCTGGAATTTCCGTCTTTTGAGCAGATCTGGACGTCTTCTTTTGGAGAAGCTAACACATTCCTTCCAAATAGAGGCTTCCAAACACAGGCCGGTTGGCTGCCTCTACCTGTCCTTAAGAGGCTTGCTTTTTCCGCTTTCTGCGAACTCCGCTTCCTGCCTGGGGGAAAAGCGGTTCTTGGAGATCTTTTTTCAGGGCCTATTTCATTGGAGTTGGTGTTGAGTCCAGAGAGCCACACGCACAGGGGAAGGCAAAACCACATGGACAAGTCTTTGCTCCATAGGAGAACTCTAGTGAACCTCAGTCTGTGAGGAAAGTCTTGGCTTCTATGGGGATACCTCTGTGTGTGAAGCTGCGTATCCAACATAGGGGCACAGAGAGCCTGATTCTCTGTGTGCAGCCTCGACGCTGCCGTTCAGAAAACAGCTTGAGAATCCATACAATAATCTTCCTTACCGCTGAGAGAGTTACCATTGCTGTAGCCCTTGGCAGTTTGTGGAAATCCGCACCCAAACCCTTCTCCATGTAGGCCTGGGTCCTAGTTCGGATGAAAATGCAATGGCGGAGCTGAGGGCAGTAAGGCACCAGTCAGGTTTCACACACCCTGGCAGCCTCCTCCTCGATGGACAGTAAGGCCTCTTTTTCTTTGCAGGCGCCTCGCTTGCCTGACTTCCTATGAACAGCGTTTCCCAGCCTGGGCGAAAAGAGGTTCCTGGCGATCTTTTCTCAGGGGTGTTGCCCTGGAGCTGGGGCGGACCTCAGGGACCCAACTCACAGGGGGAGGGAAAACCACATGGACAGGTCTTTGCTCTGTAGCAGAGCTCTAGTGAACCTCATCTCTCAGGAACATTCTTGGTTCCTATAGGGACACCCCTGTGTGTGAAGCTATACACCCAACATAGGGGCACAGGGAGCCTGATTCTCTCTGTCGGGTGCTGATGCTTTGTGGCAAAGCACCTGCTTGAGAATCCATCCGCTGAGGCTTCTCACGCCCTGACACATGTCTCACTGCTGTATCCCTTGGCAGTTTGGAAAGAAGAAGACCCTTACACTACATAAAGTAGGTCCTTGTCCTAGTTTCAATGGAAAGGCAGTAGCTGAGCTGAGGCCGGTAAGGCGCCAGTCAAGTCTCACATATTCCTGGTGCCTGCTCCTTCATGGAAAATAACGCTAGAATCTAGGAATGTCTTTGCAAGGTTGACAAAGGGCAGTCAGGAACCTGCACCATGCCTCTGGAATTACTGACTTCTGAGCAGATCTGGAGGTCTCCTTCAGGAGAAGCTAACCCATTCCTTGCAAATAGAGGCTGACAAACACAGGCCGGTTGGCTGCCTCTTCTGGCCCGAAGGAGGCTTGCTTGTCCCGCCTCCTACGAACTCCATATCCCAGCCTGGGGGATATATGGTTCTTGGAGATCTTTTCTCATTGGCTGTTTCCACGGAGCTGGGGCCGAGCCCGGAGACCCAAACGCACAGGGAAAGGAAAACAACATGGACAAGTCTTTGCTCTCTAGGAGAGCTCTAGTGAACCTCACTCTGTCAGGAAAGTTCTTGATTCCTATGGAGACACCCCTGTGTGTGAAGCTGCGTACACAATATGGGGGCACAGAGAGCCTGATGCTCTCTGTGCAGTTTTGAAGCTGTTGTTCAAACAGGGCAGCTTGAGTATCCATACAATGCTCTTCCTTACCTGTGACAGAGGTCTCATTACTGTAGCCCTTGGCAGTTTTTAGAAATCTGCACCCAAACCCTTCTCCAAATAGTCCTGGGTCCTAGTTGGGATGAACATGCAATGGCGGAGCTGAGGCCAGTAAGGCACAAGGCAGGTCTCACACACTCTGGCAGCCTGCTCGTCCAGGGACAGTAAGGCCTCTTTTTCCCTGCAGGAGGTTCGCTTGCCTTCCTCCTGTGAACTGCGTTTCCCAACCTGGGCGAAAAGCGGTTCCTGGAGATCTTTTCTCAGGGACTGTTTTCCCGGAGCTGGATGGGACGTAGGGGACCCAACTCACAGGGGAAGACAAAGCCACATGGACAAGTCTCTGCTCTGTAGGAGAGCTCTAGTGAACCTCATCTCTCATGAACATTCTTGTCTCCTATAGAGACTCCTCTGTGTGTGAAGCTGCGTACCCAACATAGGTGCACAGAGAGCCTTATTCTCTCTCTGCCGCTTTGACACTGTCGTTCAGAAAACAGCTTGAGAATCCATACAATGCTTTCCCTCACCGCTGAGAGAATTCTCATTGCTGTAGCCCTTGGCAGTTTGTAGAAATCCACAGGCAAACACTTCTCCAAGTAGGCCTGGGTCCTAGCTGGGTTGAACAGGCAATGGTGGAGCTGAGGCCTATAAGACACAAGTCAGTTCTCACACACTCAGGCAGCCTGCTCCTCAAGGCACAGTAAGGCCTCTTTCTCTCTGCAGGAGGCTCGCTTGCCTTACTTCCTGTGAACAGCATTTCCCAGCCTGGGCGAAAAGCGGCTCCTGGAGATCTTTTCTCAGAGGCTGTTTCCCCAGAGCTGGGTCGGACCTCGGGGACCCAACTCACAGGGGAAGGCAAAACGGCATGTACAGGTCTCTGCTCTGTAGGAGAGCTCTAGTGAACCTCATCTCTCAGGAACATTCTTGGCTCCCATAGGGAGACATCTGTGTGTGAATCTACACACCCAAGAATGGGGCACAGGGAGCCTGATTCTCTCCGTGGGGTGCTGATGCTTTGTGGCAAAGCACCTGCTTGAGAATCCATCCGCTTACGCTTCCCTCGCCTTGACAGAGGTCTCATTGATATAGCCCTTGGCAGTTTGGAAAGAAGCAGAGCCTTACCCTTCACCAAGTAAGCCCTTGTCCTAGTTTGAATGGAAAGGCAATAGCTGAGCTGAGGCCAGTAAGGCGCCACTCAAGTCTGACATATTCCCAAAGCCTGCTCCTTCATGGAAAATAATGCTAGAATATAGGAATATCTTTGCAAGGCTGGCAAAGTGCAGTCAAGGACCTCGACCCTGCCTCTGGAATTTCCGTCTTCTGAGCAGATCAGGAGGCCTCCTTTTGGAGAAGCTAACCAATTCCTTCCAAATAGAGGCTTCCTAACACAGGCCGGTTGGCTGCCCCTCCTTGCCGGAAGTAGGCTTGCTTGTCCCGCCTCCTGCGGACTCGCCTCCCAGCATGGAGGGAAAGAGGTTCTTGGAGATCTTTTCCCAGGGGCTGTTTCCACTAAGCTGGGGCCGAGCCTGGAGACACACACGCACAGGGAAGGCAATGCTTTTTGGAAAAGCACCTGCTTCAGAATCCATCCGCTTACACTTCCTTGACGTTGAGAAGTCTAACTTTTGTAGGCCTTGGAAGTTTGGAAAGAAGCAGACCCTTACCCTTCACCAAGTATGCCTTTATCCTAGTTTGAATAGAAAGGAAGTAGGTGAGGTGAGGCCGGTCAGGTGCCAGTCACCTGGTGCTTCCATTTCCTCTTTCAGAGCTATCCTTGGCAGAGGAATGGGCACTGTGCACACCCCCGGGCCCTAAGCCCTCTGCAAGGAGGACAGGCTTCTAGGGCAAAAGGGAAGTCAAGAGCAGAGTTCAGGCCAGTCAGGCGCCAGTCACATATCTCACATTATCGCACCCTGCTACTTCACGGGCGCGAACGCTAGAAGCTGGGCAGGGCCTGGGAAGGCTCGCCCAGGCCAGAGCAGCCTCTCGGCCGGGGCTCTGCGCTATCGCGCCTGGGCGCAGATCTGGAGCTCCGCCCGTGTGGAAGCTCACTCGGTCCTTCCCAATACAGGCTTGCAAGCACCCGTCGGCAGGCTGCCTCTTCTCTCATGCGTGCCGGGCACTGGGCTTCCAGGCCTGGGCAGAAAGCACTGCCTGGAGCTCTCTGCTCAGGGGCTGGTTCCCCTGCCCTGCGGGTGTGCTAGGGAGCCCAAATAGACAGGGGAAGACTGCAAAGCACATCCACCTGACTCTACGCCGGGGGAGAGTTCCAGGAAAGGCCCAGTCTGGAAGGCGCTTCCTGGGCACAAACGGAGCAACACTCTGGCTGTGGAGCTGCCTCCCCAAGCCAGGGCCACCGGGACCCTGATTCCCTCCGTGAGGCGCTTAGTCTGGGCGGGGAAGCAGCAGATTGGGAATGAAGCCTGGGGCCCTTCCTTTCCCTCAGAAGGAGCTCTCCTTGCGGGACGCTTTGGCAGTTTGCACAGCCCCAGCCCCTAAGCCCCTGCAAGGAGGCCTGAATCCTAGGTCCAAAGGGAAGGCGAGAGTTGAGCTGAGGAACCAGTCAGGCACCAGTCACGTCTCCCACATTCCTGCAGCCTGTTCCCTCCGGGCCCGAACGCAAGAAGCTGGGCAGGGCCTGGGGAGGCTCGGCCAGGACACAGCAGCCTCTCGGCCGGGGCTCTGCGCTATCCGGCCTGGGCGCTGATCTGGAGCTCCGCCGGTGTAGAATCTCACTCGGTCCTTCCCAATACAGGCTTGCAAGCACCCGCCGGCAGCCGGCCTCTTCTCTCCCGCGTGCAGGGCACTGGGCTTCCTGGCCTGGGCACAAAGCACTGCCTCGAGCTCTCTGCTCAGGGGCTGGTCCCCTGCCCTGCGGGTGTGCTAGGGAGCCCAAATACACACCGGAAGCCCGCAAAGCACATCCACCTGACTCTACGCTGGAGGAGATTTCCAGAGAAGGCCCAGTCTGGCAGGCGATTCCTGGGCACAAACGGAGCAACACTCTGGCTGTGGAGCTGCCTCCCGAAGCGAGGAGCACTGGGACCCTGATTCCCTCCAAGCTGCGCTTAGTCTGGACAGGGAAGCACCAGCTTGGGAATGCAGCCTGGGGCGCTTCCTTTCCCTCGGAAAGAGCTCTCCTTGCGGGAGGCTTTGGCAGTTTGCACAGCCCCAGCCCCTGAACCCTCTGCAAGGAGGCGTGGCTCCTACTTCCAAAGGGAAGGCAAGAGCACAGCTGAAGCACCAGTCAGGCACCAGTCACGTCTCCCACACTCCTGCAGACTGTTCCCTCCGGGCGGGAACGCTAGAAGCTGGGCAGGGCCTGAGGAGGCTCGGCCAGGACAGAGCAGCCTTTCAGCCGGTGCTCTGCGCTATCGCGCCTGGGCTCATATCCGGATCTCCTCCTGTGTGGAAGCTCACTCGGTCCTTCCCAGTACAGGCTTGCAAGCACCCGCCGTCAGCCAGCCTCTTCTCTCCCGCGTTCCGGGCATTGGGCTCCAAACCTGGGACCAAAGGCCTGCCCGGAGCTCTCTGTTCATGGGCTGGTTCCCCTGAGCTGCGGCTGTGCTAGGGAGCCCAAACGCACAGGTGAAGCCCGCACAGCACATCCACCTGCCTCTAGGCGGGAGGACAGCTCCAAGGAAGGCCCGGTCTGGCAGGCGCTTTCTGGGCACAAACGGAGCAACACTCTGGCTGTGGAGCTGCCTCCCCAAGCCAGGGGCACCGGGACCCTGATTCCCTCCGTGCGGCGCTTAGTCTGGGCAGGGAAGCACCAGCTTGGGAATGCAGCCTGGGGCGCTTCCTTTCCCTCGGAAAGAGCTCTCCCCGCGGGAGGCTTTGGCAGTGTGCACACCCCCAGCCCCTAAGCCCTCTGCAAGGACGCCTGGCTCCTAGGTCCGAAGGGAAGGCGAGAGATGAGCTGAGGCACCAGTCACGTCTCCCACACTCCCGCAGCCTGCTCCCTCCGGGCGCGAACGCTAGAAGCTGGGCAGGGCCTGGGAAGGCTCGCCCAAGACAGAGCAGCCTCTCGGCCGGGGCTCTGTGCTATCGCGCCTGGGCGCAGAGCTGGAGCTCCGCCGGTGTGGAAGCTCACTCGGTCCTTCCCAGTACAGGCTTGCAAGCACCCGCCGGCAGCCAGCCTCTTCTCTCCCGCGTTCCGGGCATTGGGCTCCAAACGTGGGACCAAAGTCCTGCCCGGAGCTCACTGATCATGGGCTGGTTCCCCTGCGCTGCGGCTGTGCTAGGGAGCTCAAACGCACAGGGCAAGCCCGCACAGCACATCCACCTGCCTCTAGGCGGGAGGACAGCTCCAGGGAAGGCCCGGTCTGGCAGGCGCTTTCTGGGCACACACGGAGCAACACTCTGGCTGTGGAGCTGCCTCCCCAAGCCAGGGGCACCGGGACCCTGATTCCCTCCGTGCGGCGCTTAGTCTGGGCGGGGAAGCACCAGCTTGGGAATGCAGCCTGGGGCGCTTCCTTTCCCTCGGAAAGAGCTCTCCCCGCGGGAGGCTTTGGCAGTGTGCACACCCCCAGCCCCTAAGCCCTCTGCAAGGACGCCTGGCTCCTAGGTCCGAAGGGAAGGCGAGGGCTGAGCTGAGGCGCCAGTCAGGCACCACTCACGTCTCCCACACTCCCGCAGCCTGCTCCTTCCCGGGCGCGAACGCTAGAAGCTGGGCAGGGCTTGGGGAGGCTCGCCCAGCACAGAGCAGCCTCTCGGCCGGGGCTCTGTGCTATCGCGCCTGGGCGCAGAGCTGGAGCTCCGCCGGTGTGGAAGCTCACTCGATCCTTCCCAGTACAGGCTTGCAAGCACCCGCCGGCAGCCAGCCTCTTCTCTCCCGCGTTCCGGGCACTGGGCTCCAAGGCCTGGGCGCAAAGCACTGCCCGGAGCTCACTGATCATGGGCTGGTTCCCCTGCGCTGCGGCTGTGCTAGGGAGCCCAAACGCACAGGGGAAGCCCGCACAGCACATCCACCTGCCTCTAGGCGGGAGGACAGCTCCAGGGAAGGCCCGGTCTGGCAGGCGCTTTCTGGGCACCCACGGAGCAACACTCTGGCTGTGGAGCTGCCTCCCCAAGCCAGGGGCACCGGGACCCTGATTCCCTCCGTGCGGCGCTTAGTCTGGGCGGGGAAGCACCAGCTTGGGAATGCAGCCTGGGGCGCTTCCTTTCCCTCGGAAAGAGCTCTCCCCGCGGGAGGCTTTGGCAGTTTGCACAGCACCAGCCCCTAAGTCCTCTGCAAGGAGGCCTGGCTCCTAGGTCCAAAGGGAAGGCGAGAGCTGAGCTGAGGCGCCAGTCAGGCACCACTCACGTCTCCCACACTCCCGCAGCCTGCTCCTTCCCGGGCGCGAACGCTAGAAGCTGGGCAGGGCTTGGGGAGGCTCGCCCAGCACAGAGCAGCCTCTCGGCCGGGGCTCTGTGCTATCGCGCCTGGGCGCAGAGCTGGAGCTCCGCCGGTGTGGAAGCTCACTCGGTCCTTCCCAGTACAGGCTTGCAAGCACCCGCCAGCAGCCAGCCTCTTCTCTCCCGCGTACCGGGCATTGGGCTCCAAACCTGGGACCAAAGGCCTGCCCGGAGCTCACTGATCATGGGCTGGTTCACCTGCGCTGCAGCTGTGCTAGGGAGCCCAAACGCACAGGGCAAGCCCGCACAGCACATCCACCTGCCTCTAGGCGGGAGGACAGCTCCAGGGAAGGCCCGGTCTGGCAGGCGCTTTCTGGGCACAAACGGAGCAACACTCTGGCTGTGGAGCTGCCTCCCCAAGCCAGGGGCACCGGGACCCTGATTCCCTCCGTGCGGCGCTTAGTCTGGGCGGGGAAGCACCAGCTTGGGAATGCAGCCTGGGGCGCTTCCTTTCCCTCGGAAAGAGCTCTCCCCGCGGGAGGCTTTGGCAGTGTGCACACCCCCAGCCCCTAAGCCCTCTGCAAGGACGCCTGGCTCCTAGGTCCGAAGGGAAGGCGAGGGCTGAGCTGAGGCGCCAGTCAGGCACCACTCACGGCTCCCACACTCCCGCAGCCTGCTCCTTCCCGGGCGCGAACGCTAGAAGCTGGGCAGGGCTTGGGGAGGCTCGCCCAGCACAGAGCAGCCTCTCGGCCGGGGCTCTGTGCTATCGCGCCTGGGCGCAGAGCTGGAGCTCCGCCGGTGTGGAAGCTCACTCGGTCCTTCCCAGTACAGGCTTGCAAGCACCCGCCGGCAGCCAGCCTCTTCTCTCCCGCGTTCCGGGCATTGGGCTCCAAACCTGGGACCAAAGTACTGCCCGGAGCTCACTGATCATGGGCTGGTTCCCCTGCGCTGCGGCTGTGCTAGGGAGCCCAAACGCACAGGGGAAGCCCGCACAGCACATCCACCTGCCTCTAGGCGGGAGGACAGCTCCAGGGAAGGCCCGGTCTGGCAGGCGCTTTCTGGGCACAAACGGAGCAACACCCTGGCTGTGGAGCTGCCTCCCCAAGCCAGGGGCACCGGGACCCTGATTCCCTCCGTGCGGCGCTTAGTCTGGGCGGGGAAGCACCAGCTTGGGAATGCAGCCTGGGGCGCTTCCTTTCCCTCGGAAAGAGCTCTCCCCGCGGGAGGCTTTGGCAGTGTGCACACCCCCAGCCCCTAAGCCCTCTGCAAGGACGCCTGGCTCCTAGGTCCGAAGGGAAGGCGAGAGCTGAGCTGAGGCGCCAGTCAGGCACCACTCACGTCTCCCACACTCCCGCAGCCTGCTCCTTCCCGGGCGCGAACGCTAGAAGCTGGGCAGGGCTTGGGGAGGCTCGCCCAGCACAGAGCAGCCTCTCGGCCGGGGCTCTGTGCTACCGCGCCTGGGCGCAGAGCTGGAGCTCCGCCGGTGTGGAAGCTCACTCGGTCCTTCCCAGTACAGGCTTGCAAGCACCCGCCGGCAGCCAGCCTCTTCTCTCCCGCGTTCCGGGCACTGGGCTCCAGGGCCTGGGCGCAAAGCACTGCCCGGAGCTCTCTGCTCATGGACTGGTTCCCCTGCGCTGCGGCTGTGCTAGGGAGCTCAAACGCACAGGGCAAGCCCGCACAGCACATCCACCTGCCTCTAGGCGGAGGACAGCTCCAGGGAAGGCCCGGTCTGGCAGGCGTTTTCTGGGCACAAACGGAGCAACACTCTGGCTGTGGAGCTGCCTCCCCAAGCCAGGGGCACCGGGACCCTGATTCCCTCCGTGCGGCGCTTAGTCTGGGCGGGGAAGCACCAGCTTGGGAATGCAGCCTGGGGCGCTTCCTTTCCCTCGGAAAGAGCTCTCCCCGCGGGAGGCTTTGGCAGTGTGCACACCCCCAGCCCCTAAGCCCTCTGCAAGGACGCCTGGCTCCTAGGTCCGAAGGGAAGGCGAGGGCTGAGCTGAGGCGCCAGTCAGGCACCACTCACGTCTCCCACACTCCCGCAGCCTGCTCCTTCCCGGGCGCGAACGCTAGAAGCTGGGCAGGGCTTGGGGAGGCTCGCCCAGCACAGAGCAGCCTCTCGGCCGGGGCTCTGTGCTATCGCGCCTGGGCGCAGAGCTGGAGCTCCGCCGGTGTGGAAGCTCACTCGGTCCTTCCCAGTACAGGCTTGCAAGCACCCGCCGGCAGCCAGCCTCTTCTCTCCTGCGTTCCGGGCACTGGGCTCCAGACCTGGGACCAAAGTACTGCCCGGAGCTCACTGATCATGGGCTGGTTCCCCTGCGCTGCGGCTGTGCTAGGGAGCCCAAACGCACAGGGGAAGCCCGCACAGCACATCCACCTGCCTCTAGGCGGGAGGACAGCTCCAGGGAAGGCCCGGTCTGGCAGGCGCTTTCTGGGCACACACGGAGCAACACTCTGGCTGTGGAGCTGCCTCCCCAAGCCAGGGGCACCGGGACCCTGATTCCCTCCGTGCGGCGCTTAGTCTGGGCGGGGAAGCACCAGCTTGGGAATGCAGCCTGGGGCGCTTCCTTTCCCTCGGAAAGAGCTCTCCCCGCGGGAGGCTTTGGCAGTGTGCACACCCCCAGCCCCTAAGCCCTCTGCAAGGACGCCTGGCTCCTAGGTCCGAAGGGAAGGCGAGGGCTGAGCTGAGGCACCAGTCAGGCACCACTCACGTCTCCCACACTCCCGCAGCCTGCTCCTTCCCGGGCGCGAACGCTAGAAGCTGGGCAGGGCTTGGGGAGGCTCGCCCAGCACAGAGCAGCCTCTCGGCCGGGGCTCTGTGCTATCGCGCCTGGGCGCAGAGCTGGAGCTCCGCCGGTGTGGAAGCTCACTCGGTCCTTCCCAGTACAGGCTTGGAAGCACCCGCCGGCAGCCAGCCTCTTCTCTCCCGCGTTCCGGGCATTGGGCTCCAAACCTGGGACCAAAGGACTGCCCGGAGCTCACTGATCATGGGCTGGTTCCCCTGCGCTGCGGCTGTGCTAGGGAGCCCAAACGCACAGGGGAAGCCCGCACAGCACATCCACCTGCCTCTAGGCGGGAGGACAGCTCCAGGGAAGGCCCGGTCTGGCAGGCGCTTTCTGGGCACACACGGAGCAACACTCTGGCTGTGGAGCTGCCTCCCCAAGCCAGGGGCACCGGGACCCTGATTCCCTCCGTGCGGCGCTTAGTCTGGGCGGGGAAGCACCAGCTTGGGAATGCAGCCTGGGGCGCTTCCTTTCCCTCGGAAAGAGCTCTCCCCGCGGGAGGCTTTGGCAGTGTGCACACCCCCAGCCCCTAAGCCCTCTGCAAGGACGCCTGGCTCCTAGGTCCGAAGGGAAGGCGAGGGCTGAGCTGAGGCACCAGTCAGGCACCACTCACGTCTCCCACACTCCCGCAGCCTGCTCCTTCCCGGGCGCGAACGCTAGAAGCTGGGCAGGGCTTGGGGAGGCTCGCCCAGCACAGAGCAGCCTCTCGGCCGGGGCTCTGTGCTATCGCGCCTGGGCGCAGAGCTGGAGCTCCGCCGGTGTGGAAGCTCACTCGGTCCTTCCCAGTACAGGCTTGCAAGCACCCGCCGGCAGCCAGCCTCTTCTCTCCCGCGTTCCGGGCATTGGGCTCCAAACCTGGGACCAAAGTACTGCCCGGAGCTCACTGATCATGGGCTGGTTCCCCTGCGCTGCGGCTGTGCTAGGGAGCCCAAACGCACAGGGGAAGCCCGCACAGCACATCCACCTGCCTCTAGGCGGGAGGACAGCTCCAGGGAAGGCCCGGTCTGGCAGGCGCTTTCTGGGCACAAACGGAGCAACACTCTGGCTGTGGAGCTGCCTCCCCAAGCCAGGGGCACCGGGACCCTGATTCCCTCCGTGCGGCGCTTAGTCTGGGCGGGGAAGCACCAGCTTGGGAATGCAGCCTGGGGCGCTTCCTTTCCCTCGGAAAGAGCTCTCCCCGCGGGAGGCTTTGGCAGTGTGCACACCCCCAGCCCCTAAGCCCTCTGCAAGGACGCCTGGCTCCTAGGTCCGAAGGGAAGGCGAGGGCTGAGCTGAGGCACCAGCCAGGCACCACTCACGTCTCCCACACTCCCGCAGCCTGCTCCTTCCCGGGCGCGAACGCTAGAAGCTGGGCAGGGCTTGGGGAGGCTCGCCCAGCACAGAGCAGCCTCTCGGCCGGGGCTCTGTGCTATCGCGCCTGGGCGCAGAGCTGGAGCTCCGCCGGTGTGGAAGCTCACTCGGTCCTTCCCAGTACAGGCTTGCAAGCACCCGCCGGCAGCCAGCCTCTTCTCTCCCGCGTTCCGGGCATTGGGCTCCAAACCTGGGACCAAAGTACTGCCCGGAGCTCACTGATCATGGGCTGGTTCCCCTGCGCTGCGGCTGTGCTAGGGAGCCCAAACGCACAGGGGAAGCCCGCACAGCACATCCACCTGCCTCTAGGCGGGAGGACAGCTCCAGGGAAGGCCCGGTCTGGCAGGCGCTTTCTGGGCACAAACGGAGCAACACTCTGGCTGTGGAGCTGCCTCCCCAAGCCAGGGGCACCGGGACCCTGATTCCCTCCGTGCGGCGCTTAGTCTGGGCGGGGAAGCACCAGCTTGGGAATGCAGCCTGGGGCGCTTCCTTTCCCTCGGAAAGAGCTCTCCCCGCGGGAGGCTTTGGCAGTGTGCACACCCCCAGCCCCTAAGCCCTCTGCAAGGACGCCTGGCTCCTAGGTCCGAAGGGAAGGCGAGGGCTGAGCTGAGGCACCAGCCAGGCACCACTCACGTCTCCCACACTCCCGCAGCCTGCTCCTTCCCGGGCGCGAACGCTAGAAGCTGGGCAGGGCTTGGGGAGGCTCGCCCAGCACAGAGCAGCCTCTCGGCCGGGGCTCTGTGCTATCGCGCCTGGGCGCAGAGCTGGAGCTCCGCCGGTGTGGAAGCTCACTCGGTCCTTCCCAGTACAGGCTTGCAAGCACCCGCCGGCAGCCAGCCTCTTCTCTCCCGCGTTCCGGGCATTGGGCTCCAAACCTGGGACCAAAGTACTGCCCGGAGCTCACTGATCATGGGCTGGTTCCCCTGCGCTGCGGCTGTGCTAGGGAGCCCAAACGCACAGGGGAAGCCCGCACAGCACATCCACCTGCCTCTAGGCGGGAGGACAGCTCCAGGGAAGGCCCGGTCTGGCAGGCGCTTTCTGGGCACAAACGGAGCAACACTCTGGCTGTGGAGCTGCCTCCCCAAGCCAGGGGCACCGGGACCCTGATTCCCTCCGTGCGGCGCTTAGTCTGGGCGGGGAAGCACCAGCTTGGGAATGCAGCCTGGGGCGCTTCCTTTCCCTCGGAAAGAGCTCTCCCCGCGGGAGGCTTTGGCAGTGTGCACACCCCCAGCCCCTAAGCCCTCTGCAAGGACGCCTGGCTCCTAGGTCCGAAGGGAAGGCGAGGGCTGAGCTGAGGCACCAGTCAGGCACCACTCACGTCTCCCACACTCCCGCAGCCTGCTCCTTCCCGGGCGCGAACGCTAGAAGCTGGGCAGGGCTTGGGGAGGCTCGCCCAGCACAGAGCAGCCTCTCGGCCGGGGCTCTGTGCTATCGCGCCTGGGCGCAGAGCTGGAGCTCCGCCGGTGTGGAAGCTCACTCGGTCCTTCCCAGTACAGGCTTGCAAGCACCCGCCGGCAGCCAGCCTCTTCTCTCCCGCGTTCCGGGCATTGGGCTCCAAACCTGGGACCAAAGTACTGCCCGGAGCTCACTGATCATGGGCTGGTTCCCCTGCGCTGCGGCTGTGCTAGGGAGCCCAAACGCACAGGGGAAGCCCGCACAGCACATCCACCTGCCTCTAGGCGGGAGGACAGCTCCAGGGAAGGCCCGGTCTGGCAGGCGCTTTCTGGGCACAAACGGAGCAACACTCTGGCTGTGGAGCTGCCTCCCCAAGCCAGGGGCACCGGGACCCTGATTCCCTCCGTGCGGCGCTTAGTCTGGGCGGGGAAGCACCAGCTTGGGAATGCAGCCTGGGGCGCTTCCTTTCCCTCGGAAAGAGCTCTCCCCGCGGGAGGCTTTGGCAGTGTGCACACCCCCAGCCCCTAAGCCCTCTGCAAGGACGCCTGGCTCCTAGGTCCGAAGGGAAGGCGAGGGCTGAGCTGAGGCACCAGTCAGGCACCACTCACGTCTCCCACACTCCCGCAGCCTGCTCCTTCCCGGGCGCGAACGCTAGAAGCTGGGCAGGGCTTGGGGAGGCTCGCCCAGCACAGAGCAGCCTCTCGGCCGGGGCTCTGTGCTATCGCGCCTGGGCGCAGAGCTGGAGCTCCGCCGGTGTGGAAGCTCACTCGGTCCTTCCCAGTACAGGCTTGCAAGCACCCGCCGGCAGCCAGCCTCTTCTCTCCCGCGTTCCGGGCATTGGGCTCCAAACCTGGGACCAAAGTACTGCCCGGAGCTCACTGATCATGGGCTGGTTCCCCTGCGCTGCGGCTGTGCTAGGGAGCCCAAACGCACAGGGGAAGCCCGCACAGCACATCCACCTGCCTCTAGGCGGGAGGACAGCTCCAGGGAAGGCCCGGTCTGGCAGGCGCTTTCTGGGCACAAACGGAGCAACACTCTGGCTGTGGAGCTGCCTCCCCAAGCCAGGGGCACCGGGACCCTGATTCCCTCCGTGCGGCGCTTAGTCTGGGCGGGGAAGCACCAGCTTGGGAATGCAGCCTGGGGCGCTTCCTTTCCCTCGGAAAGAGCTCTCCCCGCGGGAGGCTTTGGCAGTGTGCACACCCCCAGCCCCTAAGCCCTCTGCAAGGACGCCTGGCTCCTAGGTCCGAAGGGAAGGCGAGGGCTGAGCTGAGGCGCCAGTCAGGCACCACTCACGTCTCCCACACTCCCGCAGCCTGCTCCTTCCCGGGCGCGAACGCTAGAAGCTGGGCAGGGCTTGGGGAGGCTCGCCCAGCACAGAGCAGCCTCTCGGCCGGGGCTCTGTGCTATCGCGCCTGGGCGCAGAGCTGGAGCTCCGCCGGTGTGGAAGCTCACTCGGTCCTTCCCAGTACAGGCTTGCAAGCACCCGCCGGCAGCCAGCCTCTTCTCTCCCGCGTTCCGGGCATTGGGCTCCAAACCTGGGACCAAAGTACTGCCCGGAGCTCACTGATCATGGGCTGGTTCCCCTGCGCTGCGGCTGTGCTAGGGAGCCCAAACGCACAGGGGAAGCCCGCACAGCACATCCACCTGCCTCTAGGCGGGAGGACAGCTCCAGGGAAGGCCCGGTCTGGCAGGCGCTTTCTGGGCACAAACGGAGCAACACTCTGGCTGTGGAGCTGCCTCCCCAAGCCAGGGGCACCGGGACCCTGATTCCCTCCGTGCGGCGCTTAGTCTGGGCGGGGAAGCACCAGCTTGGGAATGCAGCCTGGGGCGCTTCCTTTCCCTCGGAAAGAGCTCTCCCCGCGGGAGGCTTTGGCAGTGTGCACACCCCCAGCCCCTAAGCCCTCTGCAAGGACGCCTGGCTCCTAGGTCCGAAGGGAAGGCGAGGGCTGAGCTGAGGCACCAGCCAGGCACCACTCACGTCTCCCACACTCCCGCAGCCTGCTCCTTCCCGGGCGCGAACGCTAGAAGCTGGGCAGGGCTTGGGGAGGCTCGCCCAGCACAGAGCAGCCTCTCGGCCGGGGCTCTGTGCTATCGCGCCTGGGCGCAGAGCTGGAGCTCCGCCGGTGTGGAAGCTCACTCGGTCCTTCCCAGTACAGGCTTGCAAGCACCCGCCGGCAGCCAGCCTCTTCTCTCCCGCGTTCCGGGCATTGGGCTCCAAACCTGGGACCAAAGTACTGCCCGGAGCTCACTGATCATGGGCTGGTTCCCCTGCGCTGCGGCTGTGCTAGGGAGCCCAAACGCACAGGGGAAGCCCGCACAGCACATCCACCTGCCTCTAGGCGGGAGGACAGCTCCAGGGAAGGCCCGGTCTGGCAGGCGCTTTCTGGGCACAAACGGAGCAACACTCTGGCTGTGGAGCTGCCTCCCCAAGCCAGGGGCACCGGGACCCTGATTCCCTCCGTGCGGCGCTTAGTCTGGGCGGGGAAGCACCAGCTTGGGAATGCAGCCTGGGGCGCTTCCTTTCCCTCGGAAAGAGCTCTCCCCGCGGGAGGCTTTGGCAGTGTGCACACCCCCAGCCCCTAAGCCCTCTGCAAGGACGCCTGGCTCCTAGGTCCGAAGGGAAGGCGAGGGCTGAGCTGAGGCACCAGTCAGGCACCACTCACGTCTCCCACACTCCCGCAGCCTGCTCCTTCCCGGGCGCGAACGCTAGAAGCTGGGCAGGGCTTGGGGAGGCTCGCCCAGCACAGAGCAGCCTCTCGGCCGGGGCTCTGTGCTATCGCGCCTGGGCGCAGAGCTGGAGCTCCGCCGGTGTGGAAGCTCACTCGGTCCTTCCCAGTACAGGCTTGCAAGCACCCGCCGGCAGCCAGCCTCTTCTCTCCCGCGTTCCGGGCATTGGGCTCCAAACCTGGGACCAAAGTACTGCCCGGAGCTCACTGATCATGGGCTGGTTCCCCTGCGCTGCGGCTGTGCTAGGGAGCCCAAACGCACAGGGGAAGCCCGCACAGCACATCCACCTGCCTCTAGGCGGGAGGACAGCTCCAGGGAAGGCCCGGTCTGGCAGGCGCTTTCTGGGCACAAACGGAGCAACACTCTGGCTGTGGAGCTGCCTCCCCAAGCCAGGGGCACCGGGACCCTGATTCCCTCCGTGCGGCGCTTAGTCTGGGCGGGGAAGCACCAGCTTGGGAATGCAGCCTGGGGCGCTTCCTTTCCCTCGGAAAGAGCTCTCCCCGCGGGAGGCTTTGGCAGTGTGCACACCCCCAGCCCCTAAGCCCTCTGCAAGGACGCCTGGCTCCTAGGTCCGAAGGGAAGGCGAGGGCTGAGCTGAGGCACCAGTCAGGCACCACTCACGTCTCCCACACTCCCGCAGCCTGCTCCTTCCCGGGCGCGAACGCTAGAAGCTGGGCAGGGCTTGGGGAGGCTCGCCCAGCACAGAGCAGCCTCTCGGCCGGGGCTCTGTGCTATCGCGCCTGGGCGCAGAGCTGGAGCTCCGCCGGTGTGGAAGCTCACTCGGTCCTTCCCAGTACAGGCTTGCAAGCACCCGCCGGCAGCCAGCCTCTTCTCTCCCGCGTTCCGGGCATTGGGCTCCAAACCTGGGACCAAAGTACTGCCCGGAGCTCACTGATCATGGGCTGGTTCCCCTGCGCTGCGGCTGTGCTAGGGAGCCCAAACGCACAGGGGAAGCCCGCACAGCACATCCACCTGCCTCTAGGCGGGAGGACAGCTCCAGGGAAGGCCCGGTCTGGCAGGCGCTTTCTGGGCACAAACGGAGCAACACTCTGGCTGTGGAGCTGCCTCCCCAAGCCAGGGGCACCGGGACCCTGATTCCCTCCGTGCGGCGCTTAGTCTGGGCGGGGAAGCACCAGCTTGGGAATGCAGCCTGGGGCGCTTCCTTTCCCTCGGAAAGAGCTCTCCCCGCGGGAGGCTTTGGCAGTGTGCACACCCCCAGCCCCTAAGCCCTCTGCAAGGACGCCTGGCTCCTAGGTCCGAAGGGAAGGCGAGGGCTGAGCTGAGGCGCCAGTCAGGCACCACTCACGTCTCCCACACTCCCGCAGCCTGCTCCTTCCCGGGCGCGAACGCTAGAAGCTGGGCAGGGCTTGGGGAGGCTCGCCCAGCACAGAGCAGCCTCTCGGCCGGGGCTCTGTGCTATCGCGCCTGGGCGCAGAGCTGGAGCTCCGCCGGTGTGGAAGCTCACTCGGTCCTTCCCAGTACAGGCTTGCAAGCACCCGCCGGCAGCCAGCCTCTTCTCTCCCGCGTTCCGGGCATTGGGCTCCAAACCTGGGACCAAAGTACTGCCCGGAGCTCACTGATCATGGGCTGGTTCCCCTGCGCTGCGGCTGTGCTAGGGAGCCCAAACGCACAGGGGAAGCCCGCACAGCACATCCACCTGCCTCTAGGCGGGAGGACAGCTCCAGGGAAGGCCCGGTCTGGCAGGCGCTTTCTGGGCACAAACGGAGCAACACTCTGGCTGTGGAGCTGCCTCCCCAAGCCAGGGGCACCGGGACCCTGATTCCCTCCGTGCGGCGCTTAGTCTGGGCGGGGAAGCACCAGCTTGGGAATGCAGCCTGGGGCGCTTCCTTTCCCTCGGAAAGAGCTCTCCCCGCGGGAGGCTTTGGCAGTGTGCACACCCCCAGCCCCTAAGCCCTCTGCAAGGACGCCTGGCTCCTAGGTCCGAAGGGAAGGCGAGGGCTGAGCTGAGGCACCAGTCAGGCACCACTCACGTCTCCCACACTCCCGCAGCCTGCTCCTTCCCGGGCGCGAACGCTAGAAGCTGGGCAGGGCTTGGGGAGGCTCGCCCAGCACAGAGCAGCCTCTCGGCCGGGGCTCTGTGCTATCGCGCCTGGGCGCAGAGCTGGAGCTCCGCCGGTGTGGAAGCTCACTCGGTCCTTCCCAGTACAGGCTTGCAAGCACCCGCCGGCAGCCAGCCTCTTCTCTCCCGCGTTCCGGGCATTGGGCTCCAAACCTGGGACCAAAGTACTGCCCGGAGCTCACTGATCATGGGCTGGTTCCCCTGCGCTGCGGCTGTGCTAGGGAGCCCAAACGCACAGGGGAAGCCCGCACAGCACATCCACCTGCCTCTAGGCGGGAGGACAGCTCCAGGGAAGGCCCGGTCTGGCAGGCGCTTTCTGGGCACAAACGGAGCAACACTCTGGCTGTGGAGCTGCCTCCCCAAGCCAGGGGCACCGGGACCCTGATTCCCTCCGTGCGGCGCTTAGTCTGGGCGGGGAAGCACCAGCTTGGGAATGCAGCCTGGGGCGCTTCCTTTCCCTCGGAAAGAGCTCTCCCCGCGGGAGGCTTTGGCAGTGTGCACACCCCCAGCCCCTAAGCCCTCTGCAAGGACGCCTGGCTCCTAGGTCCGAAGGGAAGGCGAGGGCTGAGCTGAGGCGCCAGTCAGGCACCACTCACGTCTCCCACACTCCCGCAGCCTGCTCCTTCCCGGGCGCGAACGCTAGAAGCTGGGCAGGGCTTGGGGAGGCTCGCCCAGCACAGAGCAGCCTCTCGGCCGGGGCTCTGTGCTATCGCGCCTGGGCGCAGAGCTGGAGCTCCGCCGGTGTGGAAGCTCACTCGGTCCTTCCCAGTACAGGCTTGCAAGCACCCGCCGGCAGCCAGCCTCTTCTCTCCCGCGTTCCGGGCATTGGGCTCCAAACCTGGGACCAAAGTACTGCCCGGAGCTCACTGATCATGGGCTGGTTCCCCTGCGCTGCGGCTGTGCTAGGGAGCCCAAACGCACAGGGGAAGCCCGCACAGCACATCCACCTGCCTCTAGGCGGGAGGACAGCTCCAGGGAAGGCCCGGTCTGGCAGGCGCTTTCTGGGCACAAACGGAGCAACACTCTGGCTGTGGAGCTGCCTCCCCAAGCCAGGGGCACCGGGACCCTGATTCCCTCCGTGCGGCGCTTAGTCTGGGCGGGGAAGCACCAGCTTGGGAATGCAGCCTGGGGCGCTTCCTTTCCCTCGGAAAGAGCTCTCCCCGCGGGAGGCTTTGGCAGTGTGCACACCCCCAGCCCCTAAGCCCTCTGCAAGGACGCCTGGCTCCTAGGTCCGAAGGGAAGGCGAGGGCTGAGCTGAGGCACCAGTCAGGCACCACTCACGTCTCCCACACTCCCGCAGCCTGCTCCTTCCCGGGCGCGAACGCTAGAAGCTGGGCAGGGCTTGGGGAGGCTCGCCCAGCACAGAGCAGCCTCTCGGCCGGGGCTCTGTGCTATCGCGCCTGGGCGCAGAGCTGGAGCTCCGCCGGTGTGGAAGCTCACTCGGTCCTTCCCAGTACAGGCTTGCAAGCACCCGCCGGCAGCCAGCCTCTTCTCTCCCGCGTTCCGGGCATTGGGCTCCAAACCTGGGACCAAAGTACTGCCCGGAGCTCACTGATCATGGGCTGGTTCCCCTGCGCTGCGGCTGTGCTAGGGAGCCCAAACGCACAGGGGAAGCCCGCACAGCACATCCACCTGCCTCTAGGCGGGAGGACAGCTCCAGGGAAGGCCCGGTCTGGCAGGCGCTTTCTGGGCACAAACGGAGCAACACTCTGGCTGTGGAGCTGCCTCCCCAAGCCAGGGGCACCGGGACCCTGATTCCCTCCGTGCGGCGCTTAGTCTGGGCGGGGAAGCACCAGCTTGGGAATGCAGCCTGGGGCGCTTCCTTTCCCTCGGAAAGAGCTCTCCCCGCGGGAGGCTTTGGCAGTGTGCACACCCCCAGCCCCTAAGCCCTCTGCAAGGACGCCTGGCTCCTAGGTCCGAAGGGAAGGCGAGGGCTGAGCTGAGGCACCAGTCAGGCACCACTCACGTCTCCCACACTCCCGCAGCCTGCTCCTTCCCGGGCGCGAACGCTAGAAGCTGGGCAGGGCTTGGGGAGGCTCGCCCAGCACAGAGCAGCCTCTCGGCCGGGGCTCTGTGCTATCGCGCCTGGGCGCAGAGCTGGAGCTCCGCCGGTGTGGAAGCTCACTCGGTCCTTCCCAGTACAGGCTTGCAAGCACCCGCCGGCAGCCAGCCTCTTCTCTCCCGCGTTCCGGGCATTGGGCTCCAAACCTGGGACCAAAGTACTGCCCGGAGCTCACTGATCATGGGCTGGTTCCCCTGCGCTGCGGCTGTGCTAGGGAGCCCAAACGCACAGGGGAAGCCCGCACAGCACATCCACCTGCCTCTAGGCGGGAGGACAGCTCCAGGGAAGGCCCGGTCTGGCAGGCGCTTTCTGGGCACAAACGGAGCAACACTCTGGCTGTGGAGCTGCCTCCCCAAGCCAGGGGCACCGGGACCCTGATTCCCTCCGTGCGGCGCTTAGTCTGGGCGGGGAAGCACCAGCTTGGGAATGCAGCCTGGGGCGCTTCCTTTCCCTCGGAAAGAGCTCTCCCCGCGGGAGGCTTTGGCAGTGTGCACACCCCCAGCCCCTAAGCCCTCTGCAAGGACGCCTGGCTCCTAGGTCCGAAGGGAAGGCGAGGGCTGAGCTGAGGCACCAGCCAGGCACCACTCACGTCTCCCACACTCCCGCAGCCTGCTCCTTCCCGGGCGCGAACGCTAGAAGCTGGGCAGGGCTTGGGGAGGCTCGCCCAGCACAGAGCAGCCTCTCGGCCGGGGCTCTGTGCTATCGCGCCTGGGCGCAGAGCTGGAGCTCCGCCGGTGTGGAAGCTCACTCGGTCCTTCCCAGTACAGGCTTGCAAGCACCCGCCGGCAGCCAGCCTCTTCTCTCCCGCGTTCCGGGCATTGGGCTCCAAACCTGGGACCAAAGTACTGCCCGGAGCTCACTGATCATGGGCTGGTTCCCCTGCGCTGCGGCTGTGCTAGGGAGCCCAAACGCACAGGGGAAGCCCGCACAGCACATCCACCTGCCTCTAGGCGGGAGGACAGCTCCAGGGAAGGCCCGGTCT
The DNA here is from genome assembly GCF_032452875.1 of Bos javanicus. Classification (NCBI taxonomy): domain Eukaryota; kingdom Metazoa; phylum Chordata; class Mammalia; order Artiodactyla; family Bovidae; genus Bos; species Bos javanicus. The sequence continues at coordinate 228,830 of NW_026893871.1, forward strand.
GGCAGGCGCTTTCTGGGCACAAACGGAGCAACACTCTGGCTGTGGAGCTGCCTCCCCAAGCCAGGGGCACCGGGACCCTGATTCCCTCCGTGCGGCGCTTAGTCTGGGCGGGGAAGCACCAGCTTGGGAATGCAGCCTGGGGCGCTTCCTTTCCCTCGGAAAGAGCTCTCCCCGCGGGAGGCTTTGGCAGTGTGCACACCCCCAGCCCCTAAGCCCTCTGCAAGGACGCCTGGCTCCTAGGTCCGAAGGGAAGGCGAGGGCTGAGCTGAGGCACCAGTCAGGCACCACTCACGTCTCCCACACTCCCGCAGCCTGCTCCTTCCCGGGCGCGAACGCTAGAAGCTGGGCAGGGCTTGGGGAGGCTCGCCCAGCACAGAGCAGCCTCTCGGCCGGGGCTCTGTGCTATCGCGCCTGGGCGCAGAGCTGGAGCTCCGCCGGTGTGGAAGCTCACTCGGTCCTTCCCAGTACAGGCTTGCAAGCACCCGCCGGCAGCCAGCCTCTTCTCTCCCGCGTTCCGGGCATTGGGCTCCAAACCTGGGACCAAAGTACTGCCCGGAGCTCACTGATCATGGGCTGGTTCCCCTGCGCTGCGGCTGTGCTAGGGAGCCCAAACGCACAGGGGAAGCCCGCACAGCACATCCACCTGCCTCTAGGCGGGAGGACAGCTCCAGGGAAGGCCCGGTCTGGCAGGCGCTTTCTGGGCACAAACGGAGCAACACTCTGGCTGTGGAGCTGCCTCCCCAAGCCAGGGGCACCGGGACCCTGATTCCCTCCGTGCGGCGCTTAGTCTGGGCGGGGAAGCACCAGCTTGGGAATGCAGCCTGGGGCGCTTCCTTTCCCTCGGAAAGAGCTCTCCCCGCGGGAGGCTTTGGCAGTGTGCACACCCCCAGCCCCTAAGCCCTCTGCAAGGACGCCTGGCTCCTAGGTCCGAAGGGAAGGCGAGGGCTGAGCTGAGGCACCAGCCAGGCACCACTCACGTCTCCCACACTCCCGCAGCCTGCTCCTTCCCGGGCGCGAACGCTAGAAGCTGGGCAGGGCTTGGGGAGGCTCGCCCAGCACAGAGCAGCCTCTCGGCCGGGGCTCTGTGCTATCGCGCCTGGGCGCAGAGCTGGAGCTCCGCCGGTGTGGAAGCTCACTCGGTCCTTCCCAGTACAGGCTTGCAAGCACCCGCCGGCAGCCAGCCTCTTCTCTCCCGCGTTCCGGGCATTGGGCTCCAAACCTGGGACCAAAGTACTGCCCGGAGCTCACTGATCATGGGCTGGTTCCCCTGCGCTGCGGCTGTGCTAGGGAGCCCAAACGCACAGGGGAAGCCCGCACAGCACATCCACCTGCCTCTAGGCGGGAGGACAGCTCCAGGGAAGGCCCGGTCTGGCAGGCGCTTTCTGGGCACAAACGGAGCAACACTCTGGCTGTGGAGCTGCCTCCCCAAGCCAGGGGCACCGGGACCCTGATTCCCTCCGTGCGGCGCTTAGTCTGGGCGGGGAAGCACCAGCTTGGGAATGCAGCCTGGGGCGCTTCCTTTCCCTCGGAAAGAGCTCTCCCCGCGGGAGGCTTTGGCAGTGTGCACACCCCCAGCCCCTAAGCCCTCTGCAAGGACGCCTGGCTCCTAGGTCCGAAGGGAAGGCGAGGGCTGAGCTGAGGCACCAGTCAGGCACCACTCACGTCTCCCACACTCCCGCAGCCTGCTCCTTCCCGGGCGCGAACGCTAGAAGCTGGGCAGGGCTTGGGGAGGCTCGCCCAGCACAGAGCAGCCTCTCGGCCGGGGCTCTGTGCTATCGCGCCTGGGCGCAGAGCTGGAGCTCCGCCGGTGTGGAAGCTCACTCGGTCCTTCCCAGTACAGGCTTGCAAGCACCCGCCGGCAGCCAGCCTCTTCTCTCCCGCGTTCCGGGCATTGGGCTCCAAACCTGGGACCAAAGTACTGCCCGGAGCTCACTGATCATGGGCTGGTTCCCCTGCGCTGCGGCTGTGCTAGGGAGCCCAAACGCACAGGGGAAGCCCGCACAGCACATCCACCTGCCTCTAGGCGGGAGGACAGCTCCAGGGAAGGCCCGGTCTGGCAGGCGCTTTCTGGGCACAAACGGAGCAACACTCTGGCTGTGGAGCTGCCTCCCCAAGCCAGGGGCACCGGGACCCTGATTCCCTCCGTGCGGCGCTTAGTCTGGGCGGGGAAGCACCAGCTTGGGAATGCAGCCTGGGGCGCTTCCTTTCCCTCGGAAAGAGCTCTCCCCGCGGGAGGCTTTGGCAGTGTGCACACCCCCAGCCCCTAAGCCCTCTGCAAGGACGCCTGGCTCCTAGGTCCGAAGGGAAGGCGAGGGCTGAGCTGAGGCGCCAGTCAGGCACCACTCACGTCTCCCACACTCCCGCAGCCTGCTCCTTCCCGGGCGCGAACGCTAGAAGCTGGGCAGGGCTTGGGGAGGCTCGCCCAGCACAGAGCAGCCTCTCGGCCGGGGCTCTGTGCTATCGCGCCTGGGCGCAGAGCTGGAGCTCCGCCGGTGTGGAAGCTCACTCGGTCCTTCCCAGTACAGGCTTGCAAGCACCCGCCGGCAGCCAGCCTCTTCTCTCCCGCGTTCCGGGCATTGGGCTCCAAACCTGGGACCAAAGTACTGCCCGGAGCTCACTGATCATGGGCTGGTTCCCCTGCGCTGCGGCTGTGCTAGGGAGCCCAAACGCACAGGGGAAGCCCGCACAGCACATCCACCTGCCTCTAGGCGGGAGGACAGCTCCAGGGAAGGCCCGGTCTGGCAGGCGCTTTCTGGGCACAAACGGAGCAACACTCTGGCTGTGGAGCTGCCTCCCCAAGCCAGGGGCACCGGGACCCTGATTCCCTCCGTGCGGCGCTTAGTCTGGGCGGGGAAGCACCAGCTTGGGAATGCAGCCTGGGGCGCTTCCTTTCCCTCGGAAAGAGCTCTCCCCGCGGGAGGCTTTGGCAGTGTGCACACCCCCAGCCCCTAAGCCCTCTGCAAGGACGCCTGGCTCCTAGGTCCGAAGGGAAGGCGAGGGCTGAGCTGAGGCACCAGTCAGGCACCACTCACGTCTCCCACACTCCCGCAGCCTGCTCCTTCCCGGGCGCGAACGCTAGAAGCTGGGCAGGGCTTGGGGAGGCTCGCCCAGCACAGAGCAGCCTCTCGGCCGGGGCTCTGTGCTATCGCGCCTGGGCGCAGAGCTGGAGCTCCGCCGGTGTGGAAGCTCACTCGGTCCTTCCCAGTACAGGCTTGCAAGCACCCGCCGGCAGCCAGCCTCTTCTCTCCCGCGTTCCGGGCATTGGGCTCCAAACCTGGGACCAAAGTACTGCCCGGAGCTCACTGATCATGGGCTGGTTCCCCTGCGCTGCGGCTGTGCTAGGGAGCCCAAACGCACAGGGGAAGCCCGCACAGCACATCCACCTGCCTCTAGGCGGGAGGACAGCTCCAGGGAAGGCCCGGTCTGGCAGGCGCTTTCTGGGCACAAACGGAGCAACACTCTGGCTGTGGAGCTGCCTCCCCAAGCCAGGGGCACCGGGACCCTGATTCCCTCCGTGCGGCGCTTAGTCTGGGCGGGGAAGCACCAGCTTGGGAATGCAGCCTGGGGCGCTTCCTTTCCCTCGGAAAGAGCTCTCCCCGCGGGAGGCTTTGGCAGTGTGCACACCCCCAGCCCCTAAGCCCTCTGCAAGGACGCCTGGCTCCTAGGTCCGAAGGGAAGGCGAGGGCTGAGCTGAGGCACCAGCCAGGCACCACTCACGTCTCCCACACTCCCGCAGCCTGCTCCTTCCCGGGCGCGAACGCTAGAAGCTGGGCAGGGCTTGGGGAGGCTCGCCCAGCACAGAGCAGCCTCTCGGCCGGGGCTCTGTGCTATCGCGCCTGGGCGCAGAGCTGGAGCTCCGCCGGTGTGGAAGCTCACTCGGTCCTTCCCAGTACAGGCTTGCAAGCACCCGCCGGCAGCCAGCCTCTTCTCTCCCGCGTTCCGGGCATTGGGCTCCAAACCTGGGACCAAAGTACTGCCCGGAGCTCACTGATCATGGGCTGGTTCCCCTGCGCTGCGGCTGTGCTAGGGAGCCCAAACGCACAGGGGAAGCCCGCACAGCACATCCACCTGCCTCTAGGCGGGAGGACAGCTCCAGGGAAGGCCCGGTCTGGCAGGCGCTTTCTGGGCACAAACGGAGCAACACTCTGGCTGTGGAGCTGCCTCCCCAAGCCAGGGGCACCGGGACCCTGATTCCCTCCGTGCGGCGCTTAGTCTGGGCGGGGAAGCACCAGCTTGGGAATGCAGCCTGGGGCGCTTCCTTTCCCTCGGAAAGAGCTCTCCCCGCGGGAGGCTTTGGCAGTGTGCACACCCCCAGCCCCTAAGCCCTCTGCAAGGACGCCTGGCTCCTAGGTCCGAAGGGAAGGCGAGGGCTGAGCTGAGGCACCAGTCAGGCACCACTCACGTCTCCCACACTCCCGCAGCCTGCTCCTTCCCGGGCGCGAACGCTAGAAGCTGGGCAGGGCTTGGGGAGGCTCGCCCAGCACAGAGCAGCCTCTCGGCCGGGGCTCTGTGCTATCGCGCCTGGGCGCAGAGCTGGAGCTCCGCCGGTGTGGAAGCTCACTCGGTCCTTCCCAGTACAGGCTTGCAAGCACCCGCCGGCAGCCAGCCTCTTCTCTCCCGCGTTCCGGGCATTGGGCTCCAAACCTGGGACCAAAGTACTGCCCGGAGCTCACTGATCATGGGCTGGTTCCCCTGCGCTGCGGCTGTGCTAGGGAGCCCAAACGCACAGGGGAAGCCCGCACAGCACATCCACCTGCCTCTAGGCGGGAGGACAGCTCCAGGGAAGGCCCGGTCTGGCAGGCGCTTTCTGGGCACAAACGGAGCAACACTCTGGCTGTGGAGCTGCCTCCCCAAGCCAGGGGCACCGGGACCCTGATTCCCTCCGTGCGGCGCTTAGTCTGGGCGGGGAAGCACCAGCTTGGGAATGCAGCCTGGGGCGCTTCCTTTCCCTCGGAAAGAGCTCTCCCCGCGGGAGGCTTTGGCAGTGTGCACACCCCCAGCCCCTAAGCCCTCTGCAAGGACGCCTGGCTCCTAGGTCCGAAGGGAAGGCGAGGGCTGAGCTGAGGCACCAGCCAGGCACCACTCACGTCTCCCACACTCCCGCAGCCTGCTCCTTCCCGGGCGCGAACGCTAGAAGCTGGGCAGGGCTTGGGGAGGCTCGCCCAGCACAGAGCAGCCTCTCGGCCGGGGCTCTGTGCTATCGCGCCTGGGCGCAGAGCTGGAGCTCCGCCGGTGTGGAAGCTCACTCGGTCCTTCCCAGTACAGGCTTGCAAGCACCCGCCGGCAGCCAGCCTCTTCTCTCCCGCGTTCCGGGCATTGGGCTCCAAACCTGGGACCAAAGTACTGCCCGGAGCTCACTGATCATGGGCTGGTTCCCCTGCGCTGCGGCTGTGCTAGGGAGCCCAAACGCACAGGGGAAGCCCGCACAGCACATCCACCTGCCTCTAGGCGGGAGGACAGCTCCAGGGAAGGCCCGGTCTGGCAGGCGCTTTCTGGGCACAAACGGAGCAACACTCTGGCTGTGGAGCTGCCTCCCCAAGCCAGGGGCACCGGGACCCTGATTCCCTCCGTGCGGCGCTTAGTCTGGGCGGGGAAGCACCAGCTTGGGAATGCAGCCTGGGGCGCTTCCTTTCCCTCGGAAAGAGCTCTCCCCGCGGGAGGCTTTGGCAGTGTGCACACCCCCAGCCCCTAAGCCCTCTGCAAGGACGCCTGGCTCCTAGGTCCGAAGGGAAGGCGAGGGCTGAGCTGAGGCACCAGTCAGGCACCACTCACGTCTCCCACACTCCCGCAGCCTGCTCCTTCCCGGGCGCGAACGCTAGAAGCTGGGCAGGGCTTGGGGAGGCTCGCCCAGCACAGAGCAGCCTCTCGGCCGGGGCTCTGTGCTATCGCGCCTGGGCGCAGAGCTGGAGCTCCGCCGGTGTGGAAGCTCACTCGGTCCTTCCCAGTACAGGCTTGCAAGCACCCGCCGGCAGCCAGCCTCTTCTCTCCCGCGTTCCGGGCATTGGGCTCCAAACCTGGGACCAAAGTACTGCCCGGAGCTCACTGATCATGGGCTGGTTCCCCTGCGCTGCGGCTGTGCTAGGGAGCCCAAACGCACAGGGGAAGCCCGCACAGCACATCCACCTGCCTCTAGGCGGGAGGACAGCTCCAGGGAAGGCCCGGTCTGGCAGGCGCTTTCTGGGCACAAACGGAGCAACACTCTGGCTGTGGAGCTGCCTCCCCAAGCCAGGGGCACCGGGACCCTGATTCCCTCCGTGCGGCGCTTAGTCTGGGCGGGGAAGCACCAGCTTGGGAATGCAGCCTGGGGCGCTTCCTTTCCCTCGGAAAGAGCTCTCCCCGCGGGAGGCTTTGGCAGTGTGCACACCCCCAGCCCCTAAGCCCTCTGCAAGGACGCCTGGCTCCTAGGTCCGAAGGGAAGGCGAGGGCTGAGCTGAGGCACCAGTCAGGCACCACTCACGTCTCCCACACTCCCGCAGCCTGCTCCTTCCCGGGCGCGAACGCTAGAAGCTGGGCAGGGCTTGGGGAGGCTCGCCCAGCACAGAGCAGCCTCTCGGCCGGGGCTCTGTGCTATCGCGCCTGGGCGCAGAGCTGGAGCTCCGCCGGTGTGGAAGCTCACTCGGTCCTTCCCAGTACAGGCTTGCAAGCACCCGCCGGCAGCCAGCCTCTTCTCTCCCGCGTTCCGGGCATTGGGCTCCAAACCTGGGACCAAAGTACTGCCCGGAGCTCACTGATCATGGGCTGGTTCCCCTGCGCTGCGGCTGTGCTAGGGAGCCCAAACGCACAGGGGAAGCCCGCACAGCACATCCACCTGCCTCTAGGCGGGAGGACAGCTCCAGGGAAGGCCCGGTCTGGCAGGCGCTTTCTGGGCACAAACGGAGCAACACTCTGGCTGTGGAGCTGCCTCCCCAAGCCAGGGGCACCGGGACCCTGATTCCCTCCGTGCGGCGCTTAGTCTGGGCGGGGAAGCACCAGCTTGGGAATGCAGCCTGGGGCGCTTCCTTTCCCTCGGAAAGAGCTCTCCCCGCGGGAGGCTTTGGCAGTGTGCACACCCCCAGCCCCTAAGCCCTCTGCAAGGACGCCTGGCTCCTAGGTCCGAAGGGAAGGCGAGGGCTGAGCTGAGGCACCAGTCAGGCACCACTCACGTCTCCCACACTCCCGCAGCCTGCTCCTTCCCGGGCGCGAACGCTAGAAGCTGGGCAGGGCTTGGGGAGGCTCGCCCAGCACAGAGCAGCCTCTCGGCCGGGGCTCTGTGCTATCGCGCCTGGGCGCAGAGCTGGAGCTCCGCCGGTGTGGAAGCTCACTCGGTCCTTCCCAGTACAGGCTTGCAAGCACCCGCCGGCAGCCAGCCTCTTCTCTCCCGCGTTCCGGGCATTGGGCTCCAAACCTGGGACCAAAGTACTGCCCGGAGCTCACTGATCATGGGCTGGTTCCCCTGCGCTGCGGCTGTGCTAGGGAGCCCAAACGCACAGGGGAAGCCCGCACAGCACATCCACCTGCCTCTAGGCGGGAGGACAGCTCCAGGGAAGGCCCGGTCTGGCAGGCGCTTTCTGGGCACCAACGGAGCAACACTCTGGCTGTGGAGCTGCCTCCCCAAGCCAGGGGCACCGGGACCCTGATTCCCTCCGTGCGGCGCTTAGTCTGGGCGGGGAAGCACCAGCTTGGGAATGCAGCCTGGGGCGCTTCCTTTCCCTCGGAAAGAGCTCTCCCCGCGGGAGGCTTTGGCAGTGTGCACACCCCCAGCCCCTAAGCCCTCTGCAAGGACGCCTGGCTCCTAGGTCCGAAGGGAAGGCGAGGGCTGAGCTGAGGCACCAGTCAGGCACCACTCACGTCTCCCACACTCCCGCAGCCTGCTCCTTCCCGGGCGCGAACGCTAGAAGCTGGGCAGGGCTTGGGGAGGCTCGCCCAGCACAGAGCAGCCTCTCGGCCGGGGCTCTGTGCTATCGCGCCTGGGCGCAGAGCTGGAGCTCCGCCGGTGTGGAAGCTCACTCGGTCCTTCCCAGTACAGGCTTGCAAGCACCCGCCGGCAGCCAGCCTCTTCTCTCCCGCGTTCCGGGCATTGGGCTCCAATCCTGGGACCAAAGTACTGCCCGGAGCTCACTGATCATGGGCTGGTTCCCCTGCGCTGCGGCTGTGCTAGGGAGCCCAAACGCACAGGGGAAGCCCGCACAGCACATCCACCTGCCTCTAGGCGGGAGGACAGCTCCAGGGAAGGCCCGGTCTGGCAGGCGCTTTCTGGGCACAAACGGAGCAACACTCTGGCTGTGGAGCTGCCTCCCCAAGCCAGGGGCACCGGGACCCTGATTCCCTCCGTGCGGCGCTTAGTCTGGGCGGGGAAGCACCAGCTTGGGAATGCAGCCTGGGGCGCTTCCTTTCCCTCGGAAAGAGCTCTCCCCGCGGGAGGCTTTGGCAGTGTGCACACCCCCAGCCCCTAAGCCCTCTGCAAGGACGCCTGGCTCCTAGGTCCGAAGGGAAGGCGAGGGCTGAGCTGAGGCACCAGCCAGGCACCACTCACGTCTCCCACACTCCCGCAGCCTGCTCCTTCCCGGGCGCGAACGCTAGAAGCTGGGCAGGGCTTGGGGAGGCTCGCCCAGCACAGAGCAGCCTCTCGGCCGGGGCTCTGTGCTATCGCGCCTGGGCGCAGAGCTGGAGCTCCGCCGGTGTGGAAGCTCACTCGGTCCTTCCCAGTACAGGCTTGCAAGCACCCGCCGGCAGCCAGCCTCTTCTCTCCCGCGTTCCGGGCATTGGGCTCCAAACCTGGGACCAAAGTACTGCCCGGAGCTCACTGATCATGGGCTGGTTCCCCTGCGCTGCGGCTGTGCTAGGGAGCCCAAACGCACAGGGGAAGCCCGCACAGCACATCCACCTGCCTCTAGGCGGGAGGACAGCTCCAGGGAAGGCCCGGTCTGGCAGGCGCTTTCTGGGCACAAACGGAGCAACACTCTGGCTGTGGAGCTGCCTCCCCAAGCCAGGGGCACCGGGACCCTGATTCCCTCCGTGCGGCGCTTAGTCTGGGCGGGGAAGCACCAGCTTGGGAATGCAGCCTGGGGCGCTTCCTTTCCCTCGGAAAGAGCTCTCCCCGCGGGAGGCTTTGGCAGTGTGCACACCCCCAGCCCCTAAGCCCTCTGCAAGGACGCCTGGCTCCTAGGTCCGAAGGGAAGGCGAGGGCTGAGCTGAGGCACCAGCCAGGCACCACTCACGTCTCCCACACTCCCGCAGCCTGCTCCTTCCCGGGCGCGAACGCTAGAAGCTGGGCAGGGCTTGGGGAGGCTCGCCCAGCACAGAGCAGCCTCTCGGCCGGGGCTCTGTGCTATCGCGCCTGGGCGCAGAGCTGGAGCTCCGCCGGTGTGGAAGCTCACTCGGTCCTTCCCAGTACAGGCTTGCAAGCACCCGCCGGCAGCCAGCCTCTTCTCTCCCGCGTTCCGGGCATTGGGCTCCAAACCTGGGACCAAAGTACTGCCCGGAGCTCACTGATCATGGGCTGGTTCCCCTGCGCTGCGGCTGTGCTAGGGAGCCCAAACGCACAGGGGAAGCCCGCACAGCACATCCACCTGCCTCTAGGCGGGAGGACAGCTCCAGGGAAGGCCCGGTCTGGCAGGCGCTTTCTGGGCACAAACGGAGCAACACTCTGGCTGTGGAGCTGCCTCCCCAAGCCAGGGGCACCGGGACCCTGATTCCCTCCGTGCGGCGCTTAGTCTGGGCGGGGAAGCACCAGCTTGGGAATGCAGCCTGGGGCGCTTCCTTTCCCTCGGAAAGAGCTCTCCCCGCGGGAGGCTTTGGCAGTGTGCACACCCCCAGCCCCTAAGCCCTCTGCAAGGACGCCTGGCTCCTAGGTCCGAAGGGAAGGCGAGGGCTGAGCTGAGGCACCAGCCAGGCACCACTCACGTCTCCCACACTCCCGCAGCCTGCTCCTTCCCGGGCGCGAACGCTAGAAGCTGGGCAGGGCTTGGGGAGGCTCGCCCAGCACAGAGCAGCCTCTCGGCCGGGGCTCTGTGCTATCGCGCCTGGGCGCAGAGCTGGAGCTCCGCCGGTGTGGAAGCTCACTCGGTCCTTCCCAGTACAGGCTTGCAAGCACCCGCCGGCAGCCAGCCTCTTCTCTCCCGCGTTCCGGGCATTGGGCTCCAAACCTGGGACCAAAGTACTGCCCGGAGCTCACTGATCATGGGCTGGTTCCCCTGCGCTGCGGCTGTGCTAGGGAGCCCAAACGCACAGGGGAAGCCCGCACAGCACATCCACCTGCCTCTAGGCGGGAGGACAGCTCCAGGGAAGGCCCGGTCTGGCAGGCGCTTTCTGGGCACAAACGGAGCAACACTCTGGCTGTGGAGCTGCCTCCCCAAGCCAGGGGCACCGGGACCCTGATTCCCTCCGTGCGGCGCTTAGTCTGGGCGGGGAAGCACCAGCTTGGGAATGCAGCCTGGGGCGCTTCCTTTCCCTCGGAAAGAGCTCTCCCCGCGGGAGGCTTTGGCAGTGTGCACACCCCCAGCCCCTAAGCCCTCTGCAAGGACGCCTGGCTCCTAGGTCCGAAGGGAAGGCGAGGGCTGAGCTGAGGCGCCAGTCAGGCACCACTCACGTCTCCCACACTCCCGCAGCCTGCTCCTTCCCGGGCGCGAACGCTAGAAGCTGGGCAGGGCTTGGGGAGGCTCGCCCAGCACAGAGCAGCCTCTCGGCCGGGGCTCTGTGCTATCGCGCCTGGGCGCAGAGCTGGAGCTCCGCCGGTGTGGAAGCTCACTCGGTCCTTCCCAGTACAGGCTTGCAAGCACCCGCCGGCAGCCAGCCTCTTCTCTCCCGCGTTCCGGGCATTGGGCTCCAAACCTGGGACCAAAGTACTGCCCGGAGCTCACTGATCATGGGCTGGTTCCCCTGCGCTGCGGCTGTGCTAGGGAGCCCAAACGCACAGGGGAAGCCCGCACAGCACATCCACCTGCCTCTAGGCGGGAGGACAGCTCCAGGGAAGGCCCGGTCTGGCAGGCGCTTTCTGGGCACCAACGGAGCAACACTCTGGCTGTGGAGCTGCCTCCCCAAGCCAGGGGCACCGGGACCCTGATTCCCTCCGTGCGGCGCTTAGTCTGGGCGGGGAAGCACCAGCTTGGGAATGCAGCCTGGGGCGCTTCCTTTCCCTCGGAAAGAGCTCTCCCCGCGGGAGGCTTTGGCAGTGTGCACACCCCCAGCCCCTAAGCCCTCTGCAAGGACGCCTGGCTCCTAGGTCCGAAGGGAAGGCGAGGGCTGAGCTGAGGCGCCAGTCAGGCACCACTCACGTCTCCCACACTCCCGCAGCCTGCTCCTTCCCGGGCGCGAACGCTAGAAGCTGGGCAGGGCTTGGGGAGGCTCGCCCAGCACAGAGCAGCCTCTCGGCCGGGGCTCTGTGCTATCGCGCCTGGGCGCAGAGCTGGAGCTCCGCCGGTGTGGAAGCTCACTCGGTCCTTCCCAGTACAGGCTTGCAAGCACCCGCCGGCAGCCAGCCTCTTCTCTCCCGCGTTCCGGGCATTGGGCTCCAAACCTGGGACCAAAGTACTGCCCGGAGCTCACTGATCATGGGCTGGTTCCCCTGCGCTGCGGCTGTGCTAGGGAGCCCAAACGCACAGGGGAAGCCCGCACAGCACATCCACCTGCCTCTAGGCGGGAGGACAGCTCCAGGGAAGGCCCGGTCTGGCAGGCGCTTTCTGGGCACCAACGGAGCAACACTCTGGCTGTGGAGCTGCCTCCCCAAGCCAGGGGCACCGGGACCCTGATTCCCTCCGTGCGGCGCTTAGTCTGGGCGGGGAAGCACCAGCTTGGGAATGCAGCCTGGGGCGCTTCCTTTCCCTCGGAAAGAGCTCTCCCCGCGGGAGGCTTTGGCAGTGTGCACACCCCCAGCCCCTAAGCCCTCTGCAAGGACGCCTGGCTCCTAGGTCCGAAGGGAAGGCGAGGGCTGAGCTGAGGCACCAGCCAGGCACCACTCACGTCTCCCACACTCCCGCAGCCTGCTCCTTCCCGGGCGCGAACGCTAGAAGCTGGGCAGGGCTTGGGGAGGCTCGCCCAGCACAGAGCAGCCTCTCGGCCGGGGCTCTGTGCTATCGCGCCTGGGCGCAGAGCTGGAGCTCCGCCGGTGTGGAAGCTCACTCGGTCCTTCCCAGTACAGGCTTGCAAGCACCCGCCGGCAGCCAGCCTCTTCTCTCCCGCGTTCCGGGCATTGGGCTCCAAACCTGGGACCAAAGTACTGCCCGGAGCTCACTGATCATGGGCTGGTTCCCCTGCGCTGCGGCTGTGCTAGGGAGCCCAAACGCACAGGGGAAGCCCGCACAGCACATCCACCTGCCTCTAGGCGGGAGGACAGCTCCAGGGAAGGCCCGGTCTGGCAGGCGCTTTCTGGGCACAAACGGAGCAACACTCTGGCTGTGGAGCTGCCTCCCCAAGCCAGGGGCACCGGGACCCTGATTCCCTCCGTGCGGCGCTTAGTCTGGGCGGGGAAGCACCAGCTTGGGAATGCAGCCTGGGGCGCTTCCTTTCCCTCGGAAAGAGCTCTCCCCGCGGGAGGCTTTGGCAGTGTGCACACCCCCAGCCCCTAAGCCCTCTGCAAGGACGCCTGGCTCCTAGGTCCGAAGGGAAGGCGAGGGCTGAGCTGAGGCACCAGCCAGGCACCACTCACGTCTCCCACACTCCCGCAGCCTGCTCCTTCCCGGGCGCGAACGCTAGAAGCTGGGCAGGGCTTGGGGAGGCTCGCCCAGCACAGAGCAGCCTCTCGGCCGGGGCTCTGTGCTATCGCGCCTGGGCGCAGAGCTGGAGCTCCGCCGGTGTGGAAGCTCACTCGGTCCTTCCCAGTACAGGCTTGCAAGCACCCGCCGGCAGCCAGCCTCTTCTCTCCCGCGTTCCGGGCATTGGGCTCCAAACCTGGGACCAAAGTACTGCCCGGAGCTCACTGATCATGGGCTGGTTCCCCTGCGCTGCGGCTGTGCTAGGGAGCCCAAACGCACAGGGGAAGCCCGCACAGCACATCCACCTGCCTCTAGGCGGGAGGACAGCTCCAGGGAAGGCCCGGTCTGGCAGGCGCTTTCTGGGCACAAACGGAGCAACACTCTGGCTGTGGAGCTGCCTCCCCAAGCCAGGGGCACCGGGACCCTGATTCCCTCCGTGCGGCGCTTAGTCTGGGCGGGGAAGCACCAGCTTGGGAATGCAGCCTGGGGCGCTTCCTTTCCCTCGGAAAGAGCTCTCCCCGCGGGAGGCTTTGGCAGTGTGCACACCCCCAGCCCCTAAGCCCTCTGCAAGGACGCCTGGCTCCTAGGTCCGAAGGGAAGGCGAGGGCTGAGCTGAGGCACCAGTCAGGCACCACTCACGTCTCCCACACTCCCGCAGCCTGCTCCTTCCCGGGCGCGAACGCTAGAAGCTGGGCAGGGCTTGGGGAGGCTCGCCCAGCACAGAGCAGCCTCTCGGCCGGGGCTCTGTGCTATCGCGCCTGGGCGCAGAGCTGGAGCTCCGCCGGTGTGGAAGCTCACTCGGTCCTTCCCAGTACAGGCTTGCAAGCACCCGCCGGCAGCCAGCCTCTTCTCTCCCGCGTTCCGGGCATTGGGCTCCAAACCTGGGACCAAAGTACTGCCCGGAGCTCACTGATCATGGGCTGGTTCCCCTGCGCTGCGGCTGTGCTAGGGAGCCCAAACGCACAGGGGAAGCCCGCACAGCACATCCACCTGCCTCTAGGCGGGAGGACAGCTCCAGGGAAGGCCCGGTCTGGCAGGCGCTTTCTGGGCACAAACGGAGCAACACTCTGGCTGTGGAGCTGCCTCCCCAAGCCAGGGGCACCGGGACCCTGATTCCCTCCGTGCGGCGCTTAGTCTGGGCGGGGAAGCACCAGCTTGGGAATGCAGCCTGGGGCGCTTCCTTTCCCTCGGAAAGAGCTCTCCCCGCGGGAGGCTTTGGCAGTGTGCACACCCCCAGCCCCTAAGCCCTCTGCAAGGACGCCTGGCTCCTAGGTCCGAAGGGAAGGCGAGGGCTGAGCTGAGGCACCAGTCAGGCACCACTCACGTCTCCCACACTCCCGCAGCCTGCTCCTTCCCGGGCGCGAACGCTAGAAGCTGGGCAGGGCTTGGGGAGGCTCGCCCAGCACAGAGCAGCCTCTCGGCCGGGGCTCTGTGCTATCGCGCCTGGGCGCAGAGCTGGAGCTCCGCCGGTGTGGAAGCTCACTCGGTCCTTCCCAGTACAGGCTTGCAAGCACCCGCCGGCAGCCAGCCTCTTCTCTCCCGCGTTCCGGGCATTGGGCTCCAAACCTGGGACCAAAGTACTGCCCGGAGCTCACTGATCATGGGCTGGTTCCCCTGCGCTGCGGCTGTGCTAGGGAGCCCAAACGCACAGGGGAAGCCCGCACAGCACATCCACCTGCCTCTAGGCGGGAGGACAGCTCCAGGGAAGGCCCGGTCTGGCAGGCGCTTTCTGGGCACAAACGGAGCAACACTCTGGCTGTGGAGCTGCCTCCCCAAGCCAGGGGCACCGGGACCCTGATTCCCTCCGTGCGGCGCTTAGTCTGGGCGGGGAAGCACCAGCTTGGGAATGCAGCCTGGGGCGCTTCCTTTCCCTCGGAAAGAGCTCTCCCCGCGGGAGGCTTTGGCAGTGTGCACACCCCCAGCCCCTAAGCCCTCTGCAAGGACGCCTGGCTCCTAGGTCCGAAGGGAAGGCGAGGGCTGAGCTGAGGCACCAGTCAGGCACCACTCACGTCTCCCACACTCCCGCAGCCTGCTCCTTCCCGGGCGCGAACGCTAGAAGCTGGGCAGGGCTTGGGGAGGCTCGCCCAGCACAGAGCAGCCTCTCGGCCGGGGCTCTGTGCTATCGCGCCTGGGCGCAGAGCTGGAGCTCCGCCGGTGTGGAAGCTCACTCGGTCCTTCCCAGTACAGGCTTGCAAGCACCCGCCGGCAGCCAGCCTCTTCTCTCCCGCGTTCCGGGCATTGGGCTCCAAACCTGGGACCAAAGTACTGCCCGGAGCTCACTGATCATGGGCTGGTTCCCCTGCGCTGCGGCTGTGCTAGGGAGCCCAAACGCACAGGGGAAGCCCGCACAGCACATCCACCTGCCTCTAGGCGGGAGGACAGCTCCAGGGAAGGCCCGGTCTGGCAGGCGCTTTCTGGGCACAAACGGAGCAACACTCTGGCTGTGGAGCTGCCTCCCCAAGCCAGGGGCACCGGGACCCTGATTCCCTCCGTGCGGCGCTTAGTCTGGGCGGGGAAGCACCAGCTTGGGAATGCAGCCTGGGGCGCTTCCTTTCCCTCGGAAAGAGCTCTCCCCGCGGGAGGCTTTGGCAGTGTGCACACCCCCAGCCCCTAAGCCCTCTGCAAGGACGCCTGGCTCCTAGGTCCGAAGGGAAGGCGAGGGCTGAGCTGAGGCACCAGTCAGGCACCACTCACGTCTCCCACACTCCCGCAGCCTGCTCCTTCCCGGGCGCGAACGCTAGAAGCTGGGCAGGGCTTGGGGAGGCTCGCCCAGCACAGAGCAGCCTCTCGGCCGGGGCTCTGTGCTATCGCGCCTGGGCGCAGAGCTGGAGCTCCGCCGGTGTGGAAGCTCACTCGGTCCTTCCCAGTACAGGCTTGCAAGCACCCGCCGGCAGCCAGCCTCTTCTCTCCCGCGTTCCGGGCATTGGGCTCCAAACCTGGGACCAAAGTACTGCCCGGAGCTCACTGATCATGGGCTGGTTCCCCTGCGCTGCGGCTGTGCTAGGGAGCCCAAACGCACAGGGGAAGCCCGCACAGCACATCCACCTGCCTCTAGGCGGGAGGACAGCTCCAGGGAAGGCCCGGTCTGGCAGGCGCTTTCTGGGCACAAACGGAGCAACACTCTGGCTGTGGAGCTGCCTCCCCAAGCCAGGGGCACCGGGACCCTGATTCCCTCCGTGCGGCGCTTAGTCTGGGCGGGGAAGCACCAGCTTGGGAATGCAGCCTGGGGCGCTTCCTTTCCCTCGGAAAGAGCTCTCCCCGCGGGAGGCTTTGGCAGTGTGCACACCCCCAGCCCCTAAGCCCTCTGCAAGGACGCCTGGCTCCTAGGTCCGAAGGGAAGGCGAGGGCTGAGCTGAGGCACCAGTCAGGCACCACTCACGTCTCCCACACTCCCGCAGCCTGCTCCTTCCCGGGCGCGAACGCTAGAAGCTGGGCAGGGCTTGGGGAGGCTCGCCCAGCACAGAGCAGCCTCTCGGCCGGGGCTCTGTGCTATCGCGCCTGGGCGCAGAGCTGGAGCTCCGCCGGTGTGGAAGCTCACTCGGTCCTTCCCAGTACAGGCTTGCAAGCACCCGCCGGCAGCCAGCCTCTTCTCTCCCGCGTTCCGGGCATTGGGCTCCAAACCTGGGACCAAAGTACTGCCCGGAGCTCACTGATCATGGGCTGGTTCCCCTGCGCTGCGGCTGTGCTAGGGAGCCCAAACGCACAGGGGAAGCCCGCACAGCACATCCACCTGCCTCTAGGCGGGAGGACAGCTCCAGGGAAGGCCCGGTCTGGCAGGCGCTTTCTGGGCACCAACGGAGCAACCCTCTGGCTGTGGAGCTGCCTCCCCAAGCCAGGGGCACCGGGACCCTGATTCCCTCCGTGCGGCGCTTAGTCTGGGCGGGGAAGCACCAGCTTGGGAATGCAGCCTGGGGCGCTTCCTTTCCCTCGGAAAGAGCTCTCCCCGCGGGAGGCTTTGGCAGTGTGCACACCCCCAGCCCCTAAGCCCTCTGCAAGGACGCCTGGCTCCTAGGTCCGAAGGGAAGGCGAGGGCTGAGCTGAGGCACCAGTCAGGCACCACTCACGTCTCCCACACTCCCGCAGCCTGCTCCTTCCCGGGCGCGAACGCTAGAAGCTGGGCAGGGCTTGGGGAGGCTCGCCCAGCACAGAGCAGCCTCTCGGCCGGGGCTCTGTGCTATCGCGCCTGGGCGCAGAGCTGGAGCTCCGCCGGTGTGGAAGCTCACTCGGTCCTTCCCAGTACAGGCTTGCAAGCACCCGCCGGCAGCCAGCCTCTTCTCTCCCGCGTTCCGGGCATTGGGCTCCAAACCTGGGACCAAAGTACTGCCCGGAGCTCACTGATCATGGGCTGGTTCCCCTGCGCTGCGGCTGTGCTAGGGAGCCCAAACGCACAGGGGAAGCCCGCACAGCACATCCACCTGCCTCTAGGCGGGAGGACAGCTCCAGGGAAGGCCCGGTCTGGCAGGCGCTTTCTGGGCACAAACGGAGCAACACTCTGGCTGTGGAGCTGCCTCCCCAAGCCAGGGGCACCGGGACCCTGATTCCCTCCGTGCGGCGCTTAGTCTGGGCGGGGAAGCACCAGCTTGGGAATGCAGCCTGGGGCGCTTCCTTTCCCTCGGAAAGAGCTCTCCCCGCGGGAGGCTTTGGCAGTGTGCACACCCCCAGCCCCTAAGCCCTCTGCAAGGACGCCTGGCTCCTAGGTCCGAAGGGAAGGCGAGGGCTGAGCTGAGGCACCAGTCAGGCACCACTCACGTCTCCCACACTCCCGCAGCCTGCTCCTTCCCGGGCGCGAACGCTAGAAGCTGGGCAGGGCTTGGGGAGGCTCGCCCAGCACAGAGCAGCCTCTCGGCCGGGGCTCTGTGCTATCGCGCCTGGGCGCAGAGCTGGAGCTCCGCCGGTGTGGAAGCTCACTCGGTCCTTCCCAGTACAGGCTTGCAAGCACCCGCCGGCAGCCAGCCTCTTCTCTCCCGCGTTCCGGGCATTGGGCTCCAAACCTGGGACCAAAGTACTGCCCGGAGCTCACTGATCATGGGCTGGTTCCCCTGCGCTGCGGCTGTGCTAGGGAGCCCAAACGCACAGGGGAAGCCCGCACAGCACATCCACCTGCCTCTAGGCGGGAGGACAGCTCCAGGGAAGGCCCGGTCTGGCAGGCGCTTTCTGGGCACAAACGGAGCAACACTCTGGCTGTGGAGCTGCCTCCCCAAGCCAGGGGCACCGGGACCCTGATTCCCTCCGTGCGGCGCTTAGTCTGGGCGGGGAAGCACCAGCTTGGGAATGCAGCCTGGGGCGCTTCCTTTCCCTCGGAAAGAGCTCTCCCCGCGGGAGGCTTTGGCAGTGTGCACACCCCCAGCCCCTAAGCCCTCTGCAAGGACGCCTGGCTCCTAGGTCCGAAGGGAAGGCGAGGGCTGAGCTGAGGCGCCAGTCAGGCACCACTCACGTCTCCCACACTCCCGCAGCCTGCTCCTTCCCGGGCGCGAACGCTAGAAGCTGGGCAGGGCTTGGGGAGGCTCGCCCAGCACAGAGCAGCCTCTCGGCCGGGGCTCTGTGCTATCGCGCCTGGGCGCAGAGCTGGAGCTCCGCCGGTGTGGAAGCTCACTCGGTCCTTCCCAGTACAGGCTTGCAAGCACCCGCCGGCAGCCAGCCTCTTCTCTCCCGCGTTCCGGGCATTGGGCTCCAAACCTGGGACCAAAGTACTGCCCGGAGCTCACTGATCATGGGCTGGTTCCCCTGCGCTGCGGCTGTGCTAGGGAGCCCAAACGCACAGGGGAAGCCCGCACAGCACATCCACCTGCCTCTAGGCGGGAGGACAGCTCCAGGGAAGGCCCGGTCTGGCAGGCGCTTTCTGGGCACAAACGGAGCAACACTCTGGCTGTGGAGCTGCCTCCCCAAGCCAGGGGCACCGGGACCCTGATTCCCTCCGTGCGGCGCTTAGTCTGGGCGGGGAAGCACCAGCTTGGGAATGCAGCCTGGGGCGCTTCCTTTCCCTCGGAAAGAGCTCTCCCCGCGGGAGGCTTTGGCAGTGTGCACACCCCCAGCCCCTAAGCCCTCTGCAAGGACGCCTGGCTCCTAGGTCCGAAGGGAAGGCGAGGGCTGAGCTGAGGCGCCAGTCAGGCACCACTCACGTCTCCCACACTCCCGCAGCCTGCTCCTTCCCGGGCGCGAACGCTAGAAGCTGGGCAGGGCTTGGGGAGGCTCGCCCAGCACAGAGCAGCCTCTCGGCCGGGGCTCTGTGCTATCGCGCCTGGGCGCAGAGCTGGAGCTCCGCCGGTGTGGAAGCTCACTCGGTCCTTCCCAGTACAGGCTTGCAAGCACCCGCCGGCAGCCAGCCTCTTCTCTCCCGCGTTCCGGGCATTGGGCTCCAAACCTGGGACCAAAGTACTGCCCGGAGCTCACTGATCATGGGCTGGTTCCCCTGCGCTGCGGCTGTGCTAGGGAGCCCAAACGCACAGGGGAAGCCCGCACAGCACATCCACCTGCCTCTAGGCGGGAGGACAGCTCCAGGGAAGGCCCGGTCTGGCAGGCGCTTTCTGGGCACAAACGGAGCAACACTCTGGCTGTGGAGCTGCCTCCCCAAGCCAGGGGCACCGGGACCCTGATTCCCTCCGTGCGGCGCTTAGTCTGGGCGGGGAAGCACCAGCTTGGGAATGCAGCCTGGGGCGCTTCCTTTCCCTCGGAAAGAGCTCTCCCCGCGGGAGGCTTTGGCAGTGTGCACACCCCCAGCCCCTAAGCCCTCTGCAAGGACGCCTGGCTCCTAGGTCCGAAGGGAAGGCGAGGGCTGAGCTGAGGCGCCAGTCAGGCACCACTCACGTCTCCCACACTCCCGCAGCCTGCTCCTTCCCGGGCGCGAACGCTAGAAGCTGGGCAGGGCTTGGGGAGGCTCGCCCAGCACAGAGCAGCCTCTCGGCCGGGGCTCTGTGCTATCGCGCCTGGGCGCAGAGCTGGAGCTCCGCCGGTGTGGAAGCTCACTCGGTCCTTCCCAGTACAGGCTTGCAAGCACCCGCCGGCAGCCAGCCTCTTCTCTCCCGCGTTCCGGGCATTGGGCTCCAAACCTGGGACCAAAGTACTGCCCGGAGCTCACTGATCATGGGCTGGTTCCCCTGCGCTGCGGCTGTGCTAGGGAGCCCAAACGCACAGGGGAAGCCCGCACAGCACATCCACCTGCCTCTAGGCGGGAGGACAGCTCCAGGGAAGGCCCGGTCTGGCAGGCGCTTTCTGGGCACAAACGGAGCAACACTCTGGCTGTGGAGCTGCCTCCCCAAGCCAGGGGCACCGGGACCCTGATTCCCTCCGTGCGGCGCTTAGTCTGGGCGGGGAAGCACCAGCTTGGGAATGCAGCCTGGGGCGCTTCCTTTCCCTCGGAAAGAGCTCTCCCCGCGGGAGGCTTTGGCAGTGTGCACACCCCCAGCCCCTAAGCCCTCTGCAAGGACGCCTGGCTCCTAGGTCCGAAGGGAAGGCGAGGGCTGAGCTGAGGCGCCAGTCAGGCACCACTCACGTCTCCCACACTCCCGCAGCCTGCTCCTTCCCGGGCGCGAACGCTAGAAGCTGGGCAGGGCTTGGGGAGGCTCGCCCAGCACAGAGCAGCCTCTCGGCCGGGGCTCTGTGCTATCGCGCCTGGGCGCAGAGCTGGAGCTCCGCCGGTGTGGAAGCTCACTCGGTCCTTCCCAGTACAGGCTTGCAAGCACCCGCCGGCAGCCAGCCTCTTCTCTCCCGCGTTCCGGGCATTGGGCTCCAAACCTGGGACCAAAGTACTGCCCGGAGCTCACTGATCATGGGCTGGTTCCCCTGCGCTGCGGCTGTGCTAGGGAGCCCAAACGCACAGGGGAAGCCCGCACAGCACATCCACCTGCCTCTAGGCGGGAGGACAGCTCCAGGGAAGGCCCGGTCTGGCAGGCGCTTTCTGGGCACAAACGGAGCAACACTCTGGCTGTGGAGCTGCCTCCCCAAGCCAGGGGCACCGGGACCCTGATTCCCTCCGTGCGGCGCTTAGTCTGGGCGGGGAAGCACCAGCTTGGGAATGCAGCCTGGGGCGCTTCCTTTCCCTCGGAAAGAGCTCTCCCCGCGGGAGGCTTTGGCAGTGTGCACACCCCCAGCCCCTAAGCCCTCTGCAAGGACGCCTGGCTCCTAGGTCCGAAGGGAAGGCGAGGGCTGAGCTGAGGCACCAGCCAGGCACCACTCACGTCTCCCACACTCCCGCAGCCTGCTCCTTCCCGGGCGCGAACGCTAGAAGCTGGGCAGGGCTTGGGGAGGCTCGCCCAGCACAGAGCAGCCTCTCGGCCGGGGCTCTGTGCTATCGCGCCTGGGCGCAGAGCTGGAGCTCCGCCGGTGTGGAAGCTCACTCGGTCCTTCCCAGTACAGGCTTGCAAGCACCCGCCGGCAGCCAGCCTCTTCTCTCCCGCGTTCCGGGCATTGGGCTCCAAACCTGGGACCAAAGTACTGCCCGGAGCTCACTGATCATGGGCTGGTTCCCCTGCGCTGCGGCTGTGCTAGGGAGCCCAAACGCACAGGGGAAGCCCGCACAGCACATCCACCTGCCTCTAGGCGGGAGGACAGCTCCAGGGAAGGCCCGGTCTGGCAGGCGCTTTCTGGGCACAAACGGAGCAACACTCTGGCTGTGGAGCTGCCTCCCCAAGCCAGGGGCACCGGGACCCTGATTCCCTCCGTGCGGCGCTTAGTCTGGGCGGGGAAGCACCAGCTTGGGAATGCAGCCTGGGGCGCTTCCTTTCCCTCGGAAAGAGCTCTCCCCGCGGGAGGCTTTGGCAGTGTGCACACCCCCAGCCCCTAAGCCCTCTGCAAGGACGCCTGGCTCCTAGGTCCGAAGGGAAGGCGAGGGCTGAGCTGAGGCGCCAGTCAGGCACCACTCACGTCTCCCACACTCCCGCAGCCTGCTCCTTCCCGGGCGCGAACGCTAGAAGCTGGGCAGGGCTTGGGGAGGCTCGCCCAGCACAGAGCAGCCTCTCGGCCGGGGCTCTGTGCTATCGCGCCTGGGCGCAGAGCTGGAGCTCCGCCGGTGTGGAAGCTCACTCGGTCCTTCCCAGTACAGGCTTGCAAGCACCCGCCGGCAGCCAGCCTCTTCTCTCCCGCGTTCCGGGCATTGGGCTCCAAACCTGGGACCAAAGTACTGCCCGGAGCTCACTGATCATGGGCTGGTTCCCCTGCGCTGCGGCTGTGCTAGGGAGCCCAAACGCACAGGGGAAGCCCGCACAGCACATCCACCTGCCTCTAGGCGGGAGGACAGCTCCAGGGAAGGCCCGGTCTGGCAGGCGCTTTCTGGGCACAAACGGAGCAACACTCTGGCTGTGGAGCTGCCTCCCCAAGCCAGGGGCACCGGGACCCTGATTCCCTCCGTGCGGCGCTTAGTCTGGGCGGGGAAGCACCAGCTTGGGAATGCAGCCTGGGGCGCTTCCTTTCCCTCGGAAAGAGCTCTCCCCGCGGGAGGCTTTGGCAGTGTGCACACCCCCAGCCCCTAAGCCCTCTGCAAGGACGCCTGGCTCCTAGGTCCGAAGGGAAGGCGAGGGCTGAGCTGAGGCGCCAGTCAGGCACCACTCACGTCTCCCACACTCCCGCAGCCTGCTCCTTCCCGGGCGCGAACGCTAGAAGCTGGGCAGGGCTTGGGGAGGCTCGCCCAGCACAGAGCAGCCTCTCGGCCGGGGCTCTGTGCTATCGCGCCTGGGCGCAGAGCTGGAGCTCCGCCGGTGTGGAAGCTCACTCGGTCCTTCCCAGTACAGGCTTGCAAGCACCCGCCGGCAGCCGGCCTCTTCTCTCCCGCGTTCCGGGCATTGGGCTCCAAACCTGGGACCAAACTACTGCCCGGAGCTCACTGATCATGGGCTGGTTCCCCTGCGCTGCGGCTGTGCTAGGGAGCCCAAACGCACAGGGGAAGCCCGCACAGCACATCCACCTGCCTCTAGGCGGGAGGACAGCTCCAGGGAAGGCCCGGTCTGGCAGGCGCTTTCTGGGCACAAACGGAGCAACACTCTGGCTGTGGAGCTGCCTCCCCAAGCCAGGGGCACCGGGACCCTGATTCCCTCCGTGCGGCGCTTAGTCTGGGCGGGGAAGCACCAGCTTGGGAATGCAGCCTGGGGCGCTTCCTTTCCCTCGGAAAGAGCTCTCCCCGCGGGAGGCTTTGGCAGTGTGCACACCCCCAGCCCCTAAGCCCTCTGCAAGGACGCCTGGCTCCTAGGTCCGAAGGGAAGGCGAGGGCTGAGCTGAGGCGCCAGTCAGGCACCACTCACGTCTCCCACACTCCCGCAGCCTGCTCCTTCCTGGGCGCGAACGCTAGAAGCTGGGCAGGGCTTGGGGAGGCTCGCCCAGCACAGAGCAGCCTCTCGGCCGGGGCTCTGTGCTATCGCGCCTGGGCGCAGAGCTGGAGCTCCGCCGGTGTGGAAGCTCACTCGGTCCTTCCCAGTACAGGCTTGCAAGCACCCGTCGGCAGCCAGCCTCTTCTCTCCCGCGTTCCGGGCATTGGGCTCCAAACCTGGGACCAAACTACTGCCCGGAGCTCACTGATCATGGGCTGGTTCCCCTGCGCTGCGGCTGTGCTAGGGAGCCCAAACGCACAGGGGAAGCCCGCACAGCACATCCACCTGCCTCTAGGCGGGAGGACAGCTCCAGGGAAGGCCCGGTCTGGCAGGCGCTTTCTGGGCACAAACGGAGCAACACTCTGGCTGTGGAGCTGCCTCCCCAAGCCAGGGGCACCGGGACCCTGATTCCCTCCGTGCGGCGCTTAGTCTGGGCGGGGAAGCACCAGCTTGGGAATGCAGCCTGGGGCGCTTCCTTTCCCTCGGAAAGAGCTCTCCCCGCGGGAGGCTTTGGCAGTGTGCACACCCCCAGCCCCTAAGCCCTCTGCAAGGACGCCTGGCTCCTAGGTCCGAAGGGAAGGCGAGGGCTGAGCTGAGGCACCAGCCAGGCACCACTCACGTCTCCCACACTCCCGCAGCCTGCTCCTTCCCGGGCGCGAACGCTAGAAGCTGGGCAGGGCTTGGGGAGGCTCGCCCAGCACAGAGCAGCCTCTCGGCCGGGGCTCTGTGCTATCGCGCCTGGGCGCAGAGCTGGAGCTCCGCCGGTGTGGAAGCTCACTCGGTCCTTCCCAGTACAGGCTTGCAAGCACCCGCCGGCAGCCAGCCTCTTCTCTCCCGCGTTCCGGGCATTGGGCTCCAAACCTGGGACCAAAGTACTGCCCGGAGCTCACTGATCATGGGCTGGTTCCCCTGCGCTGCGGCTGTGCTAGGGAGCCCAAACGCACAGGGGAAGCCCGCACAGCACATCCACCTGCCTCTAGGCGGGAGGACAGCTCCAGGGAAGGCCCGGTCTGGCAGGCGCTTTCTGGGCACAAACGGAGCAACACTCTGGCTGTGGAGCTGCCTCCCCAAGCCAGGGGCACCGGGACCCTGATTCCCTCCGTGCGGCGCTTAGTCTGGGCGGGGAAGCACCAGCTTGGGAATGCAGCCTGGGGCGCTTCCTTTCCCTCGGAAAGAGCTCTCCCCGCGGGAGGCTTTGGCAGTGTGCACACCCCCAGCCCCTAAGCCCTCTGCAAGGACGCCTGGCTCCTAGGTCCGAAGGGAAGGCGAGGGCTGAGCTGAGGCGCCAGTCAGGCACCACTCACGTCTCCCACACTCCCGCAGCCTGCTCCTTCCCGGGCGCGAACGCTAGAAGCTGGGCAGGGCTTGGGGAGGCTCGCCCAGCACAGAGCAGCCTCTCGGCCGGGGCTCTGTGCTATCGCGCCTGGGCGCAGAGCTGGAGCTCCGCCGGTGTGGAAGCTCACTCGGTCCTTCCCAGTACAGGCTTGCAAGCACCCGCCGGCAGCCAGCCTCTTCTCTCCCGCGTTCCGGGCATTGGGCTCCAAACCTGGGACCAAAGTACTGCCCGGAGCTCACTGATCATGGGCTGGTTCCCCTGCGCTGCGGCTGTGCTAGGGAGCCCAAACGCACAGGGGAAGCCCGCACAGCACATCCACCTGCCTCTAGGCGGGAGGACAGCTCCAGGGAAGGCCCGGTCTGGCAGGCGCTTTCTGGGCACAAACGGAGCAACACTCTGGCTGTGGAGCTGCCTCCCCAAGCCAGGGGCACCGGGACCCTGATTCCCTCCGTGCGGCGCTTAGTCTGGGCGGGGAAGCACCAGCTTGGGAATGCAGCCTGGGGCGCTTCCTTTCCCTCGGAAAGAGCTCTCCCCGCGGGAGGCTTTGGCAGTGTGCACACCCCCAGCCCCTAAGCCCTCTGCAAGGACGCCTGGCTCCTAGGTCCGAAGGGAAGGCGAGGGCTGAGCTGAGGCACCAGCCAGGCACCACTCACGTCTCCCACACTCCCGCAGCCTGCTCCTTCCCGGGCGCGAACGCTAGAAGCTGGGCAGGGCTTGGGGAGGCTCGCCCAGCACAGAGCAGCCTCTCGGCCGGGGCTCTGTGCTATCGCGCCTGGGCGCAGAGCTGGAGCTCCGCCGGTGTGGAAGCTCACTCGGTCCTTCCCAGTACAGGCTTGCAAGCACCCGCCGGCAGCCAGCCTCTTCTCTCCCGCGTTCCGGGCATTGGGCTCCAAACCTGGGACCAAAGTACTGCCCGGAGCTCACTGATCATGGGCTGGTTCCCCTGCGCTGCGGCTGTGCTAGGGAGCCCAAACGCACAGGGGAAGCCCGCACAGCACATCCACCTGCCTCTAGGCGGGAGGACAGCTCCAGGGAAGGCCCGGTCTGGCAGGCGCTTTCTGGGCACAAACGGAGCAACACTCTGGCTGTGGAGCTGCCTCCCCAAGCCAGGGGCACCGGGACCCTGATTCCCTCCGTGCGGCGCTTAGTCTGGGCGGGGAAGCACCAGCTTGGGAATGCAGCCTGGGGCGCTTCCTTTCCCTCGGAAAGAGCTCTCCCCGCGGGAGGCTTTGGCAGTGTGCACACCCCCAGCCCCTAAGCCCTCTGCAAGGACGCCTGGCTCCTAGGTCCGAAGGGAAGGCGAGGGCTGAGCTGAGGCACCAGCCAGGCACCACTCACGTCTCCCACACTCCCGCAGCCTGCTCCTTCCCGGGCGCGAACGCTAGAAGCTGGGCAGGGCTTGGGGAGGCTCGCCCAGCACAGAGCAGCCTCTCGGCCGGGGCTCTGTGCTATCGCGCCTGGGCGCAGAGCTGGAGCTCCGCCGGTGTGGAAGCTCACTCGGTCCTTCCCAGTACAGGCTTGCAAGCACCCGCCGGCAGCCAGCCTCTTCTCTCCCGCGTTCCGGGCATTGGGCTCCAAACCTGGGACCAAAGTACTGCCCGGAGCTCACTGATCATGGGCTGGTTCCCCTGCGCTGCGGCTGTGCTAGGGAGCCCAAACGCACAGGGGAAGCCCGCACAGCACATCCACCTGCCTCTAGGCGGGAGGACAGCTCCAGGGAAGGCCCGGTCTGGCAGGCGCTTTCTGGGCACAAACGGAGCAACACTCTGGCTGTGGAGCTGCCTCCCCAAGCCAGGGGCACCGGGACCCTGATTCCCTCCGTGCGGCGCTTAGTCTGGGCGGGGAAGCACCAGCTTGGGAATGCAGCCTGGGGCGCTTCCTTTCCCTCGGAAAGAGCTCTCCCCGCGGGAGGCTTTGGCAGTGTGCACACCCCCAGCCCCTAAGCCCTCTGCAAGGACGCCTGGCTCCTAGGTCCGAAGGGAAGGCGAGGGCTGAGCTGAGGCACCAGCCAGGCACCACTCACGTCTCCCACACTCCCGCAGCCTGCTCCTTCCCGGGCGCGAACGCTAGAAGCTGGGCAGGGCTTGGGGAGGCTCGCCCAGCACAGAGCAGCCTCTCGGCCGGGGCTCTGTGCTATCGCGCCTGGGCGCAGAGCTGGAGCTCCGCCGGTGTGGAAGCTCACTCGGTCCTTCCCAGTACAGGCTTGCAAG
Source organism: Bos javanicus (assembly GCF_032452875.1). Lineage (NCBI taxonomy): Eukaryota > Metazoa > Chordata > Mammalia > Artiodactyla > Bovidae > Bos > Bos javanicus. The sequence goes on from NW_026893871.1 coordinate 255,339, forward strand.
CACCCGCCGGCAGCCAGCCTCTTCTCTCCCGCGTTCCGGGCATTGGGCTCCAAACCTGGGACCAAAGTACTGCCCGGAGCTCACTGATCATGGGCTGGTTCCCCTGCGCTGCGGCTGTGCTAGGGAGCCCAAACGCACAGGGGAAGCCCGCACAGCACATCCACCTGCCTCTAGGCGGGAGGACAGCTCCAGGGAAGGCCCGGTCTGGCAGGCGCTTTCTGGGCACCAACGGAGCAACACTCTGGCTGTGGAGCTGCCTCCCCAAGCCAGGGGCACCGGGACCCTGATTCCCTCCGTGCGGCGCTTAGTCTGGGCGGGGAAGCACCAGCTTGGGAATGCAGCCTGGGGCGCTTCCTTTCCCTCGGAAAGAGCTCTCCCCGCGGGAGGCTTTGGCAGTGTGCACACCCCCAGCCCCTAAGCCCTCTGCAAGGACGCCTGGCTCCTAGGTCCGAAGGGAAGGCGAGGGCTGAGCTGAGGCACCAGCCAGGCACCACTCACGTCTCCCACACTCCCGCAGCCTGCTCCTTCCCGGGCGCGAACGCTAGAAGCTGGGCAGGGCTTGGGGAGGCTCGCCCAGCACAGAGCAGCCTCTCGGCCGGGGCTCTGTGCTATCGCGCCTGGGCGCAGAGCTGGAGCTCCGCCGGTGTGGAAGCTCACTCGGTCCTTCCCAGTACAGGCTTGCAAGCACCCGCCGGCAGCCAGCCTCTTCTCTCCCGCGTTCCGGGCATTGGGCTCCAAACCTGGGACCAAAGTACTGCCCGGAGCTCACTGATCATGGGCTGGTTCCCCTGCGCTGCGGCTGTGCTAGGGAGCCCAAACGCACAGGGGAAGCCCGCACAGCACATCCACCTGCCTCTAGGCGGGAGGACAGCTCCAGGGAAGGCCCGGTCTGGCAGGCGCTTTCTGGGCACCAACGGAGCAACACTCTGGCTGTGGAGCTGCCTCCCCAAGCCAGGGGCACCGGGACCCTGATTCCCTCCGTGCGGCGCTTAGTCTGGGCGGGGAAGCACCAGCTTGGGAATGCAGCCTGGGGCGCTTCCTTTCCCTCGGAAAGAGCTCTCCCCGCGGGAGGCTTTGGCAGTGTGCACACCCCCAGCCCCTAAGCCCTCTGCAAGGACGCCTGGCTCCTAGGTCCGAAGGGAAGGCGAGGGCTGAGCTGAGGCGCCAGTCAGGCACCACTCACGTCTCCCACACTCCCGCAGCCTGCTCCTTCCCGGGCGCGAACGCTAGAAGCTGGGCAGGGCTTGGGGAGGCTCGCCCAGCACAGAGCAGCCTCTCGGCCGGGGCTCTGTGCTATCGCGCCTGGGCGCAGAGCTGGAGCTCCGCCGGTGTGGAAGCTCACTCGGTCCTTCCCAGTACAGGCTTGCAAGCACCCGCCGGCAGCCAGCCTCTTCTCTCCCGCGTTCCGGGCATTGGGCTCCAAACCTGGGACCAAAGTACTGCCCGGAGCTCACTGATCATGGGCTGGTTCCCCTGCGCTGCGGCTGTGCTAGGGAGCCCAAACGCACAGGGGAAGCCCGCACAGCACATCCACCTGCCTCTAGGCGGGAGGACAGCTCCAGGGAAGGCCCGGTCTGGCAGGCGCTTTCTGGGCACCAACGGAGCAACACTCTGGCTGTGGAGCTGCCTCCCCAAGCCAGGGGCACCGGGACCCTGATTCCCTCCGTGCGGCGCTTAGTCTGGGCGGGGAAGCACCAGCTTGGGAATGCAGCCTGGGGCGCTTCCTTTCCCTCGGAAAGAGCTCTCCCCGCGGGAGGCTTTGGCAGTGTGCACACCCCCAGCCCCTAAGCCCTCTGCAAGGACGCCTGGCTCCTAGGTCCGAAGGGAAGGCGAGGGCTGAGCTGAGGCGCCAGTCAGGCACCACTCACGTCTCCCACACTCCCGCAGCCTGCTCCTTCCCGGGCGCGAACGCTAGAAGCTGGGCAGGGCTTGGGGAGGCTCGCCCAGCACAGAGCAGCCTCTCGGCCGGGGCTCTGTGCTATCGCGCCTGGGCGCAGAGCTGGAGCTCCGCCGGTGTGGAAGCTCACTCGGTCCTTCCCAGTACAGGCTTGCAAGCACCCGCCGGCAGCCAGCCTCTTCTCTCCCGCGTTCCGGGCATTGGGCTCCAAACCTGGGACCAAAGTACTGCCCGGAGCTCACTGATCATGGGCTGGTTCCCCTGCGCTGCGGCTGTGCTAGGGAGCCCAAACGCACAGGGGAAGCCCGCACAGCACATCCACCTGCCTCTAGGCGGGAGGACAGCTCCAGGGAAGGCCCGGTCTGGCAGGCGCTTTCTGGGCACAAACGGAGCAACACTCTGGCTGTGGAGCTGCCTCCCCAAGCCAGGGGCACCGGGACCCTGATTCCCTCCGTGCGGCGCTTAGTCTGGGCGGGGAAGCACCAGCTTGGGAATGCAGCCTGGGGCGCTTCCTTTCCCTCGGAAAGAGCTCTCCCCGCGGGAGGCTTTGGCAGTGTGCACACCCCCAGCCCCTAAGCCCTCTGCAAGGACGCCTGGCTCCTAGGTCCGAAGGGAAGGCGAGGGCTGAGCTGAGGCGCCAGTCAGGCACCACTCACGTCTCCCACACTCCCGCAGCCTGCTCCTTCCCGGGCGCGAACGCTAGAAGCTGGGCAGGGCTTGGGGAGGCTCGCCCAGCACAGAGCAGCCTCTCGGCCGGGGCTCTGTGCTATCGCGCCTGGGCGCAGAGCTGGAGCTCCGCCGGTGTGGAAGCTCACTCGGTCCTTCCCAGTACAGGCTTGCAAGCACCCGCCGGCAGCCAGCCTCTTCTCTCCCGCGTTCCGGGCATTGGGCTCCAAACCTGGGACCAAAGTACTGCCCGGAGCTCACTGATCATGGGCTGGTTCCCCTGCGCTGCGGCTGTGCTAGGGAGCCCAAACGCACAGGGGAAGCCCGCACAGCACATCCACCTGCCTCTAGGCGGGAGGACAGCTCCAGGGAAGGCCCGGTCTGGCAGGCGCTTTCTGGGCACAAACGGAGCAACACTCTGGCTGTGGAGCTGCCTCCCCAAGCCAGGGGCACCGGGACCCTGATTCCCTCCGTGCGGCGCTTAGTCTGGGCGGGGAAGCACCAGCTTGGGAATGCAGCCTGGGGCGCTTCCTTTCCCTCGGAAAGAGCTCTCCCCGCGGGAGGCTTTGGCAGTGTGCACACCCCCAGCCCCTAAGCCCTCTGCAAGGACGCCTGGCTCCTAGGTCCGAAGGGAAGGCGAGGGCTGAGCTGAGGCACCAGCCAGGCACCACTCACGTCTCCCACACTCCCGCAGCCTGCTCCTTCCCGGGCGCGAACGCTAGAAGCTGGGCAGGGCTTGGGGAGGCTCGCCCAGCACAGAGCAGCCTCTCGGCCGGGGCTCTGTGCTATCGCGCCTGGGCGCAGAGCTGGAGCTCCGCCGGTGTGGAAGCTCACTCGGTCCTTCCCAGTACAGGCTTGCAAGCACCCGCCGGCAGCCAGCCTCTTCTCTCCCGCGTTCCGGGCATTGGGCTCCAAACCTGGGACCAAAGTACTGCCCGGAGCTCACTGATCATGGGCTGGTTCCCCTGCGCTGCGGCTGTGCTAGGGAGCCCAAACGCACAGGGGAAGCCCGCACAGCACATCCACCTGCCTCTAGGCGGGAGGACAGCTCCAGGGAAGGCCCGGTCTGGCAGGCGCTTTCTGGGCACAAACGGAGCAACACTCTGGCTGTGGAGCTGCCTCCCCAAGCCAGGGGCACCGGGACCCTGATTCCCTCCGTGCGGCGCTTAGTCTGGGCGGGGAAGCACCAGCTTGGGAATGCAGCCTGGGGCGCTTCCTTTCCCTCGGAAAGAGCTCTCCCCGCGGGAGGCTTTGGCAGTGTGCACACCCCCAGCCCCTAAGCCCTCTGCAAGGACGCCTGGCTCCTAGGTCCGAAGGGAAGGCGAGGGCTGAGCTGAGGCGCCAGTCAGGCACCACTCACGTCTCCCACACTCCCGCAGCCTGCTCCTTCCCGGGCGCGAACGCTAGAAGCTGGGCAGGGCTTGGGGAGGCTCGCCCAGCACAGAGCAGCCTCTCGGCCGGGGCTCTGTGCTATCGCGCCTGGGCGCAGAGCTGGAGCTCCGCCGGTGTGGAAGCTCACTCGGTCCTTCCCAGTACAGGCTTGCAAGCACCCGCCGGCAGCCAGCCTCTTCTCTCCCGCGTTCCGGGCATTGGGCTCCAAACCTGGGACCAAAGTACTGCCCGGAGCTCACTGATCATGGGCTGGTTCCCCTGCGCTGCGGCTGTGCTAGGGAGCCCAAACGCACAGGGGAAGCCCGCACAGCACATCCACCTGCCTCTAGGCGGGAGGACAGCTCCAGGGAAGGCCCGGTCTGGCAGGCGCTTTCTGGGCACAAACGGAGCAACACTCTGGCTGTGGAGCTGCCTCCCCAAGCCAGGGGCACCGGGACCCTGATTCCCTCCGTGCGGCGCTTAGTCTGGGCGGGGAAGCACCAGCTTGGGAATGCAGCCTGGGGCGCTTCCTTTCCCTCGGAAAGAGCTCTCCCCGCGGGAGGCTTTGGCAGTGTGCACACCCCCAGCCCCTAAGCCCTCTGCAAGGACGCCTGGCTCCTAGGTCCGAAGGGAAGGCGAGGGCTGAGCTGAGGCACCAGCCAGGCACCACTCACGTCTCCCACACTCCCGCAGCCTGCTCCTTCCCGGGCGCGAACGCTAGAAGCTGGGCAGGGCTTGGGGAGGCTCGCCCAGCACAGAGCAGCCTCTCGGCCGGGGCTCTGTGCTATCGCGCCTGGGCGCAGAGCTGGAGCTCCGCCGGTGTGGAAGCTCACTCGGTCCTTCCCAGTACAGGCTTGCAAGCACCCGCCGGCAGCCAGCCTCTTCTCTCCCGCGTTCCGGGCATTGGGCTCCAAACCTGGGACCAAAGTACTGCCCGGAGCTCACTGATCATGGGCTGGTTCCCCTGCGCTGCGGCTGTGCTAGGGAGCCCAAACGCACAGGGGAAGCCCGCACAGCACATCCACCTGCCTCTAGGCGGGAGGACAGCTCCAGGGAAGGCCCGGTCTGGCAGGCGCTTTCTGGGCACCAACGGAGCAACACTCTGGCTGTGGAGCTGCCTCCCCAAGCCAGGGGCACCGGGACCCTGATTCCCTCCGTGCGGCGCTTAGTCTGGGCGGGGAAGCACCAGCTTGGGAATGCAGCCTGGGGCGCTTCCTTTCCCTCGGAAAGAGCTCTCCCCGCGGGAGGCTTTGGCAGTGTGCACACCCCCAGCCCCTAAGCCCTCTGCAAGGACGCCTGGCTCCTAGGTCCGAAGGGAAGGCGAGGGCTGAGCTGAGGCGCCAGTCAGGCACCACTCACGTCTCCCACACTCCCGCAGCCTGCTCCTTCCCGGGCGCGAACGCTAGAAGCTGGGCAGGGCTTGGGGAGGCTCGCCCAGCACAGAGCAGCCTCTCGGCCGGGGCTCTGTGCTATCGCGCCTGGGCGCAGAGCTGGAGCTCCGCCGGTGTGGAAGCTCACTCGGTCCTTCCCAGTACAGGCTTGCAAGCACCCGCCGGCAGCCAGCCTCTTCTCTCCCGCGTTCCGGGCATTGGGCTCCAAACCTGGGACCAAAGTACTGCCCGGAGCTCACTGATCATGGGCTGGTTCCCCTGCGCTGCGGCTGTGCTAGGGAGCCCAAACGCACAGGGGAAGCCCGCACAGCACATCCACCTGCCTCTAGGCGGGAGGACAGCTCCAGGGAAGGCCCGGTCTGGCAGGCGCTTTCTGGGCACCAACGGAGCAACACTCTGGCTGTGGAGCTGCCTCCCCAAGCCAGGGGCACCGGGACCCTGATTCCCTCCGTGCGGCGCTTAGTCTGGGCGGGGAAGCACCAGCTTGGGAATGCAGCCTGGGGCGCTTCCTTTCCCTCGGAAAGAGCTCTCCCCGCGGGAGGCTTTGGCAGTGTGCACACCCCCAGCCCCTAAGCCCTCTGCAAGGACGCCTGGCTCCTAGGTCCGAAGGGAAGGCGAGGGCTGAGCTGAGGCGCCAGTCAGGCACCACTCACGTCTCCCACACTCCCGCAGCCTGCTCCTTCCCGGGCGCGAACGCTAGAAGCTGGGCAGGGCTTGGGGAGGCTCGCCCAGCACAGAGCAGCCTCTCGGCCGGGGCTCTGTGCTATCGCGCCTGGGCGCAGAGCTGGAGCTCCGCCGGTGTGGAAGCTCACTCGGTCCTTCCCAGTACAGGCTTGCAAGCACCCGCCGGCAGCCAGCCTCTTCTCTCCCGCGTTCCGGGCATTGGGCTCCAAACCTGGGACCAAAGTACTGCCCGGAGCTCACTGATCATGGGCTGGTTCCCCTGCGCTGCGGCTGTGCTAGGGAGCCCAAACGCACAGGGGAAGCCCGCACAGCACATCCACCTGCCTCTAGGCGGGAGGACAGCTCCAGGGAAGGCCCGGTCTGGCAGGCGCTTTCTGGGCACCAACGGAGCAACACTCTGGCTGTGGAGCTGCCTCCCCAAGCCAGGGGCACCGGGACCCTGATTCCCTCCGTGCGGCGCTTAGTCTGGGCGGGGAAGCACCAGCTTGGGAATGCAGCCTGGGGCGCTTCCTTTCCCTCGGAAAGAGCTCTCCCCGCGGGAGGCTTTGGCAGTGTGCACACCCCCAGCCCCTAAGCCCTCTGCAAGGACGCCTGGCTCCTAGGTCCGAAGGGAAGGCGAGGGCTGAGCTGAGGCGCCAGTCAGGCACCACTCACGTCTCCCACACTCCCGCAGCCTGCTCCTTCCCGGGCGCGAACGCTAGAAGCTGGGCAGGGCTTGGGGAGGCTCGCCCAGCACAGAGCAGCCTCTCGGCCGGGGCTCTGTGCTATCGCGCCTGGGCGCAGAGCTGGAGCTCCGCCGGTGTGGAAGCTCACTCGGTCCTTCCCAGTACAGGCTTGCAAGCACCCGCCGGCAGCCAGCCTCTTCTCTCCCGCGTTCCGGGCATTGGGCTCCAAACCTGGGACCAAAGTACTGCCCGGAGCTCACTGATCATGGGCTGGTTCCCCTGCGCTGCGGCTGTGCTAGGGAGCCCAAACGCACAGGGGAAGCCCGCACAGCACATCCACCTGCCTCTAGGCGGGAGGACAGCTCCAGGGAAGGCCCGGTCTGGCAGGCGCTTTCTGGGCACCAACGGAGCAACACTCTGGCTGTGGAGCTGCCTCCCCAAGCCAGGGGCACCGGGACCCTGATTCCCTCCGTGCGGCGCTTAGTCTGGGCGGGGAAGCACCAGCTTGGGAATGCAGCCTGGGGCGCTTCCTTTCCCTCGGAAAGAGCTCTCCCCGCGGGAGGCTTTGGCAGTGTGCACACCCCCAGCCCCTAAGCCCTCTGCAAGGACGCCTGGCTCCTAGGTCCGAAGGGAAGGCGAGGGCTGAGCTGAGGCACCAGCCAGGCACCACTCACGTCTCCCACACTCCCGCAGCCTGCTCCTTCCCGGGCGCGAACGCTAGAAGCTGGGCAGGGCTTGGGGAGGCTCGCCCAGCACAGAGCAGCCTCTCGGCCGGGGCTCTGTGCTATCGCGCCTGGGCGCAGAGCTGGAGCTCCGCCGGTGTGGAAGCTCACTCGGTCCTTCCCAGTACAGGCTTGCAAGCACCCGCCGGCAGCCAGCCTCTTCTCTCCCGCGTTCCGGGCATTGGGCTCCAAACCTGGGACCAAAGTACTGCCCGGAGCTCACTGATCATGGGCTGGTTCCCCTGCGCTGCGGCTGTGCTAGGGAGCCCAAACGCACAGGGGAAGCCCGCACAGCACATCCACCTGCCTCTAGGCGGGAGGACAGCTCCAGGGAAGGCCCGGTCTGGCAGGCGCTTTCTGGGCACCAACGGAGCAACACTCTGGCTGTGGAGCTGCCTCCCCAAGCCAGGGGCACCGGGACCCTGATTCCCTCCGTGCGGCGCTTAGTCTGGGCGGGGAAGCACCAGCTTGGGAATGCAGCCTGGGGCGCTTCCTTTCCCTCGGAAAGAGCTCTCCCCGCGGGAGGCTTTGGCAGTGTGCACACCCCCAGCCCCTAAGCCCTCTGCAAGGACGCCTGGCTCCTAGGTCCGAAGGGAAGGCGAGGGCTGAGCTGAGGCGCCAGTCAGGCACCACTCACGTCTCCCACACTCCCGCAGCCTGCTCCTTCCCGGGCGCGAACGCTAGAAGCTGGGCAGGGCTTGGGGAGGCTCGCCCAGCACAGAGCAGCCTCTCGGCCGGGGCTCTGTGCTATCGCGCCTGGGCGCAGAGCTGGAGCTCCGCCGGTGTGGAAGCTCACTCGGTCCTTCCCAGTACAGGCTTGCAAGCACCCGCCGGCAGCCAGCCTCTTCTCTCCCGCGTTCCGGGCATTGGGCTCCAAACCTGGGACCAAAGTACTGCCCGGAGCTCACTGATCATGGGCTGGTTCCCCTGCGCTGCGGCTGTGCTAGGGAGCCCAAACGCACAGGGGAAGCCCGCACAGCACATCCACCTGCCTCTAGGCGGGAGGACAGCTCCAGGGAAGGCCCGGTCTGGCAGGCGCTTTCTGGGCACCAACGGAGCAACACTCTGGCTGTGGAGCTGCCTCCCCAAGCCAGGGGCACCGGGACCCTGATTCCCTCCGTGCGGCGCTTAGTCTGGGCGGGGAAGCACCAGCTTGGGAATGCAGCCTGGGGCGCTTCCTTTCCCTCGGAAAGAGCTCTCCCCGCGGGAGGCTTTGGCAGTGTGCACACCCCCAGCCCCTAAGCCCTCTGCAAGGACGCCTGGCTCCTAGGTCCGAAGGGAAGGCGAGGGCTGAGCTGAGGCGCCAGTCAGGCACCACTCACGTCTCCCACACTCCCGCAGCCTGCTCCTTCCCGGGCGCGAACGCTAGAAGCTGGGCAGGGCTTGGGGAGGCTCGCCCAGCACAGAGCAGCCTCTCGGCCGGGGCTCTGTGCTATCGCGCCTGGGCGCAGAGCTGGAGCTCCGCCGGTGTGGAAGCTCACTCGGTCCTTCCCAGTACAGGCTTGCAAGCACCCGCCGGCAGCCAGCCTCTTCTCTCCCGCGTTCCGGGCATTGGGCTCCAAACCTGGGACCAAAGTACTGCCCGGAGCTCACTGATCATGGGCTGGTTCCCCTGCGCTGCGGCTGTGCTAGGGAGCCCAAACGCACAGGGGAAGCCCGCACAGCACATCCACCTGCCTCTAGGCGGGAGGACAGCTCCAGGGAAGGCCCGGTCTGGCAGGCGCTTTCTGGGCACCAACGGAGCAACACTCTGGCTGTGGAGCTGCCTCCCCAAGCCAGGGGCACCGGGACCCTGATTCCCTCCGTGCGGCGCTTAGTCTGGGCGGGGAAGCACCAGCTTGGGAATGCAGCCTGGGGCGCTTCCTTTCCCTCGGAAAGAGCTCTCCCCGCGGGAGGCTTTGGCAGTGTGCACACCCCCAGCCCCTAAGCCCTCTGCAAGGACGCCTGGCTCCTAGGTCCGAAGGGAAGGCGAGGGCTGAGCTGAGGCGCCAGTCAGGCACCACTCACGTCTCCCACACTCCCGCAGCCTGCTCCTTCCCGGGCGCGAACGCTAGAAGCTGGGCAGGGCTTGGGGAGGCTCGCCCAGCACAGAGCAGCCTCTCGGCCGGGGCTCTGTGCTATCGCGCCTGGGCGCAGAGCTGGAGCTCCGCCGGTGTGGAAGCTCACTCGGTCCTTCCCAGTACAGGCTTGCAAGCACCCGCCGGCAGCCAGCCTCTTCTCTCCCGCGTTCCGGGCATTGGGCTCCAAACCTGGGACCAAAGTACTGCCCGGAGCTCACTGATCATGGGCTGGTTCCCCTGCGCTGCGGCTGTGCTAGGGAGCCCAAACGCACAGGGGAAGCCCGCACAGCACATCCACCTGCCTCTAGGCGGGAGGACAGCTCCAGGGAAGGCCCGGTCTGGCAGGCGCTTTCTGGGCACCAACGGAGCAACACTCTGGCTGTGGAGCTGCCTCCCCAAGCCAGGGGCACCGGGACCCTGATTCCCTCCGTGCGGCGCTTAGTCTGGGCGGGGAAGCACCAGCTTGGGAATGCAGCCTGGGGCGCTTCCTTTCCCTCGGAAAGAGCTCTCCCCGCGGGAGGCTTTGGCAGTGTGCACACCCCCAGCCCCTAAGCCCTCTGCAAGGACGCCTGGCTCCTAGGTCCGAAGGGAAGGCGAGGGCTGAGCTGAGGCGCCAGTCAGGCACCACTCACGTCTCCCACACTCCCGCAGCCTGCTCCTTCCCGGGCGCGAACGCTAGAAGCTGGGCAGGGCTTGGGGAGGCTCGCCCAGCACAGAGCAGCCTCTCGGCCGGGGCTCTGTGCTATCGCGCCTGGGCGCAGAGCTGGAGCTCCGCCGGTGTGGAAGCTCACTCGGTCCTTCCCAGTACAGGCTTGCAAGCACCCGCCGGCAGCCAGCCTCTTCTCTCCCGCGTTCCGGGCATTGGGCTCCAAACCTGGGACCAAAGTACTGCCCGGAGCTCACTGATCATGGGCTGGTTCCCCTGCGCTGCGGCTGTGCTAGGGAGCCCAAACGCACAGGGGAAGCCCGCACAGCACATCCACCTGCCTCTAGGCGGGAGGACAGCTCCAGGGAAGGCCCGGTCTGGCAGGCGCTTTCTGGGCACCAACGGAGCAACACTCTGGCTGTGGAGCTGCCTCCCCAAGCCAGGGGCACCGGGACCCTGATTCCCTCCGTGCGGCGCTTAGTCTGGGCGGGGAAGCACCAGCTTGGGAATGCAGCCTGGGGCGCTTCCTTTCCCTCGGAAAGAGCTCTCCCCGCGGGAGGCTTTGGCAGTGTGCACACCCCCAGCCCCTAAGCCCTCTGCAAGGACGCCTGGCTCCTAGGTCCGAAGGGAAGGCGAGGGCTGAGCTGAGGCGCCAGTCAGGCACCACTCACGTCTCCCACACTCCCGCAGCCTGCTCCTTCCCGGGCGCGAACGCTAGAAGCTGGGCAGGGCTTGGGGAGGCTCGCCCAGCACAGAGCAGCCTCTCGGCCGGGGCTCTGTGCTATCGCGCCTGGGCGCAGAGCTGGAGCTCCGCCGGTGTGGAAGCTCACTCGGTCCTTCCCAGTACAGGCTTGCAAGCACCCGCCGGCAGCCAGCCTCTTCTCTCCCGCGTTCCGGGCATTGGGCTCCAAACCTGGGACCAAAGTACTGCCCGGAGCTCACTGATCATGGGCTGGTTCCCCTGCGCTGCGGCTGTGCTAGGGAGCCCAAACGCACAGGGGAAGCCCGCACAGCACATCCACCTGCCTCTAGGCGGGAGGACAGCTCCAGGGAAGGCCCGGTCTGGCAGGCGCTTTCTGGGCACCAACGGAGCAACACTCTGGCTGTGGAGCTGCCTCCCCAAGCCAGGGGCACCGGGACCCTGATTCCCTCCGTGCGGCGCTTAGTCTGGGCGGGGAAGCACCAGCTTGGGAATGCAGCCTGGGGCGCTTCCTTTCCCTCGGAAAGAGCTCTCCCCGCGGGAGGCTTTGGCAGTGTGCACACCCCCAGCCCCTAAGCCCTCTGCAAGGACGCCTGGCTCCTAGGTCCGAAGGGAAGGCGAGGGCTGAGCTGAGGCACCAGCCAGGCACCACTCACGTCTCCCACACTCCCGCAGCCTGCTCCTTCCCGGGCGCGAACGCTAGAAGCTGGGCAGGGCTTGGGGAGGCTCGCCCAGCACAGAGCAGCCTCTCGGCCGGGGCTCTGTGCTATCGCGCCTGGGCGCAGAGCTGGAGCTCCGCCGGTGTGGAAGCTCACTCGGTCCTTCCCAGTACAGGCTTGCAAGCACCCGCCGGCAGCCAGCCTCTTCTCTCCCGCGTTCCGGGCATTGGGCTCCAAACCTGGGACCAAAGTACTGCCCGGAGCTCACTGATCATGGGCTGGTTCCCCTGCGCTGCGGCTGTGCTAGGGAGCCCAAACGCACAGGGGAAGCCCGCACAGCACATCCACCTGCCTCTAGGCGGGAGGACAGCTCCAGGGAAGGCCCGGTCTGGCAGGCGCTTTCTGGGCACCAACGGAGCAACACTCTGGCTGTGGAGCTGCCTCCCCAAGCCAGGGGCACCGGGACCCTGATTCCCTCCGTGCGGCGCTTAGTCTGGGCGGGGAAGCACCAGCTTGGGAATGCAGCCTGGGGCGCTTCCTTTCCCTCGGAAAGAGCTCTCCCCGCGGGAGGCTTTGGCAGTGTGCACACCCCCAGCCCCTAAGCCCTCTGCAAGGACGCCTGGCTCCTAGGTCCGAAGGGAAGGCGAGGGCTGAGCTGAGGCGCCAGTCAGGCACCACTCACGTCTCCCACACTCCCGCAGCCTGCTCCTTCCCGGGCGCGAACGCTAGAAGCTGGGCAGGGCTTGGGGAGGCTCGCCCAGCACAGAGCAGCCTCTCGGCCGGGGCTCTGTGCTATCGCGCCTGGGCGCAGAGCTGGAGCTCCGCCGGTGTGGAAGCTCACTCGGTCCTTCCCAGTACAGGCTTGCAAGCACCCGCCGGCAGCCAGCCTCTTCTCTCCCGCGTTCCGGGCATTGGGCTCCAAACCTGGGACCAAAGTACTGCCCGGAGCTCACTGATCATGGGCTGGTTCCCCTGCGCTGCGGCTGTGCTAGGGAGCCCAAACGCACAGGGGAAGCCCGCACAGCACATCCACCTGCCTCTAGGCGGGAGGACAGCTCCAGGGAAGGCCCGGTCTGGCAGGCGCTTTCTGGGCACCAACGGAGCAACACTCTGGCTGTGGAGCTGCCTCCCCAAGCCAGGGGCACCGGGACCCTGATTCCCTCCGTGCGGCGCTTAGTCTGGGCGGGGAAGCACCAGCTTGGGAATGCAGCCTGGGGCGCTTCCTTTCCCTCGGAAAGAGCTCTCCCCGCGGGAGGCTTTGGCAGTGTGCACACCCCCAGCCCCTAAGCCCTCTGCAAGGACGCCTGGCTCCTAGGTCCGAAGGGAAGGCGAGGGCTGAGCTGAGGCGCCAGTCAGGCACCACTCACGTCTCCCACACTCCCGCAGCCTGCTCCTTCCCGGGCGCGAACGCTAGAAGCTGGGCAGGGCTTGGGGAGGCTCGCCCAGCACAGAGCAGCCTCTCGGCCGGGGCTCTGTGCTATCGCGCCTGGGCGCAGAGCTGGAGCTCCGCCGGTGTGGAAGCTCACTCGGTCCTTCCCAGTACAGGCTTGCAAGCACCCGCCGGCAGCCAGCCTCTTCTCTCCCGCGTTCCGGGCATTGGGCTCCAAACCTGGGACCAAAGTACTGCCCGGAGCTCACTGATCATGGGCTGGTTCCCCTGCGCTGCGGCTGTGCTAGGGAGCCCAAACGCACAGGGGAAGCCCGCACAGCACATCCACCTGCCTCTAGGCGGGAGGACAGCTCCAGGGAAGGCCCGGTCTGGCAGGCGCTTTCTGGGCACCAACGGAGCAACACTCTGGCTGTGGAGCTGCCTCCCCAAGCCAGGGGCACCGGGACCCTGATTCCCTCCGTGCGGCGCTTAGTCTGGGCGGGGAAGCACCAGCTTGGGAATGCAGCCTGGGGCGCTTCCTTTCCCTCGGAAAGAGCTCTCCCCGCGGGAGGCTTTGGCAGTGTGCACACCCCCAGCCCCTAAGCCCTCTGCAAGGACGCCTGGCTCCTAGGTCCGAAGGGAAGGCGAGGGCTGAGCTGAGGCGCCAGTCAGGCACCACTCACGTCTCCCACACTCCCGCAGCCTGCTCCTTCCCGGGCGCGAACGCTAGAAGCTGGGCAGGGCTTGGGGAGGCTCGCCCAGCACAGAGCAGCCTCTCGGCCGGGGCTCTGTGCTATCGCGCCTGGGCGCAGAGCTGGAGCTCCGCCGGTGTGGAAGCTCACTCGGTCCTTCCCAGTACAGGCTTGCAAGCACCCGCCGGCAGCCAGCCTCTTCTCTCCCGCGTTCCGGGCATTGGGCTCCAAACCTGGGACCAAAGTACTGCCCGGAGCTCACTGATCATGGGCTGGTTCCCCTGCGCTGCGGCTGTGCTAGGGAGCCCAAACGCACAGGGGAAGCCCGCACAGCACATCCACCTGCCTCTAGGCGGGAGGACAGCTCCAGGGAAGGCCCGGTCTGGCAGGCGCTTTCTGGGCACCAACGGAGCAACACTCTGGCTGTGGAGCTGCCTCCCCAAGCCAGGGGCACCGGGACCCTGATTCCCTCCGTGCGGCGCTTAGTCTGGGCGGGGAAGCACCAGCTTGGGAATGCAGCCTGGGGCGCTTCCTTTCCCTCGGAAAGAGCTCTCCCCGCGGGAGGCTTTGGCAGTGTGCACACCCCCAGCCCCTAAGCCCTCTGCAAGGACGCCTGGCTCCTAGGTCCGAAGGGAAGGCGAGGGCTGAGCTGAGGCGCCAGTCAGGCACCACTCACGTCTCCCACACTCCCGCAGCCTGCTCCTTCCCGGGCGCGAACGCTAGAAGCTGGGCAGGGCTTGGGGAGGCTCGCCCAGCACAGAGCAGCCTCTCGGCCGGGGCTCTGTGCTATCGCGCCTGGGCGCAGAGCTGGAGCTCCGCCGGTGTGGAAGCTCACTCGGTCCTTCCCAGTACAGGCTTGCAAGCACCCGCCGGCAGCCAGCCTCTTCTCTCCCGCGTTCCGGGCATTGGGCTCCAAACCTGGGACCAAAGTACTGCCCGGAGCTCACTGATCATGGGCTGGTTCCCCTGCGCTGCGGCTGTGCTAGGGAGCCCAAACGCACAGGGGAAGCCCGCACAGCACATCCACCTGCCTCTAGGCGGGAGGACAGCTCCAGGGAAGGCCCGGTCTGGCAGGCGCTTTCTGGGCACCAACGGAGCAACACTCTGGCTGTGGAGCTGCCTCCCCAAGCCAGGGGCACCGGGACCCTGATTCCCTCCGTGCGGCGCTTAGTCTGGGCGGGGAAGCACCAGCTTGGGAATGCAGCCTGGGGCGCTTCCTTTCCCTCGGAAAGAGCTCTCCCCGCGGGAGGCTTTGGCAGTGTGCACACCCCCAGCCCCTAAGCCCTCTGCAAGGACGCCTGGCTCCTAGGTCCGAAGGGAAGGCGAGGGCTGAGCTGAGGCGCCAGTCAGGCACCACTCACGTCTCCCACACTCCCGCAGCCTGCTCCTTCCCGGGCGCGAACGCTAGAAGCTGGGCAGGGCTTGGGGAGGCTCGCCCAGCACAGAGCAGCCTCTCGGCCGGGGCTCTGTGCTATCGCGCCTGGGCGCAGAGCTGGAGCTCCGCCGGTGTGGAAGCTCACTCGGTCCTTCCCAGTACAGGCTTGCAAGCACCCGCCGGCAGCCAGCCTCTTCTCTCCCGCGTTCCGGGCATTGGGCTCCAAACCTGGGACCAAAGTACTGCCCGGAGCTCACTGATCATGGGCTGGTTCCCCTGCGCTGCGGCTGTGCTAGGGAGCCCAAACGCACAGGGGAAGCCCGCACAGCACATCCACCTGCCTCTAGGCGGGAGGACAGCTCCAGGGAAGGCCCGGTCTGGCAGGCGCTTTCTGGGCACCAACGGAGCAACACTCTGGCTGTGGAGCTGCCTCCCCAAGCCAGGGGCACCGGGACCCTGATTCCCTCCGTGCGGCGCTTAGTCTGGGCGGGGAAGCACCAGCTTGGGAATGCAGCCTGGGGCGCTTCCTTTCCCTCGGAAAGAGCTCTCCCCGCGGGAGGCTTTGGCAGTGTGCACACCCCCAGCCCCTAAGCCCTCTGCAAGGACGCCTGGCTCCTAGGTCCGAAGGGAAGGCGAGGGCTGAGCTGAGGCGCCAGTCAGGCACCACTCACGTCTCCCACACTCCCGCAGCCTGCTCCTTCCCGGGCGCGAACGCTAGAAGCTGGGCAGGGCTTGGGGAGGCTCGCCCAGCACAGAGCAGCCTCTCGGCCGGGGCTCTGTGCTATCGCGCCTGGGCGCAGAGCTGGAGCTCCGCCGGTGTGGAAGCTCACTCGGTCCTTCCCAGTACAGGCTTGCAAGCACCCGCCGGCAGCCAGCCTCTTCTCTCCCGCGTTCCGGGCATTGGGCTCCAAACCTGGGACCAAAGTACTGCCCGGAGCTCACTGATCATGGGCTGGTTCCCCTGCGCTGCGGCTGTGCTAGGGAGCCCAAACGCACAGGGGAAGCCCGCACAGCACATCCACCTGCCTCTAGGCGGGAGGACAGCTCCAGGGAAGGCCCGGTCTGGCAGGCGCTTTCTGGGCACCAACGGAGCAACACTCTGGCTGTGGAGCTGCCTCCCCAAGCCAGGGGCACCGGGACCCTGATTCCCTCCGTGCGGCGCTTAGTCTGGGCGGGGAAGCACCAGCTTGGGAATGCAGCCTGGGGCGCTTCCTTTCCCTCGGAAAGAGCTCTCCCCGCGGGAGGCTTTGGCAGTGTGCACACCCCCAGCCCCTAAGCCCTCTGCAAGGACGCCTGGCTCCTAGGTCCGAAGGGAAGGCGAGGGCTGAGCTGAGGCGCCAGTCAGGCACCACTCACGTCTCCCACACTCCCGCAGCCTGCTCCTTCCCGGGCGCGAACGCTAGAAGCTGGGCAGGGCTTGGGGAGGCTCGCCCAGCACAGAGCAGCCTCTCGGCCGGGGCTCTGTGCTATCGCGCCTGGGCGCAGAGCTGGAGCTCCGCCGGTGTGGAAGCTCACTCGGTCCTTCCCAGTACAGGCTTGCAAGCACCCGCCGGCAGCCAGCCTCTTCTCTCCCGCGTTCCGGGCATTGGGCTCCAAACCTGGGACCAAAGTACTGCCCGGAGCTCACTGATCATGGGCTGGTTCCCCTGCGCTGCGGCTGTGCTAGGGAGCCCAAACGCACAGGGGAAGCCCGCACAGCACATCCACCTGCCTCTAGGCGGGAGGACAGCTCCAGGGAAGGCCCGGTCTGGCAGGCGCTTTCTGGGCACCAACGGAGCAACACTCTGGCTGTGGAGCTGCCTCCCCAAGCCAGGGGCACCGGGACCCTGATTCCCTCCGTGCGGCGCTTAGTCTGGGCGGGGAAGCACCAGCTTGGGAATGCAGCCTGGGGCGCTTCCTTTCCCTCGGAAAGAGCTCTCCCCGCGGGAGGCTTTGGCAGTGTGCACACCCCCAGCCCCTAAGCCCTCTGCAAGGACGCCTGGCTCCTAGGTCCGAAGGGAAGGCGAGGGCTGAGCTGAGGCGCCAGTCAGGCACCACTCACGTCTCCCACACTCCCGCAGCCTGCTCCTTCCCGGGCGCGAACGCTAGAAGCTGGGCAGGGCTTGGGGAGGCTCGCCCAGCACAGAGCAGCCTCTCGGCCGGGGCTCTGTGCTATCGCGCCTGGGCGCAGAGCTGGAGCTCCGCCGGTGTGGAAGCTCACTCGGTCCTTCCCAGTACAGGCTTGCAAGCACCCGCCGGCAGCCAGCCTCTTCTCTCCCGCGTTCCGGGCATTGGGCTCCAAACCTGGGACCAAAGTACTGCCCGGAGCTCACTGATCATGGGCTGGTTCCCCTGCGCTGCGGCTGTGCTAGGGAGCCCAAACGCACAGGGGAAGCCCGCACAGCACATCCACCTGCCTCTAGGCGGGAGGACAGCTCCAGGGAAGGCCCGGTCTGGCAGGCGCTTTCTGGGCACCAACGGAGCAACACTCTGGCTGTGGAGCTGCCTCCCCAAGCCAGGGGCACCGGGACCCTGATTCCCTCCGTGCGGCGCTTAGTCTGGGCGGGGAAGCACCAGCTTGGGAATGCAGCCTGGGGCGCTTCCTTTCCCTCGGAAAGAGCTCTCCCCGCGGGAGGCTTTGGCAGTGTGCACACCCCCAGCCCCTAAGCCCTCTGCAAGGACGCCTGGCTCCTAGGTCCGAAGGGAAGGCGAGGGCTGAGCTGAGGCGCCAGTCAGGCACCACTCACGTCTCCCACACTCCCGCAGCCTGCTCCTTCCCGGGCGCGAACGCTAGAAGCTGGGCAGGGCTTGGGGAGGCTCGCCCAGCACAGAGCAGCCTCTCGGCCGGGGCTCTGTGCTATCGCGCCTGGGCGCAGAGCTGGAGCTCCGCCGGTGTGGAAGCTCACTCGGTCCTTCCCAGTACAGGCTTGCAAGCACCCGCCGGCAGCCAGCCTCTTCTCTCCCGCGTTCCGGGCATTGGGCTCCAAACCTGGGACCAAAGTACTGCCCGGAGCTCACTGATCATGGGCTGGTTCCCCTGCGCTGCGGCTGTGCTAGGGAGCCCAAACGCACAGGGGAAGCCCGCACAGCACATCCACCTGCCTCTAGGCGGGAGGACAGCTCCAGGGAAGGCCCGGTCTGGCAGGCGCTTTCTGGGCACCAACGGAGCAACACTCTGGCTGTGGAGCTGCCTCCCCAAGCCAGGGGCACCGGGACCCTGATTCCCTCCGTGCGGCGCTTAGTCTGGGCGGGGAAGCACCAGCTTGGGAATGCAGCCTGGGGCGCTTCCTTTCCCTCGGAAAGAGCTCTCCCCGCGGGAGGCTTTGGCAGTGTGCACACCCCCAGCCCCTAAGCCCTCTGCAAGGACGCCTGGCTCCTAGGTCCGAAGGGAAGGCGAGGGCTGAGCTGAGGCGCCAGTCAGGCACCACTCACGTCTCCCACACTCCCGCAGCCTGCTCCTTCCCGGGCGCGAACGCTAGAAGCTGGGCAGGGCTTGGGGAGGCTCGCCCAGCACAGAGCAGCCTCTCGGCCGGGGCTCTGTGCTATCGCGCCTGGGCGCAGAGCTGGAGCTCCGCCGGTGTGGAAGCTCACTCGGTCCTTCCCAGTACAGGCTTGCAAGCACCCGCCGGCAGCCAGCCTCTTCTCTCCCGCGTTCCGGGCATTGGGCTCCAAACCTGGGACCAAAGTACTGCCCGGAGCTCACTGATCATGGGCTGGTTCCCCTGCGCTGCGGCTGTGCTAGGGAGCCCAAACGCACAGGGGAAGCCCGCACAGCACATCCACCTGCCTCTAGGCGGGAGGACAGCTCCAGGGAAGGCCCGGTCTGGCAGGCGCTTTCTGGGCACCAACGGAGCAACACTCTGGCTGTGGAGCTGCCTCCCCAAGCCAGGGGCACCGGGACCCTGATTCCCTCCGTGCGGCGCTTAGTCTGGGCGGGGAAGCACCAGCTTGGGAATGCAGCCTGGGGCGCTTCCTTTCCCTCGGAAAGAGCTCTCCCCGCGGGAGGCTTTGGCAGTGTGCACACCCCCAGCCCCTAAGCCCTCTGCAAGGACGCCTGGCTCCTAGGTCCGAAGGGAAGGCGAGGGCTGAGCTGAGGCGCCAGTCAGGCACCACTCACGTCTCCCACACTCCCGCAGCCTGCTCCTTCCCGGGCGCGAACGCTAGAAGCTGGGCAGGGCTTGGGGAGGCTCGCCCAGCACAGAGCAGCCTCTCGGCCGGGGCTCTGTGCTATCGCGCCTGGGCGCAGAGCTGGAGCTCCGCCGGTGTGGAAGCTCACTCGGTCCTTCCCAGTACAGGCTTGCAAGCACCCGCCGGCAGCCAGCCTCTTCTCTCCCGCGTTCCGGGCATTGGGCTCCAAACCTGGGACCAAAGTACTGCCCGGAGCTCACTGATCATGGGCTGGTTCCCCTGCGCTGCGGCTGTGCTAGGGAGCCCAAACGCACAGGGGAAGCCCGCACAGCACATCCACCTGCCTCTAGGCGGGAGGACAGCTCCAGGGAAGGCCCGGTCTGGCAGGCGCTTTCTGGGCACCAACGGAGCAACACTCTGGCTGTGGAGCTGCCTCCCCAAGCCAGGGGCACCGGGACCCTGATTCCCTCCGTGCGGCGCTTAGTCTGGGCGGGGAAGCACCAGCTTGGGAATGCAGCCTGGGGCGCTTCCTTTCCCTCGGAAAGAGCTCTCCCCGCGGGAGGCTTTGGCAGTGTGCACACCCCCAGCCCCTAAGCCCTCTGCAAGGACGCCTGGCTCCTAGGTCCGAAGGGAAGGCGAGGGCTGAGCTGAGGCGCCAGTCAGGCACCACTCACGTCTCCCACACTCCCGCAGCCTGCTCCTTCCCGGGCGCGAACGCTAGAAGCTGGGCAGGGCTTGGGGAGGCTCGCCCAGCACAGAGCAGCCTCTCGGCCGGGGCTCTGTGCTATCGCGCCTGGGCGCAGAGCTGGAGCTCCGCCGGTGTGGAAGCTCACTCGGTCCTTCCCAGTACAGGCTTGCAAGCACCCGCCGGCAGCCAGCCTCTTCTCTCCCGCGTTCCGGGCATTGGGCTCCAAACCTGGGACCAAAGTACTGCCCGGAGCTCACTGATCATGGGCTGGTTCCCCTGCGCTGCGGCTGTGCTAGGGAGCCCAAACGCACAGGGGAAGCCCGCACAGCACATCCACCTGCCTCTAGGCGGGAGGACAGCTCCAGGGAAGGCCCGGTCTGGCAGGCGCTTTCTGGGCACCAACGGAGCAACACTCTGGCTGTGGAGCTGCCTCCCCAAGCCAGGGGCACCGGGACCCTGATTCCCTCCGTGCGGCGCTTAGTCTGGGCGGGGAAGCACCAGCTTGGGAATGCAGCCTGGGGCGCTTCCTTTCCCTCGGAAAGAGCTCTCCCCGCGGGAGGCTTTGGCAGTGTGCACACCCCCAGCCCCTAAGCCCTCTGCAAGGACGCCTGGCTCCTAGGTCCGAAGGGAAGGCGAGGGCTGAGCTGAGGCGCCAGTCAGGCACCACTCACGTCTCCCACACTCCCGCAGCCTGCTCCTTCCCGGGCGCGAACGCTAGAAGCTGGGCAGGGCTTGGGGAGGCTCGCCCAGCACAGAGCAGCCTCTCGGCCGGGGCTCTGTGCTATCGCGCCTGGGCGCAGAGCTGGAGCTCCGCCGGTGTGGAAGCTCACTCGGTCCTTCCCAGTACAGGCTTGCAAGCACCCGCCGGCAGCCAGCCTCTTCTCTCCCGCGTTCCGGGCATTGGGCTCCAAACCTGGGACCAAAGTACTGCCCGGAGCTCACTGATCATGGGCTGGTTCCCCTGCGCTGCGGCTGTGCTAGGGAGCCCAAACGCACAGGGGAAGCCCGCACAGCACATCCACCTGCCTCTAGGCGGGAGGACAGCTCCAGGGAAGGCCCGGTCTGGCAGGCGCTTTCTGGGCACCAACGGAGCAACACTCTGGCTGTGGAGCTGCCTCCCCAAGCCAGGGGCACCGGGACCCTGATTCCCTCCGTGCGGCGCTTAGTCTGGGCGGGGAAGCACCAGCTTGGGAATGCAGCCTGGGGCGCTTCCTTTCCCTCGGAAAGAGCTCTCCCCGCGGGAGGCTTTGGCAGTGTGCACACCCCCAGCCCCTAAGCCCTCTGCAAGGACGCCTGGCTCCTAGGTCCGAAGGGAAGGCGAGGGCTGAGCTGAGGCGCCAGTCAGGCACCACTCACGTCTCCCACACTCCCGCAGCCTGCTCCTTCCCGGGCGCGAACGCTAGAAGCTGGGCAGGGCTTGGGGAGGCTCGCCCAGCACAGAGCAGCCTCTCGGCCGGGGCTCTGTGCTATCGCGCCTGGGCGCAGAGCTGGAGCTCCGCCGGTGTGGAAGCTCACTCGGTCCTTCCCAGTACAGGCTTGCAAGCACCCGCCGGCAGCCAGCCTCTTCTCTCCCGCGTTCCGGGCATTGGGCTCCAAACCTGGGACCAAAGTACTGCCCGGAGCTCACTGATCATGGGCTGGTTCCCCTGCGCTGCGGCTGTGCTAGGGAGCCCAAACGCACAGGGGAAGCCCGCACAGCACATCCACCTGCCTCTAGGCGGGAGGACAGCTCCAGGGAAGGCCCGGTCTGGCAGGCGCTTTCTGGGCACCAACGGAGCAACACTCTGGCTGTGGAGCTGCCTCCCCAAGCCAGGGGCACCGGGACCCTGATTCCCTCCGTGCGGCGCTTAGTCTGGGCGGGGAAGCACCAGCTTGGGAATGCAGCCTGGGGCGCTTCCTTTCCCTCGGAAAGAGCTCTCCCCGCGGGAGGCTTTGGCAGTGTGCACACCCCCAGCCCCTAAGCCCTCTGCAAGGACGCCTGGCTCCTAGGTCCGAAGGGAAGGCGAGGGCTGAGCTGAGGCGCCAGTCAGGCACCACTCACGTCTCCCACACTCCCGCAGCCTGCTCCTTCCCGGGCGCGAACGCTAGAAGCTGGGCAGGGCTTGGGGAGGCTCGCCCAGCACAGAGCAGCCTCTCGGCCGGGGCTCTGTGCTATCGCGCCTGGGCGCAGAGCTGGAGCTCCGCCGGTGTGGAAGCTCACTCGGTCCTTCCCAGTACAGGCTTGCAAGCACCCGCCGGCAGCCAGCCTCTTCTCTCCCGCGTTCCGGGCATTGGGCTCCAAACCTGGGACCAAAGTACTGCCCGGAGCTCACTGATCATGGGCTGGTTCCCCTGCGCTGCGGCTGTGCTAGGGAGCCCAAACGCACAGGGGAAGCCCGCACAGCACATCCACCTGCCTCTAGGCGGGAGGACAGCTCCAGGGAAGGCCCGGTCTGGCAGGCGCTTTCTGGGCACCAACGGAGCAACACTCTGGCTGTGGAGCTGCCTCCCCAAGCCAGGGGCACCGGGACCCTGATTCCCTCCGTGCGGCGCTTAGTCTGGGCGGGGAAGCACCAGCTTGGGAATGCAGCCTGGGGCGCTTCCTTTCCCTCGGAAAGAGCTCTCCCCGCGGGAGGCTTTGGCAGTGTGCACACCCCCAGCCCCTAAGCCCTCTGCAAGGACGCCTGGCTCCTAGGTCCGAAGGGAAGGCGAGGGCTGAGCTGAGGCGCCAGTCAGGCACCACTCACGTCTCCCACACTCCCGCAGCCTGCTCCTTCCCGGGCGCGAACGCTAGAAGCTGGGCAGGGCTTGGGGAGGCTCGCCCAGCACAGAGCAGCCTCTCGGCCGGGGCTCTGTGCTATCGCGCCTGGGCGCAGAGCTGGAGCTCCGCCGGTGTGGAAGCTCACTCGGTCCTTCCCAGTACAGGCTTGCAAGCACCCGCCGGCAGCCAGCCTCTTCTCTCCCGCGTTCCGGGCATTGGGCTCCAAACCTGGGACCAAAGTACTGCCCGGAGCTCACTGATCATGGGCTGGTTCCCCTGCGCTGCGGCTGTGCTAGGGAGCCCAAACGCACAGGGGAAGCCCGCACAGCACATCCACCTGCCTCTAGGCGGGAGGACAGCTCCAGGGAAGGCCCGGTCTGGCAGGCGCTTTCTGGGCACCAACGGAGCAACACTCTGGCTGTGGAGCTGCCTCCCCAAGCCAGGGGCACCGGGACCCTGATTCCCTCCGTGCGGCGCTTAGTCTGGGCGGGGAAGCACCAGCTTGGGAATGCAGCCTGGGGCGCTTCCTTTCCCTCGGAAAGAGCTCTCCCCGCGGGAGGCTTTGGCAGTGTGCACACCCCCAGCCCCTAAGCCCTCTGCAAGGACGCCTGGCTCCTAGGTCCGAAGGGAAGGCGAGGGCTGAGCTGAGGCGCCAGTCAGGCACCACTCACGTCTCCCACACTCCCGCAGCCTGCTCCTTCCCGGGCGCGAACGCTAGAAGCTGGGCAGGGCTTGGGGAGGCTCGCCCAGCACAGAGCAGCCTCTCGGCCGGGGCTCTGTGCTATCGCGCCTGGGCGCAGAGCTGGAGCTCCGCCGGTGTGGAAGCTCACTCGGTCCTTCCCAGTACAGGCTTGCAAGCACCCGCCGGCAGCCAGCCTCTTCTCTCCCGCGTTCCGGGCATTGGGCTCCAAACCTGGGACCAAAGTACTGCCCGGAGCTCACTGATCATGGGCTGGTTCCCCTGCGCTGCGGCTGTGCTAGGGAGCCCAAACGCACAGGGGAAGCCCGCACAGCACATCCACCTGCCTCTAGGCGGGAGGACAGCTCCAGGGAAGGCCCGGTCTGGCAGGCGCTTTCTGGGCACCAACGGAGCAACACTCTGGCTGTGGAGCTGCCTCCCCAAGCCAGGGGCACCGGGACCCTGATTCCCTCCGTGCGGCGCTTAGTCTGGGCGGGGAAGCACCAGCTTGGGAATGCAGCCTGGGGCGCTTCCTTTCCCTCGGAAAGAGCTCTCCCCGCGGGAGGCTTTGGCAGTGTGCACACCCCCAGCCCCTAAGCCCTCTGCAAGGACGCCTGGCTCCTAGGTCCGAAGGGAAGGCGAGGGCTGAGCTGAGGCGCCAGTCAGGCACCACTCACGTCTCCCACACTCCCGCAGCCTGCTCCTTCCCGGGCGCGAACGCTAGAAGCTGGGCAGGGCTTGGGGAGGCTCGCCCAGCACAGAGCAGCCTCTCGGCCGGGGCTCTGTGCTATCGCGCCTGGGCGCAGAGCTGGAGCTCCGCCGGTGTGGAAGCTCACTCGGTCCTTCCCAGTACAGGCTTGCAAGCACCCGCCGGCAGCCAGCCTCTTCTCTCCCGCGTTCCGGGCATTGGGCTCCAAACCTGGGACCAAAGTACTGCCCGGAGCTCACTGATCATGGGCTGGTTCCCCTGCGCTGCGGCTGTGCTAGGGAGCCCAAACGCACAGGGGAAGCCCGCACAGCACATCCACCTGCCTCTAGGCGGGAGGACAGCTCCAGGGAAGGCCCGGTCTGGCAGGCGCTTTCTGGGCACCAACGGAGCAACACTCTGGCTGTGGAGCTGCCTCCCCAAGCCAGGGGCACCGGGACCCTGATTCCCTCCGTGCGGCGCTTAGTCTGGGCGGGGAAGCACCAGCTTGGGAATGCAGCCTGGGGCGCTTCCTTTCCCTCGGAAAGAGCTCTCCCCGCGGGAGGCTTTGGCAGTGTGCACACCCCCAGCCCCTAAGCCCTCTGCAAGGACGCCTGGCTCCTAGGTCCGAAGGGAAGGCGAGGGCTGAGCTGAGGCGCCAGTCAGGCACCACTCACGTCTCCCACACTCCCGCAGCCTGCTCCTTCCCGGGCGCGAACGCTAGAAGCTGGGCAGGGCTTGGGGAGGCTCGCCCAGCACAGAGCAGCCTCTCGGCCGGGGCTCTGTGCTATCGCGCCTGGGCGCAGAGCTGGAGCTCCGCCGGTGTGGAAGCTCACTCGGTCCTTCCCAGTACAGGCTTGCAAGCACCCGCCGGCAGCCAGCCTCTTCTCTCCCGCGTTCCGGGCATTGGGCTCCAAACCTGGGACCAAAGTACTGCCCGGAGCTCACTGATCATGGGCTGGTTCCCCTGCGCTGCGGCTGTGCTAGGGAGCCCAAACGCACAGGGGAAGCCCGCACAGCACATCCACCTGCCTCTAGGCGGGAGGACAGCTCCAGGGAAGGCCCGGTCTGGCAGGCGCTTTCTGGGCACCAACGGAGCAACACTCTGGCTGTGGAGCTGCCTCCCCAAGCCAGGGGCACCGGGACCCTGATTCCCTCCGTGCGGCGCTTAGTCTGGGCGGGGAAGCACCAGCTTGGGAATGCAGCCTGGGGCGCTTCCTTTCCCTCGGAAAGAGCTCTCCCCGCGGGAGGCTTTGGCAGTGTGCACACCCCCAGCCCCTAAGCCCTCTGCAAGGACGCCTGGCTCCTAGGTCCGAAGGGAAGGCGAGGGCTGAGCTGAGGCGCCAGTCAGGCACCACTCACGTCTCCCACACTCCCGCAGCCTGCTCCTTCCCGGGCGCGAACGCTAGAAGCTGGGCAGGGCTTGGGGAGGCTCGCCCAGCACAGAGCAGCCTCTCGGCCGGGGCTCTGTGCTATCGCGCCTGGGCGCAGAGCTGGAGCTCCGCCGGTGTGGAAGCTCACTCGGTCCTTCCCAGTACAGGCTTGCAAGCACCCGCCGGCAGCCAGCCTCTTCTCTCCCGCGTTCCGGGCATTGGGCTCCAAACCTGGGACCAAAGTACTGCCCGGAGCTCACTGATCATGGGCTGGTTCCCCTGCGCTGCGGCTGTGCTAGGGAGCCCAAACGCACAGGGGAAGCCCGCACAGCACATCCACCTGCCTCTAGGCGGGAGGACAGCTCCAGGGAAGGCCCGGTCTGGCAGGCGCTTTCTGGGCACCAACGGAGCAACACTCTGGCTGTGGAGCTGCCTCCCCAAGCCAGGGGCACCGGGACCCTGATTCCCTCCGTGCGGCGCTTAGTCTGGGCGGGGAAGCACCAGCTTGGGAATGCAGCCTGGGGCGCTTCCTTTCCCTCGGAAAGAGCTCTCCCCGCGGGAGGCTTTGGCAGTGTGCACACCCCCAGCCCCTAAGCCCTCTGCAAGGACGCCTGGCTCCTAGGTCCGAAGGGAAGGCGAGGGCTGAGCTGAGGCGCCAGTCAGGCACCACTCACGTCTCCCACACTCCCGCAGCCTGCTCCTTCCCGGGCGCGAACGCTAGAAGCTGGGCAGGGCTTGGGGAGGCTCGCCCAGCACAGAGCAGCCTCTCGGCCGGGGCTCTGTGCTATCGCGCCTGGGCGCAGAGCTGGAGCTCCGCCGGTGTGGAAGCTCACTCGGTCCTTCCCAGTACAGGCTTGCAAGCACCCGCCGGCAGCCAGCCTCTTCTCTCCCGCGTTCCGGGCATTGGGCTCCAAACCTGGGACCAAAGTACTGCCCGGAGCTCACTGATCATGGGCTGGTTCCCCTGCGCTGCGGCTGTGCTAGGGAGCCCAAACGCACAGGGGAAGCCCGCACAGCACATCCACCTGCCTCTAGGCGGGAGGACAGCTCCAGGGAAGGCCCGGTCTGGCAGGCGCTTTCTGGGCACCAACGGAGCAACACTCTGGCTGTGGAGCTGCCTCCCCAAGCCAGGGGCACCGGGACCCTGATTCCCTCCGTGCGGCGCTTAGTCTGGGCGGGGAAGCACCAGCTTGGGAATGCAGCCTGGGGCGCTTCCTTTCCCTCGGAAAGAGCTCTCCCCGCGGGAGGCTTTGGCAGTGTGCACACCCCCAGCCCCTAAGCCCTCTGCAAGGACGCCTGGCTCCTAGGTCCGAAGGGAAGGCGAGGGCTGAGCTGAGGCGCCAGTCAGGCACCACTCACGTCTCCCACACTCCCGCAGCCTGCTCCTTCCCGGGCGCGAACGCTAGAAGCTGGGCAGGGCTTGGGGAGGCTCGCCCAGCACAGAGCAGCCTCTCGGCCGGGGCTCTGTGCTATCGCGCCTGGGCGCAGAGCTGGAGCTCCGCCGGTGTGGAAGCTCACTCGGTCCTTCCCAGTACAGGCTTGCAAGCACCCGCCGGCAGCCAGCCTCTTCTCTCCCGCGTTCCGGGCATTGGGCTCCAAACCTGGGACCAAAGTACTGCCCGGAGCTCACTGATCATGGGCTGGTTCCCCTGCGCTGCGGCTGTGCTAGGGAGCCCAAACGCACAGGGGAAGCCCGCACAGCACATCCACCTGCCTCTAGGCGGGAGGACAGCTCCAGGGAAGGCCCGGTCTGGCAGGCGCTTTCTGGGCACCAACGGAGCAACACTCTGGCTGTGGAGCTGCCTCCCCAAGCCAGGGGCACCGGGACCCTGATTCCCTCCGTGCGGCGCTTAGTCTGGGCGGGGAAGCACCAGCTTGGGAATGCAGCCTGGGGCGCTTCCTTTCCCTCGGAAAGAGCTCTCCCCGCGGGAGGCTTTGGCAGTGTGCACACCCCCAGCCCCTAAGCCCTCTGCAAGGACGCCTGGCTCCTAGGTCCGAAGGGAAGGCGAGGGCTGAGCTGAGGCGCCAGTCAGGCACCACTCACGTCTCCCACACTCCCGCAGCCTGCTCCTTCCCGGGCGCGAACGCTAGAAGCTGGGCAGGGCTTGGGGAGGCTCGCCCAGCACAGAGCAGCCTCTCGGCCGGGGCTCTGTGCTATCGCGCCTGGGCGCAGAGCTGGAGCTCCGCCGGTGTGGAAGCTCACTCGGTCCTTCCCAGTACAGGCTTGCAAGCACCCGCCGGCAGCCAGCCTCTTCTCTCCCGCGTTCCGGGCATTGGGCTCCAAACCTGGGACCAAAGTACTGCCCGGAGCTCACTGATC
Source organism: Bos javanicus (assembly GCF_032452875.1). Classification (NCBI taxonomy): domain Eukaryota; kingdom Metazoa; phylum Chordata; class Mammalia; order Artiodactyla; family Bovidae; genus Bos; species Bos javanicus. The sequence goes on from NW_026893871.1 coordinate 282,828, forward strand.
ATGGGCTGGTTCCCCTGCGCTGCGGCTGTGCTAGGGAGCCCAAACGCACAGGGGAAGCCCGCACAGCACATCCACCTGCCTCTAGGCGGGAGGACAGCTCCAGGGAAGGCCCGGTCTGGCAGGCGCTTTCTGGGCACCAACGGAGCAACACTCTGGCTGTGGAGCTGCCTCCCCAAGCCAGGGGCACCGGGACCCTGATTCCCTCCGTGCGGCGCTTAGTCTGGGCGGGGAAGCACCAGCTTGGGAATGCAGCCTGGGGCGCTTCCTTTCCCTCGGAAAGAGCTCTCCCCGCGGGAGGCTTTGGCAGTGTGCACACCCCCAGCCCCTAAGCCCTCTGCAAGGACGCCTGGCTCCTAGGTCCGAAGGGAAGGCGAGGGCTGAGCTGAGGCGCCAGTCAGGCACCACTCACGTCTCCCACACTCCCGCAGCCTGCTCCTTCCCGGGCGCGAACGCTAGAAGCTGGGCAGGGCTTGGGGAGGCTCGCCCAGCACAGAGCAGCCTCTCGGCCGGGGCTCTGTGCTATCGCGCCTGGGCGCAGAGCTGGAGCTCCGCCGGTGTGGAAGCTCACTCGGTCCTTCCCAGTACAGGCTTGCAAGCACCCGCCGGCAGCCAGCCTCTTCTCTCCCGCGTTCCGGGCATTGGGCTCCAAACCTGGGACCAAAGTACTGCCCGGAGCTCACTGATCATGGGCTGGTTCCCCTGCGCTGCGGCTGTGCTAGGGAGCCCAAACGCACAGGGGAAGCCCGCACAGCACATCCACCTGCCTCTAGGCGGGAGGACAGCTCCAGGGAAGGCCCGGTCTGGCAGGCGCTTTCTGGGCACCAACGGAGCAACACTCTGGCTGTGGAGCTGCCTCCCCAAGCCAGGGGCACCGGGACCCTGATTCCCTCCGTGCGGCGCTTAGTCTGGGCGGGGAAGCACCAGCTTGGGAATGCAGCCTGGGGCGCTTCCTTTCCCTCGGAAAGAGCTCTCCCCGCGGGAGGCTTTGGCAGTGTGCACACCCCCAGCCCCTAAGCCCTCTGCAAGGACGCCTGGCTCCTAGGTCCGAAGGGAAGGCGAGGGCTGAGCTGAGGCGCCAGTCAGGCACCACTCACGTCTCCCACACTCCCGCAGCCTGCTCCTTCCCGGGCGCGAACGCTAGAAGCTGGGCAGGGCTTGGGGAGGCTCGCCCAGCACAGAGCAGCCTCTCGGCCGGGGCTCTGTGCTATCGCGCCTGGGCGCAGAGCTGGAGCTCCGCCGGTGTGGAAGCTCACTCGGTCCTTCCCAGTACAGGCTTGCAAGCACCCGCCGGCAGCCAGCCTCTTCTCTCCCGCGTTCCGGGCATTGGGCTCCAAACCTGGGACCAAAGTACTGCCCGGAGCTCACTGATCATGGGCTGGTTCCCCTGCGCTGCGGCTGTGCTAGGGAGCCCAAACGCACAGGGGAAGCCCGCACAGCACATCCACCTGCCTCTAGGCGGGAGGACAGCTCCAGGGAAGGCCCGGTCTGGCAGGCGCTTTCTGGGCACCAACGGAGCAACACTCTGGCTGTGGAGCTGCCTCCCCAAGCCAGGGGCACCGGGACCCTGATTCCCTCCGTGCGGCGCTTAGTCTGGGCGGGGAAGCACCAGCTTGGGAATGCAGCCTGGGGCGCTTCCTTTCCCTCGGAAAGAGCTCTCCCCGCGGGAGGCTTTGGCAGTGTGCACACCCCCAGCCCCTAAGCCCTCTGCAAGGACGCCTGGCTCCTAGGTCCGAAGGGAAGGCGAGGGCTGAGCTGAGGCGCCAGTCAGGCACCACTCACGTCTCCCACACTCCCGCAGCCTGCTCCTTCCCGGGCGCGAACGCTAGAAGCTGGGCAGGGCTTGGGGAGGCTCGCCCAGCACAGAGCAGCCTCTCGGCCGGGGCTCTGTGCTATCGCGCCTGGGCGCAGAGCTGGAGCTCCGCCGGTGTGGAAGCTCACTCGGTCCTTCCCAGTACAGGCTTGCAAGCACCCGCCGGCAGCCAGCCTCTTCTCTCCCGCGTTCCGGGCATTGGGCTCCAAACCTGGGACCAAAGTACTGCCCGGAGCTCACTGATCATGGGCTGGTTCCCCTGCGCTGCGGCTGTGCTAGGGAGCCCAAACGCACAGGGGAAGCCCGCACAGCACATCCACCTGCCTCTAGGCGGGAGGACAGCTCCAGGGAAGGCCCGGTCTGGCAGGCGCTTTCTGGGCACCAACGGAGCAACACTCTGGCTGTGGAGCTGCCTCCCCAAGCCAGGGGCACCGGGACCCTGATTCCCTCCGTGCGGCGCTTAGTCTGGGCGGGGAAGCACCAGCTTGGGAATGCAGCCTGGGGCGCTTCCTTTCCCTCGGAAAGAGCTCTCCCCGCGGGAGGCTTTGGCAGTGTGCACACCCCCAGCCCCTAAGCCCTCTGCAAGGACGCCTGGCTCCTAGGTCCGAAGGGAAGGCGAGGGCTGAGCTGAGGCGCCAGTCAGGCACCACTCACGTCTCCCACACTCCCGCAGCCTGCTCCTTCCCGGGCGCGAACGCTAGAAGCTGGGCAGGGCTTGGGGAGGCTCGCCCAGCACAGAGCAGCCTCTCGGCCGGGGCTCTGTGCTATCGCGCCTGGGCGCAGAGCTGGAGCTCCGCCGGTGTGGAAGCTCACTCGGTCCTTCCCAGTACAGGCTTGCAAGCACCCGCCGGCAGCCAGCCTCTTCTCTCCCGCGTTCCGGGCATTGGGCTCCAAACCTGGGACCAAAGTACTGCCCGGAGCTCACTGATCATGGGCTGGTTCCCCTGCGCTGCGGCTGTGCTAGGGAGCCCAAACGCACAGGGGAAGCCCGCACAGCACATCCACCTGCCTCTAGGCGGGAGGACAGCTCCAGGGAAGGCCCGGTCTGGCAGGCGCTTTCTGGGCACCAACGGAGCAACACTCTGGCTGTGGAGCTGCCTCCCCAAGCCAGGGGCACCGGGACCCTGATTCCCTCCGTGCGGCGCTTAGTCTGGGCGGGGAAGCACCAGCTTGGGAATGCAGCCTGGGGCGCTTCCTTTCCCTCGGAAAGAGCTCTCCCCGCGGGAGGCTTTGGCAGTGTGCACACCCCCAGCCCCTAAGCCCTCTGCAAGGACGCCTGGCTCCTAGGTCCGAAGGGAAGGCGAGGGCTGAGCTGAGGCGCCAGTCAGGCACCACTCACGTCTCCCACACTCCCGCAGCCTGCTCCTTCCCGGGCGCGAACGCTAGAAGCTGGGCAGGGCTTGGGGAGGCTCGCCCAGCACAGAGCAGCCTCTCGGCCGGGGCTCTGTGCTATCGCGCCTGGGCGCAGAGCTGGAGCTCCGCCGGTGTGGAAGCTCACTCGGTCCTTCCCAGTACAGGCTTGCAAGCACCCGCCGGCAGCCAGCCTCTTCTCTCCCGCGTTCCGGGCATTGGGCTCCAAACCTGGGACCAAAGTACTGCCCGGAGCTCACTGATCATGGGCTGGTTCCCCTGCGCTGCGGCTGTGCTAGGGAGCCCAAACGCACAGGGGAAGCCCGCACAGCACATCCACCTGCCTCTAGGCGGGAGGACAGCTCCAGGGAAGGCCCGGTCTGGCAGGCGCTTTCTGGGCACCAACGGAGCAACACTCTGGCTGTGGAGCTGCCTCCCCAAGCCAGGGGCACCGGGACCCTGATTCCCTCCGTGCGGCGCTTAGTCTGGGCGGGGAAGCACCAGCTTGGGAATGCAGCCTGGGGCGCTTCCTTTCCCTCGGAAAGAGCTCTCCCCGCGGGAGGCTTTGGCAGTGTGCACACCCCCAGCCCCTAAGCCCTCTGCAAGGACGCCTGGCTCCTAGGTCCGAAGGGAAGGCGAGGGCTGAGCTGAGGCGCCAGTCAGGCACCACTCACGTCTCCCACACTCCCGCAGCCTGCTCCTTCCCGGGCGCGAACGCTAGAAGCTGGGCAGGGCTTGGGGAGGCTCGCCCAGCACAGAGCAGCCTCTCGGCCGGGGCTCTGTGCTATCGCGCCTGGGCGCAGAGCTGGAGCTCCGCCGGTGTGGAAGCTCACTCGGTCCTTCCCAGTACAGGCTTGCAAGCACCCGCCGGCAGCCAGCCTCTTCTCTCCCGCGTTCCGGGCATTGGGCTCCAAACCTGGGACCAAAGTACTGCCCGGAGCTCACTGATCATGGGCTGGTTCCCCTGCGCTGCGGCTGTGCTAGGGAGCCCAAACGCACAGGGGAAGCCCGCACAGCACATCCACCTGCCTCTAGGCGGGAGGACAGCTCCAGGGAAGGCCCGGTCTGGCAGGCGCTTTCTGGGCACCAACGGAGCAACACTCTGGCTGTGGAGCTGCCTCCCCAAGCCAGGGGCACCGGGACCCTGATTCCCTCCGTGCGGCGCTTAGTCTGGGCGGGGAAGCACCAGCTTGGGAATGCAGCCTGGGGCGCTTCCTTTCCCTCGGAAAGAGCTCTCCCCGCGGGAGGCTTTGGCAGTGTGCACACCCCCAGCCCCTAAGCCCTCTGCAAGGACGCCTGGCTCCTAGGTCCGAAGGGAAGGCGAGGGCTGAGCTGAGGCGCCAGTCAGGCACCACTCACGTCTCCCACACTCCCGCAGCCTGCTCCTTCCCGGGCGCGAACGCTAGAAGCTGGGCAGGGCTTGGGGAGGCTCGCCCAGCACAGAGCAGCCTCTCGGCCGGGGCTCTGTGCTATCGCGCCTGGGCGCAGAGCTGGAGCTCCGCCGGTGTGGAAGCTCACTCGGTCCTTCCCAGTACAGGCTTGCAAGCACCCGCCGGCAGCCAGCCTCTTCTCTCCCGCGTTCCGGGCATTGGGCTCCAAACCTGGGACCAAAGTACTGCCCGGAGCTCACTGATCATGGGCTGGTTCCCCTGCGCTGCGGCTGTGCTAGGGAGCCCAAACGCACAGGGGAAGCCCGCACAGCACATCCACCTGCCTCTAGGCGGGAGGACAGCTCCAGGGAAGGCCCGGTCTGGCAGGCGCTTTCTGGGCACCAACGGAGCAACACTCTGGCTGTGGAGCTGCCTCCCCAAGCCAGGGGCACCGGGACCCTGATTCCCTCCGTGCGGCGCTTAGTCTGGGCGGGGAAGCACCAGCTTGGGAATGCAGCCTGGGGCGCTTCCTTTCCCTCGGAAAGAGCTCTCCCCGCGGGAGGCTTTGGCAGTGTGCACACCCCCAGCCCCTAAGCCCTCTGCAAGGACGCCTGGCTCCTAGGTCCGAAGGGAAGGCGAGGGCTGAGCTGAGGCGCCAGTCAGGCACCACTCACGTCTCCCACACTCCCGCAGCCTGCTCCTTCCCGGGCGCGAACGCTAGAAGCTGGGCAGGGCTTGGGGAGGCTCGCCCAGCACAGAGCAGCCTCTCGGCCGGGGCTCTGTGCTATCGCGCCTGGGCGCAGAGCTGGAGCTCCGCCGGTGTGGAAGCTCACTCGGTCCTTCCCAGTACAGGCTTGCAAGCACCCGCCGGCAGCCAGCCTCTTCTCTCCCGCGTTCCGGGCATTGGGCTCCAAACCTGGGACCAAAGTACTGCCCGGAGCTCACTGATCATGGGCTGGTTCCCCTGCGCTGCGGCTGTGCTAGGGAGCCCAAACGCACAGGGGAAGCCCGCACAGCACATCCACCTGCCTCTAGGCGGGAGGACAGCTCCAGGGAAGGCCCGGTCTGGCAGGCGCTTTCTGGGCACCAACGGAGCAACACTCTGGCTGTGGAGCTGCCTCCCCAAGCCAGGGGCACCGGGACCCTGATTCCCTCCGTGCGGCGCTTAGTCTGGGCGGGGAAGCACCAGCTTGGGAATGCAGCCTGGGGCGCTTCCTTTCCCTCGGAAAGAGCTCTCCCCGCGGGAGGCTTTGGCAGTGTGCACACCCCCAGCCCCTAAGCCCTCTGCAAGGACGCCTGGCTCCTAGGTCCGAAGGGAAGGCGAGGGCTGAGCTGAGGCGCCAGTCAGGCACCACTCACGTCTCCCACACTCCCGCAGCCTGCTCCTTCCCGGGCGCGAACGCTAGAAGCTGGGCAGGGCTTGGGGAGGCTCGCCCAGCACAGAGCAGCCTCTCGGCCGGGGCTCTGTGCTATCGCGCCTGGGCGCAGAGCTGGAGCTCCGCCGGTGTGGAAGCTCACTCGGTCCTTCCCAGTACAGGCTTGCAAGCACCCGCCGGCAGCCAGCCTCTTCTCTCCCGCGTTCCGGGCATTGGGCTCCAAACCTGGGACCAAAGTACTGCCCGGAGCTCACTGATCATGGGCTGGTTCCCCTGCGCTGCGGCTGTGCTAGGGAGCCCAAACGCACAGGGGAAGCCCGCACAGCACATCCACCTGCCTCTAGGCGGGAGGACAGCTCCAGGGAAGGCCCGGTCTGGCAGGCGCTTTCTGGGCACCAACGGAGCAACACTCTGGCTGTGGAGCTGCCTCCCCAAGCCAGGGGCACCGGGACCCTGATTCCCTCCGTGCGGCGCTTAGTCTGGGCGGGGAAGCACCAGCTTGGGAATGCAGCCTGGGGCGCTTCCTTTCCCTCGGAAAGAGCTCTCCCCGCGGGAGGCTTTGGCAGTGTGCACACCCCCAGCCCCTAAGCCCTCTGCAAGGACGCCTGGCTCCTAGGTCCGAAGGGAAGGCGAGGGCTGAGCTGAGGCGCCAGTCAGGCACCACTCACGTCTCCCACACTCCCGCAGCCTGCTCCTTCCCGGGCGCGAACGCTAGAAGCTGGGCAGGGCTTGGGGAGGCTCGCCCAGCACAGAGCAGCCTCTCGGCCGGGGCTCTGTGCTATCGCGCCTGGGCGCAGAGCTGGAGCTCCGCCGGTGTGGAAGCTCACTCGGTCCTTCCCAGTACAGGCTTGCAAGCACCCGCCGGCAGCCAGCCTCTTCTCTCCCGCGTTCCGGGCATTGGGCTCCAAACCTGGGACCAAAGTACTGCCCGGAGCTCACTGATCATGGGCTGGTTCCCCTGCGCTGCGGCTGTGCTAGGGAGCCCAAACGCACAGGGGAAGCCCGCACAGCACATCCACCTGCCTCTAGGCGGGAGGACAGCTCCAGGGAAGGCCCGGTCTGGCAGGCGCTTTCTGGGCACCAACGGAGCAACACTCTGGCTGTGGAGCTGCCTCCCCAAGCCAGGGGCACCGGGACCCTGATTCCCTCCGTGCGGCGCTTAGTCTGGGCGGGGAAGCACCAGCTTGGGAATGCAGCCTGGGGCGCTTCCTTTCCCTCGGAAAGAGCTCTCCCCGCGGGAGGCTTTGGCAGTGTGCACACCCCCAGCCCCTAAGCCCTCTGCAAGGACGCCTGGCTCCTAGGTCCGAAGGGAAGGCGAGGGCTGAGCTGAGGCGCCAGTCAGGCACCACTCACGTCTCCCACACTCCCGCAGCCTGCTCCTTCCCGGGCGCGAACGCTAGAAGCTGGGCAGGGCTTGGGGAGGCTCGCCCAGCACAGAGCAGCCTCTCGGCCGGGGCTCTGTGCTATCGCGCCTGGGCGCAGAGCTGGAGCTCCGCCGGTGTGGAAGCTCACTCGGTCCTTCCCAGTACAGGCTTGCAAGCACCCGCCGGCAGCCAGCCTCTTCTCTCCCGCGTTCCGGGCATTGGGCTCCAAACCTGGGACCAAAGTACTGCCCGGAGCTCACTGATCATGGGCTGGTTCCCCTGCGCTGCGGCTGTGCTAGGGAGCCCAAACGCACAGGGGAAGCCCGCACAGCACATCCACCTGCCTCTAGGCGGGAGGACAGCTCCAGGGAAGGCCCGGTCTGGCAGGCGCTTTCTGGGCACCAACGGAGCAACACTCTGGCTGTGGAGCTGCCTCCCCAAGCCAGGGGCACCGGGACCCTGATTCCCTCCGTGCGGCGCTTAGTCTGGGCGGGGAAGCACCAGCTTGGGAATGCAGCCTGGGGCGCTTCCTTTCCCTCGGAAAGAGCTCTCCCCGCGGGAGGCTTTGGCAGTGTGCACACCCCCAGCCCCTAAGCCCTCTGCAAGGACGCCTGGCTCCTAGGTCCGAAGGGAAGGCGAGGGCTGAGCTGAGGCGCCAGTCAGGCACCACTCACGTCTCCCACACTCCCGCAGCCTGCTCCTTCCCGGGCGCGAACGCTAGAAGCTGGGCAGGGCTTGGGGAGGCTCGCCCAGCACAGAGCAGCCTCTCGGCCGGGGCTCTGTGCTATCGCGCCTGGGCGCAGAGCTGGAGCTCCGCCGGTGTGGAAGCTCACTCGGTCCTTCCCAGTACAGGCTTGCAAGCACCCGCCGGCAGCCAGCCTCTTCTCTCCCGCGTTCCGGGCATTGGGCTCCAAACCTGGGACCAAAGTACTGCCCGGAGCTCACTGATCATGGGCTGGTTCCCCTGCGCTGCGGCTGTGCTAGGGAGCCCAAACGCACAGGGGAAGCCCGCACAGCACATCCACCTGCCTCTAGGCGGGAGGACAGCTCCAGGGAAGGCCCGGTCTGGCAGGCGCTTTCTGGGCACCAACGGAGCAACACTCTGGCTGTGGAGCTGCCTCCCCAAGCCAGGGGCACCGGGACCCTGATTCCCTCCGTGCGGCGCTTAGTCTGGGCGGGGAAGCACCAGCTTGGGAATGCAGCCTGGGGCGCTTCCTTTCCCTCGGAAAGAGCTCTCCCCGCGGGAGGCTTTGGCAGTGTGCACACCCCCAGCCCCTAAGCCCTCTGCAAGGACGCCTGGCTCCTAGGTCCGAAGGGAAGGCGAGGGCTGAGCTGAGGCGCCAGTCAGGCACCACTCACGTCTCCCACACTCCCGCAGCCTGCTCCTTCCCGGGCGCGAACGCTAGAAGCTGGGCAGGGCTTGGGGAGGCTCGCCCAGCACAGAGCAGCCTCTCGGCCGGGGCTCTGTGCTATCGCGCCTGGGCGCAGAGCTGGAGCTCCGCCGGTGTGGAAGCTCACTCGGTCCTTCCCAGTACAGGCTTGCAAGCACCCGCCGGCAGCCAGCCTCTTCTCTCCCGCGTTCCGGGCATTGGGCTCCAAACCTGGGACCAAAGTACTGCCCGGAGCTCACTGATCATGGGCTGGTTCCCCTGCGCTGCGGCTGTGCTAGGGAGCCCAAACGCACAGGGGAAGCCCGCACAGCACATCCACCTGCCTCTAGGCGGGAGGACAGCTCCAGGGAAGGCCCGGTCTGGCAGGCGCTTTCTGGGCACCAACGGAGCAACACTCTGGCTGTGGAGCTGCCTCCCCAAGCCAGGGGCACCGGGACCCTGATTCCCTCCGTGCGGCGCTTAGTCTGGGCGGGGAAGCACCAGCTTGGGAATGCAGCCTGGGGCGCTTCCTTTCCCTCGGAAAGAGCTCTCCCCGCGGGAGGCTTTGGCAGTGTGCACACCCCCAGCCCCTAAGCCCTCTGCAAGGACGCCTGGCTCCTAGGTCCGAAGGGAAGGCGAGGGCTGAGCTGAGGCGCCAGTCAGGCACCACTCACGTCTCCCACACTCCCGCAGCCTGCTCCTTCCCGGGCGCGAACGCTAGAAGCTGGGCAGGGCTTGGGGAGGCTCGCCCAGCACAGAGCAGCCTCTCGGCCGGGGCTCTGTGCTATCGCGCCTGGGCGCAGAGCTGGAGCTCCGCCGGTGTGGAAGCTCACTCGGTCCTTCCCAGTACAGGCTTGCAAGCACCCGCCGGCAGCCAGCCTCTTCTCTCCCGCGTTCCGGGCATTGGGCTCCAAACCTGGGACCAAAGTACTGCCCGGAGCTCACTGATCATGGGCTGGTTCCCCTGCGCTGCGGCTGTGCTAGGGAGCCCAAACGCACAGGGGAAGCCCGCACAGCACATCCACCTGCCTCTAGGCGGGAGGACAGCTCCAGGGAAGGCCCGGTCTGGCAGGCGCTTTCTGGGCACCAACGGAGCAACACTCTGGCTGTGGAGCTGCCTCCCCAAGCCAGGGGCACCGGGACCCTGATTCCCTCCGTGCGGCGCTTAGTCTGGGCGGGGAAGCACCAGCTTGGGAATGCAGCCTGGGGCGCTTCCTTTCCCTCGGAAAGAGCTCTCCCCGCGGGAGGCTTTGGCAGTGTGCACACCCCCAGCCCCTAAGCCCTCTGCAAGGACGCCTGGCTCCTAGGTCCGAAGGGAAGGCGAGGGCTGAGCTGAGGCGCCAGTCAGGCACCACTCACGTCTCCCACACTCCCGCAGCCTGCTCCTTCCCGGGCGCGAACGCTAGAAGCTGGGCAGGGCTTGGGGAGGCTCGCCCAGCACAGAGCAGCCTCTCGGCCGGGGCTCTGTGCTATCGCGCCTGGGCGCAGAGCTGGAGCTCCGCCGGTGTGGAAGCTCACTCGGTCCTTCCCAGTACAGGCTTGCAAGCACCCGCCGGCAGCCAGCCTCTTCTCTCCCGCGTTCCGGGCATTGGGCTCCAAACCTGGGACCAAAGTACTGCCCGGAGCTCACTGATCATGGGCTGGTTCCCCTGCGCTGCGGCTGTGCTAGGGAGCCCAAACGCACAGGGGAAGCCCGCACAGCACATCCACCTGCCTCTAGGCGGGAGGACAGCTCCAGGGAAGGCCCGGTCTGGCAGGCGCTTTCTGGGCACCAACGGAGCAACACTCTGGCTGTGGAGCTGCCTCCCCAAGCCAGGGGCACCGGGACCCTGATTCCCTCCGTGCGGCGCTTAGTCTGGGCGGGGAAGCACCAGCTTGGGAATGCAGCCTGGGGCGCTTCCTTTCCCTCGGAAAGAGCTCTCCCCGCGGGAGGCTTTGGCAGTGTGCACACCCCCAGCCCCTAAGCCCTCTGCAAGGACGCCTGGCTCCTAGGTCCGAAGGGAAGGCGAGGGCTGAGCTGAGGCGCCAGTCAGGCACCACTCACGTCTCCCACACTCCCGCAGCCTGCTCCTTCCCGGGCGCGAACGCTAGAAGCTGGGCAGGGCTTGGGGAGGCTCGCCCAGCACAGAGCAGCCTCTCGGCCGGGGCTCTGTGCTATCGCGCCTGGGCGCAGAGCTGGAGCTCCGCCGGTGTGGAAGCTCACTCGGTCCTTCCCAGTACAGGCTTGCAAGCACCCGCCGGCAGCCAGCCTCTTCTCTCCCGCGTTCCGGGCATTGGGCTCCAAACCTGGGACCAAAGTACTGCCCGGAGCTCACTGATCATGGGCTGGTTCCCCTGCGCTGCGGCTGTGCTAGGGAGCCCAAACGCACAGGGGAAGCCCGCACAGCACATCCACCTGCCTCTAGGCGGGAGGACAGCTCCAGGGAAGGCCCGGTCTGGCAGGCGCTTTCTGGGCACCAACGGAGCAACACTCTGGCTGTGGAGCTGCCTCCCCAAGCCAGGGGCACCGGGACCCTGATTCCCTCCGTGCGGCGCTTAGTCTGGGCGGGGAAGCACCAGCTTGGGAATGCAGCCTGGGGCGCTTCCTTTCCCTCGGAAAGAGCTCTCCCCGCGGGAGGCTTTGGCAGTGTGCACACCCCCAGCCCCTAAGCCCTCTGCAAGGACGCCTGGCTCCTAGGTCCGAAGGGAAGGCGAGGGCTGAGCTGAGGCGCCAGTCAGGCACCACTCACGTCTCCCACACTCCCGCAGCCTGCTCCTTCCCGGGCGCGAACGCTAGAAGCTGGGCAGGGCTTGGGGAGGCTCGCCCAGCACAGAGCAGCCTCTCGGCCGGGGCTCTGTGCTATCGCGCCTGGGCGCAGAGCTGGAGCTCCGCCGGTGTGGAAGCTCACTCGGTCCTTCCCAGTACAGGCTTGCAAGCACCCGCCGGCAGCCAGCCTCTTCTCTCCCGCGTTCCGGGCATTGGGCTCCAAACCTGGGACCAAAGTACTGCCCGGAGCTCACTGATCATGGGCTGGTTCCCCTGCGCTGCGGCTGTGCTAGGGAGCCCAAACGCACAGGGGAAGCCCGCACAGCACATCCACCTGCCTCTAGGCGGGAGGACAGCTCCAGGGAAGGCCCGGTCTGGCAGGCGCTTTCTGGGCACCAACGGAGCAACACTCTGGCTGTGGAGCTGCCTCCCCAAGCCAGGGGCACCGGGACCCTGATTCCCTCCGTGCGGCGCTTAGTCTGGGCGGGGAAGCACCAGCTTGGGAATGCAGCCTGGGGCGCTTCCTTTCCCTCGGAAAGAGCTCTCCCCGCGGGAGGCTTTGGCAGTGTGCACACCCCCAGCCCCTAAGCCCTCTGCAAGGACGCCTGGCTCCTAGGTCCGAAGGGAAGGCGAGGGCTGAGCTGAGGCGCCAGTCAGGCACCACTCACGTCTCCCACACTCCCGCAGCCTGCTCCTTCCCGGGCGCGAACGCTAGAAGCTGGGCAGGGCTTGGGGAGGCTCGCCCAGCACAGAGCAGCCTCTCGGCCGGGGCTCTGTGCTATCGCGCCTGGGCGCAGAGCTGGAGCTCCGCCGGTGTGGAAGCTCACTCGGTCCTTCCCAGTACAGGCTTGCAAGCACCCGCCGGCAGCCAGCCTCTTCTCTCCCGCGTTCCGGGCATTGGGCTCCAAACCTGGGACCAAAGTACTGCCCGGAGCTCACTGATCATGGGCTGGTTCCCCTGCGCTGCGGCTGTGCTAGGGAGCCCAAACGCACAGGGGAAGCCCGCACAGCACATCCACCTGCCTCTAGGCGGGAGGACAGCTCCAGGGAAGGCCCGGTCTGGCAGGCGCTTTCTGGGCACCAACGGAGCAACACTCTGGCTGTGGAGCTGCCTCCCCAAGCCAGGGGCACCGGGACCCTGATTCCCTCCGTGCGGCGCTTAGTCTGGGCGGGGAAGCACCAGCTTGGGAATGCAGCCTGGGGCGCTTCCTTTCCCTCGGAAAGAGCTCTCCCCGCGGGAGGCTTTGGCAGTGTGCACACCCCCAGCCCCTAAGCCCTCTGCAAGGACGCCTGGCTCCTAGGTCCGAAGGGAAGGCGAGGGCTGAGCTGAGGCGCCAGTCAGGCACCACTCACGTCTCCCACACTCCCGCAGCCTGCTCCTTCCCGGGCGCGAACGCTAGAAGCTGGGCAGGGCTTGGGGAGGCTCGCCCAGCACAGAGCAGCCTCTCGGCCGGGGCTCTGTGCTATCGCGCCTGGGCGCAGAGCTGGAGCTCCGCCGGTGTGGAAGCTCACTCGGTCCTTCCCAGTACAGGCTTGCAAGCACCCGCCGGCAGCCAGCCTCTTCTCTCCCGCGTTCCGGGCATTGGGCTCCAAACCTGGGACCAAAGTACTGCCCGGAGCTCACTGATCATGGGCTGGTTCCCCTGCGCTGCGGCTGTGCTAGGGAGCCCAAACGCACAGGGGAAGCCCGCACAGCACATCCACCTGCCTCTAGGCGGGAGGACAGCTCCAGGGAAGGCCCGGTCTGGCAGGCGCTTTCTGGGCACCAACGGAGCAACACTCTGGCTGTGGAGCTGCCTCCCCAAGCCAGGGGCACCGGGACCCTGATTCCCTCCGTGCGGCGCTTAGTCTGGGCGGGGAAGCACCAGCTTGGGAATGCAGCCTGGGGCGCTTCCTTTCCCTCGGAAAGAGCTCTCCCCGCGGGAGGCTTTGGCAGTGTGCACACCCCCAGCCCCTAAGCCCTCTGCAAGGACGCCTGGCTCCTAGGTCCGAAGGGAAGGCGAGGGCTGAGCTGAGGCGCCAGTCAGGCACCACTCACGTCTCCCACACTCCCGCAGCCTGCTCCTTCCCGGGCGCGAACGCTAGAAGCTGGGCAGGGCTTGGGGAGGCTCGCCCAGCACAGAGCAGCCTCTCGGCCGGGGCTCTGTGCTATCGCGCCTGGGCGCAGAGCTGGAGCTCCGCCGGTGTGGAAGCTCACTCGGTCCTTCCCAGTACAGGCTTGCAAGCACCCGCCGGCAGCCAGCCTCTTCTCTCCCGCGTTCCGGGCATTGGGCTCCAAACCTGGGACCAAAGTACTGCCCGGAGCTCACTGATCATGGGCTGGTTCCCCTGCGCTGCGGCTGTGCTAGGGAGCCCAAACGCACAGGGGAAGCCCGCACAGCACATCCACCTGCCTCTAGGCGGGAGGACAGCTCCAGGGAAGGCCCGGTCTGGCAGGCGCTTTCTGGGCACCAACGGAGCAACACTCTGGCTGTGGAGCTGCCTCCCCAAGCCAGGGGCACCGGGACCCTGATTCCCTCCGTGCGGCGCTTAGTCTGGGCGGGGAAGCACCAGCTTGGGAATGCAGCCTGGGGCGCTTCCTTTCCCTCGGAAAGAGCTCTCCCCGCGGGAGGCTTTGGCAGTGTGCACACCCCCAGCCCCTAAGCCCTCTGCAAGGACGCCTGGCTCCTAGGTCCGAAGGGAAGGCGAGGGCTGAGCTGAGGCGCCAGTCAGGCACCACTCACGTCTCCCACACTCCCGCAGCCTGCTCCTTCCCGGGCGCGAACGCTAGAAGCTGGGCAGGGCTTGGGGAGGCTCGCCCAGCACAGAGCAGCCTCTCGGCCGGGGCTCTGTGCTATCGCGCCTGGGCGCAGAGCTGGAGCTCCGCCGGTGTGGAAGCTCACTCGGTCCTTCCCAGTACAGGCTTGCAAGCACCCGCCGGCAGCCAGCCTCTTCTCTCCCGCGTTCCGGGCATTGGGCTCCAAACCTGGGACCAAAGTACTGCCCGGAGCTCACTGATCATGGGCTGGTTCCCCTGCGCTGCGGCTGTGCTAGGGAGCCCAAACGCACAGGGGAAGCCCGCACAGCACATCCACCTGCCTCTAGGCGGGAGGACAGCTCCAGGGAAGGCCCGGTCTGGCAGGCGCTTTCTGGGCACCAACGGAGCAACACTCTGGCTGTGGAGCTGCCTCCCCAAGCCAGGGGCACCGGGACCCTGATTCCCTCCGTGCGGCGCTTAGTCTGGGCGGGGAAGCACCAGCTTGGGAATGCAGCCTGGGGCGCTTCCTTTCCCTCGGAAAGAGCTCTCCCCGCGGGAGGCTTTGGCAGTGTGCACACCCCCAGCCCCTAAGCCCTCTGCAAGGACGCCTGGCTCCTAGGTCCGAAGGGAAGGCGAGGGCTGAGCTGAGGCGCCAGTCAGGCACCACTCACGTCTCCCACACTCCCGCAGCCTGCTCCTTCCCGGGCGCGAACGCTAGAAGCTGGGCAGGGCTTGGGGAGGCTCGCCCAGCACAGAGCAGCCTCTCGGCCGGGGCTCTGTGCTATCGCGCCTGGGCGCAGAGCTGGAGCTCCGCCGGTGTGGAAGCTCACTCGGTCCTTCCCAGTACAGGCTTGCAAGCACCCGCCGGCAGCCAGCCTCTTCTCTCCCGCGTTCCGGGCATTGGGCTCCAAACCTGGGACCAAAGTACTGCCCGGAGCTCACTGATCATGGGCTGGTTCCCCTGCGCTGCGGCTGTGCTAGGGAGCCCAAACGCACAGGGGAAGCCCGCACAGCACATCCACCTGCCTCTAGGCGGGAGGACAGCTCCAGGGAAGGCCCGGTCTGGCAGGCGCTTTCTGGGCACCAACGGAGCAACACTCTGGCTGTGGAGCTGCCTCCCCAAGCCAGGGGCACCGGGACCCTGATTCCCTCCGTGCGGCGCTTAGTCTGGGCGGGGAAGCACCAGCTTGGGAATGCAGCCTGGGGCGCTTCCTTTCCCTCGGAAAGAGCTCTCCCCGCGGGAGGCTTTGGCAGTGTGCACACCCCCAGCCCCTAAGCCCTCTGCAAGGACGCCTGGCTCCTAGGTCCGAAGGGAAGGCGAGGGCTGAGCTGAGGCGCCAGTCAGGCACCACTCACGTCTCCCACACTCCCGCAGCCTGCTCCTTCCCGGGCGCGAACGCTAGAAGCTGGGCAGGGCTTGGGGAGGCTCGCCCAGCACAGAGCAGCCTCTCGGCCGGGGCTCTGTGCTATCGCGCCTGGGCGCAGAGCTGGAGCTCCGCCGGTGTGGAAGCTCACTCGGTCCTTCCCAGTACAGGCTTGCAAGCACCCGCCGGCAGCCAGCCTCTTCTCTCCCGCGTTCCGGGCATTGGGCTCCAAACCTGGGACCAAAGTACTGCCCGGAGCTCACTGATCATGGGCTGGTTCCCCTGCGCTGCGGCTGTGCTAGGGAGCCCAAACGCACAGGGGAAGCCCGCACAGCACATCCACCTGCCTCTAGGCGGGAGGACAGCTCCAGGGAAGGCCCGGTCTGGCAGGCGCTTTCTGGGCACCAACGGAGCAACACTCTGGCTGTGGAGCTGCCTCCCCAAGCCAGGGGCACCGGGACCCTGATTCCCTCCGTGCGGCGCTTAGTCTGGGCGGGGAAGCACCAGCTTGGGAATGCAGCCTGGGGCGCTTCCTTTCCCTCGGAAAGAGCTCTCCCCGCGGGAGGCTTTGGCAGTGTGCACACCCCCAGCCCCTAAGCCCTCTGCAAGGACGCCTGGCTCCTAGGTCCGAAGGGAAGGCGAGGGCTGAGCTGAGGCGCCAGTCAGGCACCACTCACGTCTCCCACACTCCCGCAGCCTGCTCCTTCCCGGGCGCGAACGCTAGAAGCTGGGCAGGGCTTGGGGAGGCTCGCCCAGCACAGAGCAGCCTCTCGGCCGGGGCTCTGTGCTATCGCGCCTGGGCGCAGAGCTGGAGCTCCGCCGGTGTGGAAGCTCACTCGGTCCTTCCCAGTACAGGCTTGCAAGCACCCGCCGGCAGCCAGCCTCTTCTCTCCCGCGTTCCGGGCATTGGGCTCCAAACCTGGGACCAAAGTACTGCCCGGAGCTCACTGATCATGGGCTGGTTCCCCTGCGCTGCGGCTGTGCTAGGGAGCCCAAACGCACAGGGGAAGCCCGCACAGCACATCCACCTGCCTCTAGGCGGGAGGACAGCTCCAGGGAAGGCCCGGTCTGGCAGGCGCTTTCTGGGCACCAACGGAGCAACACTCTGGCTGTGGAGCTGCCTCCCCAAGCCAGGGGCACCGGGACCCTGATTCCCTCCGTGCGGCGCTTAGTCTGGGCGGGGAAGCACCAGCTTGGGAATGCAGCCTGGGGCGCTTCCTTTCCCTCGGAAAGAGCTCTCCCCGCGGGAGGCTTTGGCAGTGTGCACACCCCCAGCCCCTAAGCCCTCTGCAAGGACGCCTGGCTCCTAGGTCCGAAGGGAAGGCGAGGGCTGAGCTGAGGCGCCAGTCAGGCACCACTCACGTCTCCCACACTCCCGCAGCCTGCTCCTTCCCGGGCGCGAACGCTAGAAGCTGGGCAGGGCTTGGGGAGGCTCGCCCAGCACAGAGCAGCCTCTCGGCCGGGGCTCTGTGCTATCGCGCCTGGGCGCAGAGCTGGAGCTCCGCCGGTGTGGAAGCTCACTCGGTCCTTCCCAGTACAGGCTTGCAAGCACCCGCCGGCAGCCAGCCTCTTCTCTCCCGCGTTCCGGGCATTGGGCTCCAAACCTGGGACCAAAGTACTGCCCGGAGCTCACTGATCATGGGCTGGTTCCCCTGCGCTGCGGCTGTGCTAGGGAGCCCAAACGCACAGGGGAAGCCCGCACAGCACATCCACCTGCCTCTAGGCGGGAGGACAGCTCCAGGGAAGGCCCGGTCTGGCAGGCGCTTTCTGGGCACCAACGGAGCAACACTCTGGCTGTGGAGCTGCCTCCCCAAGCCAGGGGCACCGGGACCCTGATTCCCTCCGTGCGGCGCTTAGTCTGGGCGGGGAAGCACCAGCTTGGGAATGCAGCCTGGGGCGCTTCCTTTCCCTCGGAAAGAGCTCTCCCCGCGGGAGGCTTTGGCAGTGTGCACACCCCCAGCCCCTAAGCCCTCTGCAAGGACGCCTGGCTCCTAGGTCCGAAGGGAAGGCGAGGGCTGAGCTGAGGCACCAGCCAGGCACCACTCACGTCTCCCACACTCCCGCAGCCTGCTCCTTCCCGGGCGCGAACGCTAGAAGCTGGGCAGGGCTTGGGGAGGCTCGCCCAGCACAGAGCAGCCTCTCGGCCGGGGCTCTGTGCTATCGCGCCTGGGCGCAGAGCTGGAGCTCCGCCGGTGTGGAAGCTCACTCGGTCCTTCCCAGTACAGGCTTGCAAGCACCCGCCGGCAGCCAGCCTCTTCTCTCCCGCGTTCCGGGCATTGGGCTCCAAACCTGGGACCAAAGTACTGCCCGGAGCTCACTGATCATGGGCTGGTTCCCCTGCGCTGCGGCTGTGCTAGGGAGCCCAAACGCACAGGGGAAGCCCGCACAGCACATCCACCTGCCTCTAGGCGGGAGGACAGCTCCAGGGAAGGCCCGGTCTGGCAGGCGCTTTCTGGGCACCAACGGAGCAACACTCTGGCTGTGGAGCTGCCTCCCCAAGCCAGGGGCACCGGGACCCTGATTCCCTCCGTGCGGCGCTTAGTCTGGGCGGGGAAGCACCAGCTTGGGAATGCAGCCTGGGGCGCTTCCTTTCCCTCGGAAAGAGCTCTCCCCGCGGGAGGCTTTGGCAGTGTGCACACCCCCAGCCCCTAAGCCCTCTGCAAGGACGCCTGGCTCCTAGGTCCGAAGGGAAGGCGAGGGCTGAGCTGAGGCGCCAGTCAGGCACCACTCACGTCTCCCACACTCCCGCAGCCTGCTCCTTCCCGGGCGCGAACGCTAGAAGCTGGGCAGGGCTTGGGGAGGCTCGCCCAGCACAGAGCAGCCTCTCGGCCGGGGCTCTGTGCTATCGCGCCTGGGCGCAGAGCTGGAGCTCCGCCGGTGTGGAAGCTCACTCGGTCCTTCCCAGTACAGGCTTGCAAGCACCCGCCGGCAGCCAGCCTCTTCTCTCCCGCGTTCCGGGCATTGGGCTCCAAACCTGGGACCAAAGTACTGCCCGGAGCTCACTGATCATGGGCTGGTTCCCCTGCGCTGCGGCTGTGCTAGGGAGCCCAAACGCACAGGGGAAGCCCGCACAGCACATCCACCTGCCTCTAGGCGGGAGGACAGCTCCAGGGAAGGCCCGGTCTGGCAGGCGCTTTCTGGGCACCAACGGAGCAACACTCTGGCTGTGGAGCTGCCTCCCCAAGCCAGGGGCACCGGGACCCTGATTCCCTCCGTGCGGCGCTTAGTCTGGGCGGGGAAGCACCAGCTTGGGAATGCAGCCTGGGGCGCTTCCTTTCCCTCGGAAAGAGCTCTCCCCGCGGGAGGCTTTGGCAGTGTGCACACCCCCAGCCCCTAAGCCCTCTGCAAGGACGCCTGGCTCCTAGGTCCGAAGGGAAGGCGAGGGCTGAGCTGAGGCGCCAGTCAGGCACCACTCACGTCTCCCACACTCCCGCAGCCTGCTCCTTCCCGGGCGCGAACGCTAGAAGCTGGGCAGGGCCTGGGGAGGCTCGCCCAGCACAGAGCAGCCTCTCGGCCGGGGCTCTGTGCTATCGCGCCTGGGCGCAGAGCTGGAGCTCCGCCGGTGTGGAAGCTCACTCGGTCCTTCCCAGTACAGGCTTGCAAGCACCCGCCGGCAGCCAGCCTCTTCTCTCCCGCGTTCCGGGCATTGGGCTCCAAACCTGGGACCAAAGTACTGCCCGGAGCTCACTGATCATGGGCTGGTTCCCCTGCGCTGCGGCTGTGCTAGGGAGCCCAAACGCACAGGGAAGCCCGCACAGCACATCCACCTGCCTCTAGGCGGGAGGACAGCTCCAGGGAAGGCCCGGTCTGGCAGGCGCTTTCTGGGCACACACGGAGCAACACTCTGGCTGTGGAGCTGCCTCCCCAAGCCAGGGGCACCGGGACCCTGATTCCCTCCGTGCGGCGCTTAGTCTGGGCGGGGAAGCACCAGCTTGGGAATGCAGCCTGGGGCGCTTCCTTTCCCTCGGAAAGAGCTCTCCCTGAGGGAGGCTTTGGCAGTGTGCACAGCCCCAGCCCCTAAGCCCTCTGCAAGGACGCCTGGCTCCTAGGTCCGAAGGGAAGGCGAGGGCTGAGCTGAGGCGCCAGTCAGGCACCACTCACGTCTCCCACACTCCCGCAGCCTGCTCCTTCCCGGGCACGAACGCTAGAAGCTGGGCAGGGCCTGGGGAGGCTCGCCCAGCACAGAGCAGCCTCTCGGCCGGGGCTCTGTGCTATCGCGCCTGGGCGCAGAGCTGGAGCTCCGCCGGTGTGGAAGCTCACTCGGTCCTTCCCAGTACAGGCTTGCAAGCACCCGCCGGCAGCCAGCCTCTTCTCTCCCGCGTTCCGGGCATTGGGCTCCAAACCTGGGACCAAAGTACTGCCCGGAGCTCACTGATCATGGGCTGGTTCCCCTGCGCTGCGGCTGTGCTAGGGAGCCCAAACGCACAGGGGAAGCCCGCACAGCACATCCACCTGCCTCTAGGCGGGAGGACAGCTCCAGGGAAGGCCCGGTCTGGCAGGCGCTTTCTGGGCACCAACGGAGCAACACTCTGGCTGTGGAGCTGCCTCCCCAAGCCAGGGGCACCGGGACCCTGATTCCCTCCGTGCGGCGCTTAGTCTGGGCGGGGAAGCACCAGCTTGGGAATGCAGCCTGGGGCGCTTCCTTTCCCTGGGAAAGAGCTCTCCCCGCGGGAGGCTTTGGCAGTGTGCACACCCCCAGCCCCTAAGCCCTCTGCAAGGACGCCTGGCTCCTAGGTCCGAAGGGAAGGCGAGGGCTGAGCTGAGGCGCCAGCCAGGCACCACTCACGTCTCCCACACTCCCGCAGCCTGCTCCTTCCCGGGCGCGAACGCTAGAAGCTGGGCAGGGCTTGGGGAGGCTCGCCCAGCACAGAGCAGCCTCTCGGCCGGGGCTCTGTGCTATCGCGCCTGGGCGCAGAGCTGGAGCTCCGCCGGTGTGGAAGCTCACTCGGTCCTTCCCAGTACAGGCTTGCAAGCACCCGCCGGCAGCCAGCCTCTTCTCTCCCGCGTTCCGGGCATTGGGCTCCAAACCTGGGACCAAAGTACTGCCCGGAGCTCACTGATCATGGGCTGGTTCCCCTGCGCTGCGGCTGTGCTAGGGAGCCCAAACGCACAGGGGAAGCCCGCACAGCACATCCACCTGCCTCTAGGCGGGAGGACAGCTCCAGGGAAGGCCCGGTCTGGCAGGCGCTTTCTGGGCACCAACGGAGCAACACTCTGGCTGTGGAGCTGCCTCCCCATGCCAGGGGCACCGGGACCCTGATTCCCTTCGTGCGGCGCTTAGTCTGGGCGGGAAGCACCAGCTTGGGAATGCAGCCTGGGGCGCTTCCTTTCCCTCGGAAAGGGCTCTCCCCGCGGGAGGCTTGGGCAGTGTGCACAGCCCCAGCCCCTAAGCCCTCTGCAAGGACGCCTGGCTCCTAGGTCCGAAGGGAAGGCGAGGGCTGAGCTGAGGCGCCAGCCAGGCACCACTCACGTCTCCCACACTCCCGCAGCCTGCTCCTTCCCGGGCGCGAACGCTAGAAGCTGGGCAGGGCTTGGGGAGGCTCGACCAGCACAGAGCAGCCTCTCGGCCGGGGCTCTGTGCTATCGCGCCTGGGCGCAGAGCTGGAGCTCCGCCGGTGTGGAAGCTCACTCGGTCCTTCCCAGTACAGGCTTGCAAGCACCCGCCGGCAGCCAGCCTCTTCTCTCCCGCGTTCCGGGCATTGGGCTCCAAACCTGGGACCAAAGTACTGCCCGGAGCTCACTGATCATGGGCTGGTTCCCCTGCGCTGCGGCTGTGCTAGGGAGCCCAAACGCACAGGGGAAGCCCGCACAGCACATCCACCTGCCTCTAGGCGGGAGGACAGCTCCAGGGAAGGCCCGGTCTGGCAGGCGCTTTCTGGGCACCAACGGAGCAACACTCTGGCTGTGGAGCTGCCTCCCCAAGCCAGGGGCACCGGGACCCTGATTCCCTCCGTGCGGCGCTTAGTCTGGGCGGGGAAGCCCCAGCTTGGGAATGCAGCCTGGGGCGCTTCCTTTCCCTCGGAAAGAGCTCTCCCCGCGGGAGGCTTTGGCAGTGTGCACACCCCCAGCC
The DNA here is from genome assembly GCF_032452875.1 of Bos javanicus. Classification (NCBI taxonomy): domain Eukaryota; kingdom Metazoa; phylum Chordata; class Mammalia; order Artiodactyla; family Bovidae; genus Bos; species Bos javanicus. The sequence goes on from NW_026893871.1 coordinate 304,385, forward strand.
CCTAAGCCCTCTGCAAGGACGCCTGGCTCCTAGGTCCGAAGGGAAGGCGAGGGCTGAGCTGAGGCGCCAGCCAGGCACCACTCACGTCTCCCACACTCCCGCAGCCTGCTCCTTCCCGGGCGCGAACGCTAGAAGCTGGGCAGGGCTTGGGGAGGCTCGCCCAGCACAGAGCAGCCTCTCGGCCGGGGCTCTGTGCTATCGCGCCTGGGCGCAGAGCTGGAGCTCCGCCGGTGTGGAAGCTCACTCGGTCCTTCCCAGTACAGGCTTGCAAGCACCCGCCGGCAGCCAGCCTCTTCTCTCCCGCGTTCCGGGCATTGGGCTCCAAACCTGGGACCAAAGTACTGCCCGGAGCTCACTGATCATGGGCTGGTTCCCCTGCGCTGCGGCTGTGCTAGGGAGCCCAAACGCACAGGGGAAGCCCGCACAGCACATCCACCTGCCTCTAGGCGGGAGGACAGCTCCAGGGAAGGCCCGGTCTGGCAGGCGCTTTCTGGGCACCAACGGAGCAACACTCTGGCTGTGGAGCTGCCTCCCCAAGCCAGGGGCACCGGGACCCTGATTCCCTCCGTGCGGCGCTTAGTCTGGGCGGGGAAGCACCAGCTTGGGAATGCAGCCTGGGGCGCTTCCTTTCCCTCGGAAAGAGCTCTCCCCGCGGGAGGCTTTGGCAGTGTGCACACCCCCAGCCCCTAAGCCCTCTGCAAGGACGCCTGGCTCCTAGGTCCGAAGGGAAGGCGAGGGCTGAGCTGAGGCGCCAGCCAGGCACCACTCACGTCTCCCACACTCCCGCAGCCTGCTCCTTCCCGGGCGCGAACGCTAGAAGCTGGGCAGGGCTTGGGGAGGCTCGCCCAGCACAGAGCAGCCTCTCGGCCGGGGCTCTGTGCTATCGCGCCTGGGCGCAGAGCTGGAGCTCCGCCGGTGTGGAAGCTCACTCGGTCCTTCCCAGTACAGGCTTGCAAGCACCCGCCGGCAGCCAGCCTCTTCTCTCCCGCGTTCCGGGCATTGGGCTCCAAACGTGGGACCAAAGTACTGCCCGGAGCTCACTGATCATGGGCTGGTTCCCCTGCGCTGCGGCTGTGCTAGGGAGCCCAAACGCACAGGGGAAGCCCGCACAGCACATCCACCTGCCTCTAGGCGGGAGGACAGCTCCAGGGAAGGCCCGGTCTGGCAGGCGCTTTCTGGGCACCAACGGAGCAACACTCTGGCTGTGGAGCTGCCTCCCCAAGCCAGGGGCACCGGGACCCTGATTCCCTCCGTGCGGCGCTTAGTCTGGGCGGGGAAGCACCAGCTTGGGAATGCAGCCTGGGGCGCTTCCTTTCCCTCGGAAAGAGCTCTCCCCGCGGGAGGCTTTGGCAGTGTGCACACCCCCAGCCCCTAAGCCCTCTGCAAGGACGCCTGGCTCCTAGGTCCGAAGGGAAGGCGAGGGCTGAGCTGAGGCGCCAGCCAGGCACCACTCACGTCTCCCACACTCCCGCAGCCTGCTCCTTCCCGGGCGCGAACGCTAGAAGCTGGGCAGGGCTTGGGGAGGCTCGCCCAGCACAGAGCAGCCTCTCGGCCGGGGCTCTGTGCTATCGCGCCTGGGCGCAGAGCTGGAGCTCCGCCGGTGTGGAAGCTCACTCGGTCCTTCCCAGTACAGGCTTGCAAGCACCCGCCGGCAGCCAGCCTCTTCTCTCCCGCGTTCCGGGCATTGGGCTCCAAACCTGGGACCAAAGTACTGCCCGGAGCTCACTGATCATGGGCTGGTTCCCCTGCGCTGCGGCTGTGCTAGGGAGCCCAAACGCACAGGGGAAGCCCGCACAGCACATCCACCTGCCTCTAGGCGGGAGGACAGCTCCAGGGAAGGCCCGGTCTGGCAGGCGCTTTCTGGGCACCAACGGAGCAACACTCTGGCTGTGGAGCTGCCTCCCCAAGCCAGGGGCACCGGGACCCTGATTCCCTCCGTGCGGCGCTTAGTCTGGGCGGGGAAGCACCAGCTTGGGAATGCAGCCTGGGGCGCTTCCTTTCCCTCGGAAAGAGCTCTCCCCGCGGGAGGCTTTGGCAGTGTGCACACCCCCAGCCCCTAAGCCCTCTGCAAGGACGCCTGGCTCCTAGGTCCGAAGGGAAGGCGAGGGCTGAGCTGAGGCGCCAGCCAGGCACCACTCACGTCTCCCACACTCCCGCAGCCTGCTCCTTCCCGGGCGCGAACGCTAGAAGCTGGGCAGGGCTTGGGGAGGCTCGCCCAGCACAGAGCAGCCTCTCGGCCGGGGCTCTGTGCTATCGCGCCTGGGCGCAGAGCTGGAGCTCCGCCGGTGTGGAAGCTCACTCGGTCCTTCCCAGTACAGGCTTGCAAGCACCCGCCGGCAGCCAGCCTCTTCTCTCCCGCGTTCCGGGCATTGGGCTCCAAACCTGGGACCAAAGTACTGCCCGGAGCTCACTGATCATGGGCTGGTTCCCCTGCGCTGCGGCTGTGCTAGGGAGCCCAAACGCACAGGGGAAGCCCGCACAGCACATCCACCTGCCTCTAGGCGGGAGGACAGCTCCAGGGAAGGCCCGGTCTGGCAGGCGCTTTCTGGGCACCAACGGAGCAACACTCTGGCTGTGGAGCTGCCTCCCCAAGCCAGGGGCACCGGGACCCTGATTCCCTCCGTGCGGCGCTTAGTCTGGGCGGGGAAGCACCAGCTTGGGAATGCAGCCTGGGGCGCTTCCTTTCCCTCGGAAAGAGCTCTCCCCGCGGGAGGCTTTGGCAGTGTGCACACCCCCAGCCCCTAAGCCCTCTGCAAGGACGCCTGGCTCCTAGGTCCGAAGGGAAGGCGAGGGCTGAGCTGAGGCGCCAGCCAGGCACCACTCACGTCTCCCACACTCCCGCAGCCTGCTCCTTCCCGGGCGCGAACGCTAGAAGCTGGGCAGGGCTTGGGGAGGCTCGCCCAGCACAGAGCAGCCTCTCGGCCGGGGCTCTGTGCTATCGCGCCTGGGCGCAGAGCTGGAGCTCCGCCGGTGTGGAAGCTCACTCGGTCCTTCCCAGTACAGGCTTGCAAGCACCCGACGGCAGCCAGCCTCTTCTCTCCCGCGTTCCGGGCACTGGGCTCCAAACCTGGGACCAAAGTACTGCCCGGAGCTCACTGATCATGGGCTGCTTCCCCTGCGCTGCGGCTGTGCTAGGGAGCCCAAACGCACAGGGGAAGCCCGCACAGCACATCCACCTGCCTCTAGGCGGGAGGACAGCTCCAGGGAAGGCCCGGTCTGGCAGGCGCTTTCTGGGCACCAACGGAGCAACACTCTGGCTGTGGAGCTGCCTCCCAAGCCAGGGGCACCGGGACCCTGATTCCCTCCGTGCGGCGCTTAGTCTGGGCGGGGAAGCACCAGCTTGGGAATGCAGCCTGGGGCGCTTCCTTTCCCTCGGAAAGAGCTCTCCCCGCGGGAGGCTTTGGCAGTGTGCACACCCCCAGCCCCTAAGCCCTCTGCAAGGACGCCTGGCTCCTAGGTCCGAAGGGAAGGCGAGGGCTGAGCTGAGGCGCCAGCCAGGCACCACTCACGTCTCCCACACTCCCGCAGCCTGCTCCTTCCCGGGCGCGAACGCTAGAAGCTGGGCAGGGCTTGGGGAGGCTCGCCCAGCACAGAGCAGCCTCTCGGCCGGGGCTCTGTGCTATCGCGCCTGGGCGCAGAGCTGGAGCTCCGCCGGTGTGGAAGCTCACTCGGTCCTTCCCAGTACAGGCTTGCAAGCACCCGCCGGCAGCCAGCCTCTTCTCTCCCGCGTTCCGGGCATTGGGCTCCAAACCTGGGACCAAAGTACTGCCCGGAGCTCACTGATCATGGGCTGGTTCCCCTGCGCTGCGGCTGTGCTAGGGAGCCCAAACGCACAGGGGAAGCCCGCACAGCACATCCACCTGCCTCTAGGCGGGAGGACAGCTCCAGGGAAGGCCCGGTCTGGCAGGCGCTTTCTGGGCACCAACGGAGCAACACTCTGGCTGTGGAGCTGCCTCCCCAAGCCAGGGGCACCGGGACCCTGATTCCCTCCGTGCGGCGCATAGTCTGGGCGGGGAAGCACCAGCTTGGGAATGCAGCCTGGGGCGCTTCCTTTCCCTCGGAAAGAGCTCTCCCCGCGGGAGGCTTTGGCAGTGTGCACACCCCCAGCCCCTAAGCCCTCTGCAAGGACGCCTGGCTCCTAGGTCCGAAGGGAAGGCGAGGGCTGAGCTGAGGCGCCAGCCAGGCACCACTCACGTCTCCCACACTCCCGCAGCCTGCTCCTTCCGGGGCGCGAACGCTAGAAGCTGGGCAGGGCTTGGGGAGGCTCGCCCAGCACAGAGCAGCCTCTCGGCCGGGGCTCTGTGCTATCGCGCCTGGGCGCAGAGCTGGAGCTCCGCCGGTGTGGAAGCTCACTCGGTCCTTCCCAGTACAGGCTTGCAAGCACCCGCCGGCAGCCAGCCTCTTCTCTCCCGCGTTCCGGGCATTGGGCTCCAAACCTGGGACCAAAGTACTGCCCGGAGCTCACTGATCATGGGCTGCTTCCCCTGCGCTGCGGCTGTGCTAGGGAGCCCAAACGCACAGGGGAAGCCCGCACAGCACATCCACCTGCCTCTAGGCGGGAGGACAGCTCCAGGGAAGGCCCGGTCTGGCAGGCGCTTTCTGGGCACCAACGGAGCAACACTCTGGCTGTGGAGCTGCCTCCCCAAGCCAGGGGCACCGGGACCCTGATTCCCTCCGTGCGGCGCTTAGTCTGGGCGGGGAAGCACCAGCTTGGGAATGCAGCCTGGGGCGCTTCCTTTCCCTCGGAAAGAGCTCTCCCCGCGGGAGGCTTTGGCAGTGTGCACACCCCCAGCCCCTAAGCCCTCTGCAAGGACGCCTGGCTCCTAGGTCCGAAGGGAAGGCGAGGGCTGAGCTGAGGCGCCAGCCAGGCACCACTCACGTCTCCCACACTCCCGCAGCCTGCTCCTTCCCGGGCGCGAACGCTAGAAGCTGGGCAGGGCTTGGGGAGGCTCGCCCAGCACAGAGCAGCCTCTCGGCCGGGGCTCTGTGCTATCGCGCCTGGGCGCAGAGCTGGAGCTCCGCCGGTGTGGAAGCTCACTCGGTCCTTCCCAGTACAGGCTTGCAAGCACCCGCCGGCAGCCAGCCTCTTCTCTCCCGCGTTCCGGGCATTGGGCTCCAAACCTGGGACCAAAGTACTGCCCGGAGCTCACTGATCATGGGCTGCTTCCCCTGCGCTGCGGCTGTGCTAGGGAGCCCAAACGCACAGGGGAAGCCCGCACAGCACATCCACCTGCCTCTAGGCGGGAGGACAGCTCCAGGGAAGGCCCGGTCTGGCAGGCGCTTTCTGGGCACCAACGGAGCAACACTCTGGCTGTGGAGCTGCCTCCCCAAGCCAGGGGCACCGGGACCCTGATTCCCTCCGTGCGGCGCTTAGTCTGGGCGGGGAAGCACCAGCTTGGGAATGCAGCCTGGGGCGCTTCCTTTCCCTCGGAAAGAGCTCTCCCCGCGGGAGGCTTTGGCAGTGTGCACACCCCCAGCCCCTAAGCCCTCTGCAAGGACGCCTGGCTCCTAGGTCCGAAGGGAAGGCGAGGGCTGAGCTGAGGCGCCAGTCAGGCACCACTCACGTCTCCCACACTCCCGCAGCCTGCTCCTTCCCGGGCGCGAACGCTAGAAGCTGGGCAGGGCTTGGGGAGGCTCGCCCAGCACAGAGCAGCCTCTCGGCCGGGGCTCTGTGCTATCGCGCCTGGGCGCAGAGCTGGAGCTCCGCCGGTGTGGAAGCTCACTCGGTCCTTCCCAGTACAGGCTTGCAAGCACCCGCCGGCAGCCAGCCTCTTCTCTCCCGCGTTCCGGGCATTGGGCTCCAAACCTGGGACCAAAGTACTGCCCGGAGCTCACTGATCATGGGCTGGTTCCCCTGCGCTGCGGCTGTGCTAGGGAGCCCAAACGCACAGGGGAAGCCCGCACAGCACATCCACCTGCCTCTAGGCGGGAGGACAGCTCCAGGGAAGGCCCGGTCTGGCAGGCGCTTTCTGGGCACCAACGGAGCAACACTCTGGCTGTGGAGCTGCCTCCCCAAGCCAGGGGCACCGGGACCCTGATTCCCTCCGTGCGGCTGCAGTTGCAGGCAGAGCTCCCAGCAGGAATGCAGCCTGGGGCGCTTCCTTGCTAGAAGCTGGGCAGGGCTTGGGGAGCTCGCCCAGCACAGAGCAGCCTCTCGGCCGGGGCTCTGTGCTATCGCGCCTGGGCGCAGAGCTGGAGCTCCGCCGGTGTGGAAGCTCACTCTGTCCTTCCCAGTACAGGCTTGCAAGCACCCGCCGGCAGCCAGCCTCTTCTCTCCCGCGTTCCGGGCATTGGGCTCCAAACCTGGGACCAAAGTACTGCCCGGAGCTCACTGATCATGGGCTGGTTCCCCTGCGCTGCGGCTGTGCTAGGGAGCCCAAACGCACAGGGGAAGCCCGCACAGCACATCCACCTGCCTCTAGGCGGGAGGACAGCTCCAGGGAAGGCCCGGTCTGGCAGGCGCTTTCTGGGCACCAACGGAGCAACACTCTGGCTGTGGAGCTGCCTCCCCAAGCCAGGGGCACCGGGACCCTGATTCCCTCCGTGCGGCGCTTAGTCTGGGCGGGGAAGCACCAGCTTGGGAATGCAGCCTGGGGCGCTTCCTTTCCCTCGGAAAGAGCTCTCCCCGCGGGAGGCTTTGGCAGTGTGCACACCCCCAGCCCCTAAGCCCTCTGCAAGGACGCCTGGCTCCTAGGTCCGAAGGGAAGGCGAGGGCTGAGCTGAGGCGCCAGTCAGGCACCACTCACGTCTCCCACACTCCCGCAGCCTGCTCCTTCCCGGGCGCGAACGCTAGAAGCTGGGCAGGGCTTGGGGAGGCTCGCCCAGCACAGAGCAGCCTCTCGGCCGGGGCTCTGTGCTATCGCGCCTGGGCGCAGAGCTGGAGCTCCGCCGGTGTGGAAGCTCACTCGGTCCTTCCCAGTACAGGCTTGCAAGCACCCGCCGGCAGCCAGCCTCTTCTCTCCCGCGTTCCGGGCATTGGGCTCCAAACCTGGGACCAAAGTACTGCCCGGAGCTCACTGATCATGGGCTGGTTCCCCTGCGCTGCGGCTGTGCTAGGGAGCCCAAACGCACAGGGGAAGCCCGCACAGCACATCCACCTGCCTCTAGGCGGG